>NW_028279808.1:0-329934 GCF_059751315.1 Micrasema longulum
TGTTATTCCTAAGTGTTGAAAATGGTCAATTACACCCTGTGGTGCATAGTATACACCAAATGCAGCGTATATAGATTATTTATTATAAGAAGGTAAGGTGATTAATACGCTTCAGGTGCCAGCCAGGAACAATAACATAAAGCAGCAAAATCAACTTTTAAATCATTATTTTATGTCCACCTTTCCAGGATCGAACTCTCGGCCTAAAGAATAGTAGATGAAGGAGTCAACCACTGCACAGCGAGAGAGCCTTATCTCCACTCGATTTCCTTTTCCATTTTGCTAGAGAGTAACCATTGAGTCGAAAACACAAATTTATGCTTCTGGTTCTATTTCACACACATGTTGTATTCTTCATCCGCTGGGACACGGATTAATTATCATGATATAAGAAAAGTGCTTGAAAACGTAAAATCGTAAAATTTGTTTATTTGGTTGATAAACAATGAAAAATTCATACATAATACACCTAAATATTTAAACAATAAAAAAAAAATTAGACACTATCGTACTTATTTTTCATCCATTATAGGTTTTTATAAAATGAGCAAAATAAATTATTAAATTGAATTTAAATTATTGTAAAAATTTTAATAAAATTGCAAAAATTGTACGAATTAATAGTAAAATAAACATTAATAAAATATGTATTTAAATAAAATTAACAATAATCAAAATTAAATTATTTAAAAAAAATCATTCATTAATATAAAACAAAATATACATCGAAACAAAACCAGCAATGTAACCCATCAAAATTAAATGTACAAAATTAATATATCAATGTAAAAACGCATTTTGTATGCACTTCTTTAACTTAAACAATCCAGCGTCAATAATGTCGATCTGTACGTTTTTAATGGCGTTGTATAATGTGCTCATTCTTGACATTGGAATGAAGGACACACTACTCTTAAATGAATCTATGTGGAATGTTTTTGTGTTCCTCAAGGTATGACCATTAGGAACACAAATTTTTATCGTACTTAAACAGCTTGAACTTTCCAATCTACCATTTACAATCTTATATAAATATAACAAGTCATTTACCTTTCTTCTAGTTTAAGTTTGTATGTGAAAATTCTCGATGTAAGTTCATTGTAATTCATTATATAAATAAAAGACGAGTGATACTTTAATCCACAAATTTGAAATATCCAGTGACCGGTTTCATCGCTTTCGCGACATCTTCGAGACTGGTATCTTTATTAAAGAGTTCAGTGTATTTATACAATACAGTAAGGATAGATAATTCAAAGTTATATGAAAGTTTTTTTACCCTTTGTTTTTCAGAAATCATTATTTACAAAACCACACCCACGAAGGATGGGACACTAAAAATAAAATAAAATATTTAAATTCATTAAAATATCATAATAACAACTCATTAGTTAACCCGAAGAAAAAAATTAGATAATGATCCTTAAGATAAAAATAACTTTATTTAATTTACTTTCATATAACTTTGAATTATCTATCCTTACCTCTGTTTTGTATGAATACATTTAACTCTCTAATAAAGATACCAGTCTCGAAGATGTCGCGAAAGCAATGAAACAGGTCACTGGATATTCCAAATTTGTGGATTAAAGTATCACTCGTCTTTTATTTATATAATAAATTTCTTCTAGTTTCTAAAGTTTTGAAGTTAAGATGTTGGAGTCTCTTTTTACAACTCTTTAGTGTGGAGCCTAATTGATATTTCTGTGATAAAAGTCTAAGAATTTTTTTTGTACAGATTCAACAACACATATATACTTATTGTAATGTAGATTCCAAATGGTTGATCCGTATTCCATTTTACTTCTTACTAGAGAGTTGTATAATTTTATTGAAGATTGATGGTTTTGTTGTCCTATGGATGAATCCCAATATCTTCAATGATTTATTTTTTAAATCAGTTATGTGACTATCAAACATAAAATGCCGGCCTCGTGGTGCAATGGTCAGCGCATTTGCCTACCATGTAAGAGGTCTCAGTTCTGAATTCCTACAAGGTTGATATGAAATATTTATTCAAAAGGGCTGTTTTTACGCTGGACTATTTCATAATCTTTGGACTGATTTCTGCAGCGTAAGAAATATCATCTTACCTTCATGTAACAAAAAAAATATCAAAAAAAGCTAAAATTGGTGAACCAATGCAGTGCTCTATGCACCATTAGGTGCGAAAAGGAAATGATTATGATGATGAAACGTAAAAATACGTTAAAAAAATATTTTATGAACATCATAATGTTATAAATAAATGCCTGTGAAACCCTTTTAATGTCGCTAAAGGAACATATTCCAAAATAAAAAGATACGTTATTCATACAAATTGCATTAAAGTAATTCGCTTTATCCCTAGTCGTAAAGCATTTTTGAAATACCTTCCCCAAATGGCAGAAAGTCGCCATGTAATGCGTTGGTTAAAACGTTAATTCAAAAGTAAAATTGTAACGATTGTTTTTTTTAAATGCCATAAAATAATGTTACCATTGGCTAAAAGAAATTTGCTATATCAAGTGTTTTAAAAAAATATTTTATAGCTGAATAAATATTTCCTCCGGCACTTTAATTAGCACTAATGGGTAATAAAACTGAACAATACGTGTCTCTATGTTTTGCAGCGTATTCAAAATGGTTTGTTTTATTTATATTTCATATAATATGCCGTAGTTAATAAAAAGGAAACTTAATTTCCGCTGGCGCTTGACACTTTAAAGCAACGGATGCCGTTTGGCGGAAAATGAAAAGAAAATATACACTTAACGAATTTAGCGATTATAAAACAACGGGGAAGGTAAGAACAAGGAAAGTTTATAAAGAAAATGAGACGTCATCGCATAGTAAATAACGTAATATTTTGAGTTTAAATACTTGATTAAAATAATTGGATATTTAATCTTAGCGGAACGACGTAATTCTTTAATTTTTAAAAAAGATACTGCTACTTTAAACTTAGCAACAGATGGTGCTCACCGGTGAACACAAAAAGGGATTTTTCTTTTTGTGGCTTATATGCAGAGTGTCGAAGTTCAGTAATTTTTTTATTTTTTTTCATTTACTCTTAAAATACTACAACAATAATAAATGAATGTCCTTCTATTAACTTATATCTAATTAAAAAATTACAACAGGTATGGAAAATACCTTATCTAAGGGAATATGGAGAGTTGTCTCGTAGCATCGACAGTGGACGGTTGTGTGTTTTGTTATCAGCGCGTACAATTTTGTGTGAATAACAATATTTCTTCGGTGCATTGTACTGGATTAGTCAAGTTATAACTCGACATCGAGGGAGGAGCGTTTGACAAGTTTTCGATTTTTGATTATTATTTATTTTTATTTAATTTCTGTGACTGCGTTCTTTTTCGCATTTCGTTGTTTTAGGCTTAAGTATGGAGGATCCTGGGGATCCTCCTGATCTTGAGCATAGAAAAAGACCTAGGGCACCCAGTTCCCCTGATTTGCAACCATGCAAACTTCCTTTCCCTGCTCCCGACCTTTCCTCTCCATCGTTTACCTATTCGGATAATGCTTCTGGCCCATTCTTGGTGTTCGTTCAATACCAAGAATCTTCAAAACCCCTTCATCCTATCACTTTTGGTAAACTTTTATATACCAACAAAATTAGTAACATTATATTAGGAGGTGTGAGAGTGGAAAACAAATTTAAAATTTCCTTGACATTTAAGACTGCCGTTGCAGCAAACAATTTTTTAACATCAAACTTTGTCGTTACTAACTCCCTGAAAGCCTATGTACCGTCATTTAAAGTAACCAAATTAGGAATTGTAAAAAGTGTGTCTACAGATCTTACAATTGAAGAAATTATTGAGTCAATCGAGGTCCCTTATGGATGTGGTAAGGTAATTAAGGCTCGACGTCTTAATTATAAAGATAAATCTTGTGAAACGGTGACATGGAAACCATCTCAGTCGATTGTTTTGACTTTCGAGGGGCAAACATTACCCAATAACGTTTATTTGTTTCATAATTCTTTAAAAGTGGAGCAATATATTTATCCAACTATTTTATGTTTTCAATGTTGTCGCTTTGGCCACACGAAAACACAATGCCGATCGATCCCTAGGTGTTACAAATGTGGGGAATCTCACCTCGGAGAAGTATGCCAGACTGAAAACATTAAATGCGTAAATTGCAATGGCTCGCACAGTGCCTCTAGTTTTTCATGCCCAGAACTGACTCGACAAAAGAATATAAAGCATACAATGGCCGCTGGTAATGTGACGTACAAGGAAGCTTCCAATTTACATCCCACATCTACCATTAGCTATGCGGAAAAAACTTCCAAAAATATTAAACGCGTTTCAACTCCCATCACAATGGTTTCGCCTCCTATAAAGTCTACTGCTGTAAATTCAAGACATGTTCAGGCATGGAATTCAAAGGAACATGAATCACTTCTCTCTTATCGGAATGGACAGGCGTCCAATCCTGCGGATGGCTGTGCTCTTCAAAATAATGCTTATTCCCAAAACAATTCATCGAATTCAACATCATTAGAACTTGTTCCATCAAATATTTCTAGTCTAATTGATTCTATTGCTAAACTTCTACTTACTTTGATATCAAATCCTAATTCATATCAACCGTCCAACGCTGCTTCATTTATTCCTATAATTAACTCTCTAATTTATAATATTAAAAATGGCGGTGAAGTGGATACTTAACTCAAAACAATTTACTATTTTACAATGGAACAGCAGAAGTGCTGTTTCAAACAAATCCGAAATTATATCATTACTTCAAGAACATAATGTTGACATAGCTGCAATTTCAGAAACATGGCTTCCACCAAATTTCACTTTTAATATCCCTGGCTATAAGACGGTTCGACACGATCGTCTTGATGGTAGAGGGGGAACAGCATTATTGATCAAATCAGAAATTCCGCTCACTCACATCACCATACCAACACACATAAATTACCAAGTTGTTGCAATAGATATATCGGGAATCTCTTTTGTTTCTATATATATCCCTCCAAAAATGCATTTTGATAGTTCGTACTTCGATTCTATTACTACAAAGCTCTCATCTTCGTTTATTCTTTTGGGGGATTTTAACGCCCATTCAATTTCATGGGGATGTAATTCTTCAGATTCTAGTGGTAGAGCTATCTTAGACTTTACGAATAGCCTTAACTTATGCATAATTAACGATGGGTCACCTACCCGTCTTGCCCCCCCACACAGAATCAAAACGCAGTCGACCTATCTATTTGCACGTCGGACTTAGCGGGATTAATTAAATGGTCGGTTTTAGACGACTCACACTCAAGTGACCATTTTCCAATTATTCTTGCTTTCGAACGAACCTTACACTCAATTTATCTGAACCGGCAGCCAAGAGGTTACGATCTGAGACAGGTTGATTGGAAAGATTTTGAAACTGCCTTGGAAGCGGTTAGCTTTCCTTTTTTTGAACTCGAAGATACAAACTCAATGCTATCATTTATAACTAATGAAGTGTACTCAGTTGCAGATAAACTTATCCCCAAGAAAACGGCAAAACGTAAGCAAGTTAAGTGTCCCCCATGGTGGGACGATGAGTGTACTTCAATAGTTTCTGATAGGAAAAAAGCGATGCGTGAGTATGGGTTTAACATGTCTTTGGGTAATTTTTTAGAACTAAAAAGACTTCAAGCATTAGCTAAAAGAACTCTTCAGCGCAAAAAACGTCAAGGTTGGCGTGAGTTTTGTTCCTCACTCTCACCAGAAACACCTGTTTCTCAAATTTGGAGTGCTGTACGTCGATTCAAAGGATGCTTATCATCATTGCCTAGCTCTTCTACTGATTGGATTGAAGATTTTGTAAATAAACTAGCTCCCCCGTACGTTCCTCAAGAATGTGAAGTATTTTCGGAAGCACAAAAAGTTGTGTCACCAAGTTGGCTTTCTCAGAGATTTACTCTGGAAGAAATGTCTTTAGCTATCAGTCATGCACGAGACTCTACTCCTGGTATAGATCTTATTTCTTATCAAATGATAAGACACTTCTCACATTCCTTTCGCGTTGAACTTCTCAAATTATATAATAATGTTCTCGATTCTTCTGTGGTCCCAATAAAATGGAGACAACAACTTATTATTCCAATTTTGAAACCTGGTAAGTGTTCATCAAAAGGCTCTTCATATCGCCCTATTGCGTTATCTTGTTGTATGCTGAAAATTCTAGAATACATGATAAAGGCTCGAGTAGAATGGCATGTTGAAACTGAACGCCTCCTTCCCTACACTCAGTTCGGCTTCAGGAAAGCAAAGTCTTGTCTAGATAACATTGCTTTACTATACGTGGATATACAATCTGCAAAGACATCACAAATGTGCACTATTGCGTGTTTTGTAGACATAGCAAGTGCATATGACAACGTTAACCTCCCTTTTCTGGAAAGAAAGCTTTGTACGTCAGGTATTCCAAAAAAATTATCACGTATAATATTCAATATGCTTTCCCAGAGAGAGCTAGTAGTTGAAACCCCTACTGGTAAGATTATGCGTACTGTTTATAAGGGCCTACCACAAGGCTCAGTTCTTAGCCCTTTGCTGTTTAACATATATACTATAGACCTACATAGTTCCCTCCCAAGTATGAGTAAAATTTTACAATATGCTGACGATTTTGTTATTTACCTCCACCATAAAAACATAACGCAGGGTGCGATCGAAATGGAGACAATAATGCATTATCTAGAGTTATGGCTGAGCAGTAATTATTTAGAAGTTGCTCCCTCAAAAAGTCAAATAGTAATATTTTCCAATAAACATAAAATACCGGATATATGCATCAAACTTCAGGAAATACCGATCCCAATTAAGCAGTCAGTGAAATTCTTGGGTATGACTATCCATAGGAAATTATCATGGAATATACACATAGAAGAGGTTGTCGCAAAGTGCGAGAGGAACCTTAACATTCTTCGAGCCGTGTCTCGAGTGTGGTGGGGGGCTCACCCGTCGACCTTAAAAATGTTGTATAAAGCATTGATTCGTAGTCATCTCGATTATGGCAGTTATTTTTTTGACCCTTTGCCAAAATATCAATTGAAAAAATTAGACCAAATTCAGTCAAAGAGTTTACGTTTAATTTTAGGAGCGATGAGGTCCTCACCTATTGTATCTCTACAGGTAGAAACTGGTGAAATGCCATTGTTGCTGCGCAGGAAATATCTTGCAATAAAATTTGTTTTGAAACGAATTGAATTTGAGGATCATCCTTTGATAAAATCCTTGTAAATTCTAACTCAAAAGATGACAAATGAAACAAACGCTCGCAGATCTATTCCTTTATTGTGTTCGTCCATGCAGTATATTCAGTCAGTGTTTACAATTTACCCCAGGGTCAACTTGCCAATATTTTATACTCCATTTAAAGCACTAATATTTTCCTCTCAAATAGAAGAACATATAAGTATTGATAAATCATTTGCTCGATTGAATCACCAAGGTAAAAACCAAACATTCTTGGCGAATATAGAAGAAAAATGGCCTGGTTCCACATTTATATTTACTGATGGATCTAAAACAGCCCAAGGTTGTGGTGCGGCATTTTATATTCCAACTTTTCAATTAAGTAGACTTTTCATACTGCCTTCCGATTCCTCAGTTTTTACTGCCGAGTGCATTGCACTAAAAGAGGCTTTAATGGAAGTTATACACCTTGAGATTCCTATGTCAATAATATTTACTGATTCCCTAAGTCTGATCAAAAAGTTGAAATCTGGAATTTATGGTAGTAATGATGGACTAATTTGTGAAATGAAATATCTTATATTTTTTGCGTTCGAGAGAAATTTCAAGGTGACCTTATGTTGGATTCCTTCGCATATCGGAATTTCTGGAAATGAAAGAGTTGATCACCTAGCAAAGGAAGCATGCCTTCATGGAAGCATCCCGCACTCCTTTAGTCGTCCTACTGACGATTGTGTACCAACTATAATTAATAAAATCAGATCTGAGTGGACAATTTTCTGGCAGAATTCCTCGACTGGGTTGTTTTATAAGAGTATTCAATGCTCCATCCCCGTTACACCATGGTTTGAAATCGAAAAGCAATCAAAATTGAACATCTCTTTAATATCAAGAATGAGAATTGGACATTGTCTCGTTGCCTCGCATTTATCGAGAATAGGTGTCTTTACTTCGGCAATGTGTCTTTGTGAAAATGACGATGAGACATTAGATCATTTGTTTTTTGACTGTCCCCTCTACGAAAGAAGCAAATTCCTTCAAAATATATGTGAAGAATATAATACGTTCCCTCTTAACGTAAAATTTTTACTAGCCCAGAATGATTTGGATACTTATTTACTTCTGACTAAATTCTTAAGGACAAATAATAAAAATATTTGAATTTGTTAAATATTATTTGCATAATTTAATAAATAAGTCTAATTGAATGTCCCTCTTTACTTTTGGCCCAAAATTTCATTTTATGTTTACGTTTACTTTATACAGTAATAATATTTTATTGTCACATAACTCTTTCATATTGATTTTAACTACCTCACATTATATTATATTTTTTCGTGGGTATGGGTTTTTTTTTGTCGTTCACTGAAGCGTATATTCTTTAAATTTCTTATTCTTGTTTTTAAGAGCCAAAATCACTCGCAAACGAGTGGAGGCATATAAAAAAAAAAAAAAAAAAAAAAAAAGGGAATATGGAAGTCTTGGCATTTATAGGGCTTATGACCTGTCATCGACCTGAGCAGTTCGTACGAACTATGCTTAGAACTCTCCACTTATACGTTTTGCTAGTGAATATAATTTGAACTTTCCCCTTATTGATCCATTTGATTGTAAAAAAATAGCATTTAAAATGCGCGTCTTAAAACATACTTTTTTGTCTTATACATAGTTTCAATAATATAGTCTTATTTTATCTTATTTTATTTTATTTTATTATATTTTATCTCTAATTCTTAATATTTTATATATATTTATAATTTTTACACTTGACACTTGTGCAACATTTACACACATGTTTACCCTCATTCCAATATAACACCCACTCACCCACCCTCTCACTCACTCACACAAACACACTAGTATGTATTGTACGTGTATTTAATGTATTTCTGTGGATATCTGTCATTGGTTTTATTCTCTGTATATTTTATTTGCTATATTTTTGTTACATGTATTACTGTTGATATCCCCAATAAATAAAAAATAAAAAAATTGGCTGGTTTAAGTGGACACATTACATTAATTACATTACATTTTTTTTGCACCACAACAGGCCAGGAGGCCTAATTACAGTGGTGAATTACATCACAGAGCACCCAGGCTTGAGAAAAATCACATTTTTAATTTTTGTGTTCTCACCGGAAATCGAACCCGGAACCTTCCGTGCGTGAGTCAAGCGTCTTGACCACTACACACTTTACACACTGTGCAACATTTACCATTTTGCCCGTGTTTGAACATCCATATTTCTTCAATTCTTCCATTTGTTGATTTTAGTGAAGTTAAAGAGCTGAAACCTTTATTTTTGTGAGAATATTCATCTGACTGAATTATTTCACATACTAGGCAACGCCTGAAAACAATTTTTCAATTTATAAACATCTTCTTGGACCAGTTGGTTTCATTACAATATTTGAGTTTGTCCAAATGTTCGTAGACAAAAGACTGGATTTCACCCCCTCGGGAGTCATTAAGATTAACAAATTACACCAGGGATGGAGAATACCTTAACTAAGGGTATATGGAAGTCTAGGCATTTACAGGGCTTATGACCTGTCATTTGCTGGGTTAAGTGGCCACTTTACACACTGAAACATTCACAACCTATTTATTATTAAAACATAAACTAATTTAATAATTACAAAATTACAAATTAATAAACGTTAATACGTTTCTAAACAATATACGTACACTTCAAAAGAAAACTTCCATAAAGCTAACACGAATAAGATTACTTTTTAAAAACTAAGTTATCTGATAAACACATTTTTTTAAACTGACATTTGAATGAAATAATATTTTTTTTGCTCTCTTATTTCTAATAGTATTTCCTTATAATATAACTGTACAGTTCGGTGCATCAAAGAGTTCTGTGTAGTTGTTTCCTTAAGAAATGGTAGTCTTACTTCATATTTATTTCTTGTTTCATATACGTGTTCACATTGATTAGAAAACACCTTTTGAGTCAACTCTTTTGAGGTATAACCATTTATCATTTTGTGAACAAAAAAAATTACATTAAAATATATTAGTTGACGTACTGTCAGAATTTTTGCTTGTTTCAGCATCAACTTTATTCTAGTGTATTTATTACTCTCATAGCTCCCTATTCTGCAGAACAGTAAGTTTATTTTTTTCCCCTTCAGTTGCTAAAAACAAAATACTACTACCATAATTATTTAGATGAGGCACAATAATGGAATTATAAATCATCCTGCACGAATCTGCAGTTAGATATCTTCTGATTCTTCCCATAAGAGAAACCTTCCTTGCTATTTTATTTGTCACATATCTTGTATTCTGGGACAAAGTCAATCTAGAATCTATAATAATCCCCAAATATTTTATCTCTTTCACTTCCTTCAATAGTTCTTCATCCATTACTATTGTTGGTGAAATAGTAATTTAAAAATAATGGGGACAATAATCTAATTTGATGTTATCAAATCACTTTTATAAACATAGGCTATTGTGCTACAAGTGAATACAGTTTTTGGTAACATTTATTAAAAGGTGTAGTCTACGCAAAGCGAATAATGGAGCCCATTTTGAGCATTTACATTAAAAAATACAAATAAAACAATATGTTTTTGTATTTTTAATTTTACACTATCCCGTTTTTTTATCAAGCAAACTTGTGTCTTCACTTAGTATCGTTGCGGAGTCTAACCAAAATAAGCTAGCTAACTTTTTAATTACGTCTTTGATACGCAGAAAAAATATCGATTTTACCACTTGTACTATTCAAGTTCACTTTTTAACATGATGCTCTAGCACTAGCCAAATGAAATTTGTAGAGTTACTTTTCCATAGAATAGAGTAATTTTTTCAAAATAGGTTGAAGAAAATTTTTTCATTTAAAAAAAATTTTTTAGAGCCCTTAAAAGTTAGTTGAAAAATTAAGTTAGTAGACTTTTATCAAAATATTATTTTTTATTTGGAATTAAATAAAATTACGATTTGAAACTCTTTTGTGGGTTGTAAGACCTACTATTGAGCTACTTGAAAAAAAGTTTGGATCGTAGAGTTAATAGTTTGGCTACACTTGGGACATCCAGCCCAAAATAGGATTTTTATTAAAATTTCTTAAAAATCCTTATAACTTTTAAACGACTGAATACCGCTGAACATTCATGTGGGGCTTAATCAATTGGCATTGAGGTCCCCCATCACTTTGCCACCGATGATCTATTCCCCCAGTTACAGGCCGTTTATGTATTTATATGAATAAATGAATAAAACAAAAAAATCTGTTTTTGTTGCGGGGCGTCATTGATATAAGAGGGTAGGTCTTGGCCTCGTACAGTTTGGGATACATTTTTTGTAATATATTTGTATTTGTGTGAGTAAATAAATTTAAAAAAAAATTGGTCCATTATTATTCCGGAGCGTCATTGACATAAGAGAGTAGGTTATTATTCAACTTTAGTAAAAACGTGCCTTATTCATGAAATTAACTATGTAAATATATTTTTGCATAATATGTTGTTACGCAAAACTATCAATCATCTCCATTTATCTTGATCTGGTTTTCTAATATAATAATTAAAGGGGATTATTTACGCTACGGTACATTGTATGTAATATGAACTCAAGCGTCGGCGTCGGATACTATTACGGTATATAGCTTTCTTGGGTTAACATGGTTCAGTAGGTCATACGATTGCTCCAATAATCCATTGAACGATCCCAGAGGAACATTATATTCGTGTTCAAGAAATGCAGTATGTTCAAAATGACAACTGTATTCTAAAAAAAATATTAAAGGACATAAAACTATATTATTTAATATTATGCCAACGGCTATGACAGAAGGAAGAGCAAAAATGTTATTTAATCGTTTCGCCTTGAATAAATTTCATGAAAGTGGGATTACTCTTAGGAAAGCAATTTCTAAATTGTAATATAAATTAATTTTACATGATTTTTATATGTGTAATTTTTAAAAATATTTATTTGTTTTTATTTAATATATTATAAAGTTACAACATGTTAACAAAAAGAAATACATAATAAAGCAAAAGTACACAAACAAAAAACGAAACGAAATACCACACCAAAAAAGAAGCAACCTCTTGTGCTTGCTGTGCAATTACAATATTAATAATTTAAGTACAAAATACACAAGTATTTCAAAAAAATAAATGAAGATATAAAGATATTTTTTTTATAATTTAGTGCATATATATATTCATGCAAATGGGCATGCGTGCGCACGCATGTATAATTACGCACACATATACACGCAAACGCACACTCACTCATACGCACATACACATTCATCCATATACATAATATAACATGGCGATTAAAATGAAAAATAAGGTTTTCAAGTTACTTAACAAAAGAACTTCTAGTACTGTAGAAAAAAACATTGAAAAAAAAAACCTTATTAATATTTAAGTAATTAATTAAATTAATTTTAATTTACCGATTTTGTTTAATATTTTTGGATGTATTTAGGATGAATGATGGGGATGTAAGGGTATTTTTAGGGTGGCGCCTATACCGGAGAAACTAAATGAGACTGGACTCCGATGGTACAAATACGTTAAAATATAAAATGACGATTACGTGGTCAGATTTGTGCTAGATTTCCCCATACAAAGGAGAATTCAAGGCTGGCCACAAGCCACTCTGTGAACCAATATTTAAAGGGAGCTGAGGAAGGAGCAGCTGACCAATGAGATGACACAAGACAAAACGACTTGGAGACTATGTACTTGAAGGCCTGACCCGAGGTGAAATGGGGAAAGGCAAGAAAGCAGAAGAAGAATGTTGAAAATGAATTGGGTACATTTTCTGTAATCTTCTCAATATTGTTGTTAATAGTATATAAATAAAAGTGCTTTCGACTCGATGGCTGCTTTAAGGTGAACATATATTTTTTTAAATCGATGAAGTTAAATTCACCTCACAAACAGTCAGATCATCGAGAAACCATTGGTTGAATCTGAAGATGTGAGAACACTTACCTCTTATTTTATTGCTCGATAATTTAAGATCTTGGGCTTAAAGGAGGAAATTCAACAATATATATGACAGCACTCGCCCTCTTAATCAAAGACCCGGCTCTTTAAAGAACTAAACTTGGAGGGCGAGGGTTAATTAAGTAGGACCTATCACATAAGATCTACACAGGTCGCAGTGATATAAGTAGCTTGTTTGGCACTGATCTGTGTCTACAAGAATATAGAATTAGTTCGCCTCGTAGCGACTTGGATGGCACCCTCGCTTATAATGCTTGAGATCCAGAGTTCGATTTCTAGAAGAGAGGACGTGAAATATTTGTTTTGGAGGTGGTAACACCGTTATATTTCATTGGCCCTGGACAGGTACCTCGTGCTTTGATCATCTTATCTCTCATGTAACAAAAATAATTAATAAACAAATATAGTGCCCTATCCACCAACTGATGCGGATAGAGACTTCAAAATGTTTTGTTGCCCAATAAATAATATAATTTATATTATAAATTTATCTAGTTTTTACACGGGATAAAACAGTATAAAAAACATTTTTTAAAATTTTAAATTACGTATTTTTCGTTTTTTTTAGTAACGGTGCTCTACCAATGATGTATGCTTAAACCATAATGCTACAGTCTTGAATCCCTACTTGATAGGTAACTCCATGCACACAGTAGGAAGTGGAAATTGCTTACAAAGAAAGCGGAAACAGTTACAGAAATATCAACAATGCTCCTTTACAAAGATAACCAAGTCGTATAAAAAACAATGAAAACTCCCACTACTACTTGAAGAGATAAAAAAAACAGCTTTTGAGATAAAATTGTTTTCATTGTAATTAAATTGAACTTAATAGAACTTGCCGACACATATACGAGTATTTGTATAGAAAAACCGGTCACAACTCGTAAGTCAGATGGCAGAAGGGACCATCTGTAATTTTCAAAAATGTTTAGGAGAGCTAAAATACGTCTCAATTTCAAGACTTTAATCCACAAACTAAAATCTTTTAGTGTTGCTTTTCAATAATAAATTACCATTCTAAATGATGCTGATTTTTCTTTTTATGCGTATATTTACTGAAATATTAATTAAAACTTCTGAAAACTGAAACATAGACAAAAATACAGATGGTCCCTTCTGCCATCTGACTACCGAACTATTTTAGGCGTTTTTTGGCAATTAAACTATATGAAATACATTATTTGATCATAATTCAATGTTGGTGAAAAAAAAAGTACAAATTTTTAAATTAAACTTCTTCATTTTGAAGAGTTTTCATGTAGACTTGGGGTATCTGTGTCAAATGATATTAAAAACTACCCTCAACCAGACTCAAACTGTTCGTTGTCATATTTTTCTTCGTCTTCTTTTACATTTTTTAGATATTCTGAAGTTGGGGTTAAGGGAGGTTACTTGCATTCATAAAATTTCCAGCCTCTTACGAAAATTGCTTTGTTTTTTCTGCCGCCGTTGTTTCAATTTAAAAAATATGGGTCTAAGTTACAATCGACTTGTAAAAACTTTCGTGCAAGTTTCATTCTGTATTATCGGAAATGTCTGTTGCGGTCTTTAGCTGCCTCCTCCGATAACTGGCCAGCTGGTAAGATTTCATGCAATATGACTTTGGCGCCACGCATCAAAATTTTGTATATTTTTGGTGACATGAGATACCAACCATACAAATTTGTGCAAACTGTTGCTGTTTTTTTTTGCAAAAAGATCAAATTTGTTAGCATCTGTAACCACTCGAAATCACTTCTAAGAAAATTTAAATTGAATAGTTAAATCTAAAATAATATCAATGATTCGTGAAGAGCACACTGGGTTGGCAAAAAAATATGTATGTCTTGCCTTCATTAGTATTCCCAAATCCCGCCTTGGGAATATCATCCATCGCTTAGCTCATAAAATGCTTTAAATTGCTTTCCTGGTTTCTGTATGGGTTTTGCTAACCAGTAAGGCAGTTCAATAAAGATGTCAGCCATTTTTCAAAATATGCAAAAAACGATCCTCTTTGAAGCTAGAAGCTGACCATTTTTTTCAATTGGCACTTAAAATACCTTAAAGGTCGACTTCAATTTTTTTTAATCATTCGGACATTTTTTTTCTTCATTTGACGAAAGTTTTTTCATCCATTTTTTTCTCTTGAAATTATTTAAAGATGCCAAATAATTAATTTCAAGTAAATTTCTCAACAGTTTTTAAAGAATCTGTAGGAAAAAATAATAAAAATAACTTGGTTACAAAAATATAACCTTACGCATTAACTTTGGAGTCTTAAAAAACAAAATGGCTGATGTAAGAGAAAGATTTAATAACAGAATATAACTTTCAATAGTTTGAATTAATTTCTATAAATAAAAAACAGCTGGACAAGATAAGACATATAAAACAAAACAACAAGCTCTGAAAATTTTCTAAATAAATTTAATATCTAAATAGGACTTCCTAAACTTAGATCGTAAGTTTACTAAATAAGCAGAAAATTTAGAATAACACAAGTTAAAATAAAGTACATACTATTATCTTTCATGTTCAAAAGGTTTCTTAAAAAAAAGTGTCTTCTGCTAATTTTTAACTGGGGTAGGAGCTCCAACCCTCAACCACCAAATCCTACATGTTAAAATGCTAACAGCTGTAAACCAAATGCCGTATATTTATATTAAATTCATTGAATTTTCGAAGATACTCATATCTTTTTACTCCGTTTATACAACGTTTTTTGAATGTGTATTTTTACCACAAAGTAAATATAAATTATTTGAAAAATAATTCATTACGTATTTTTTTTTCCTACGTACATTAATATATTGTTGTTTAAAATATGTTTTTTGCTGTACATATATATATTTTAAACTGTCTTTTACTATGTTTCTTAATATGTATTTTGTTTTTACAGCGGATATAACTGGGTTTTTAAATATGTTTTTTTACTATGTCTTTAGCTATGTTTCTCACTATGTATTTTCTTACTGCATATTTTACTGGGTTTTTAAGTATCTTTTGTAACTATGTTTTTACTGTTTTTTTGACTAAGTTTTTCAACTATGTATTTTAATATGTTTTTCACTATCTTATTTTTTTTTTTTAAATATGATTATTCAACTGGCTTACGACTGAGTAAGTAACCCTAGTTAGATAGTCAAAGCAACTTTGTATCTTTGTATAATTTTTACGTATAAATTATGATAATAAATAAATAAAATAAATAAACAACGCCTGCATAACACCCATTCTTCTCTGTGGATTCAAATAGTGGCAAATACAAATTTGGAAAAACGGGTGTCTCAGAAGAATCGAACGTGTGTGTGAGGGGTCAAGAAATAAGAGAACGAATGCATCAAACTCCACTGACAACTTTAATCAAACGGAAACGATATGGAATTATGTATCCCCAGGCTCTCGATGCCCTGGACGTCTTTTGCTCACTGTTAGTAGGAAGTTCAGGCCAGAACTACGGGAAACAAAGACTTGGGAGAACACACAGTTCTTACACAAGAATATTTCATTTATTTAATTTCTTACCTTTATGTAAAAAAAACGATCAAGATACACTGCGATTAGTGTACAGATACAGTGCATTATGCACCATTTGCAGTTACCTTTTTTAATGTGAAATTGGTAAATTATTACAATGCGGTTGGTACTGGTTGCTCAGATTCCTTCTTTTCAAGGTGAAGCCGACAGCCAAAATATACAAATGACAGTAAACATTCACACGTGACCAAGTAGCTTCCATTTTTAACGTGAGTTGGAGAGTTAATTATGACCCTTTGAAGAAATATTTGGCTTTGAATATCTTTAAAATGATTAAAAGTTTTTCGATGGGTAATTTTACTTTGTTGTTTTACCGGATTTAAGGAGTTTTCCGAATCAACTACTGCACTTTTCTAAAAGCATCACCGTCGATATACATGTATGTATATCTCGTAGACATAGGGAAATAAAGAATTCTCCCTCCAAAAGTTTAAGGGGGATTCAAACGAGAGAAGTTAGTACGGGGAGTCTTACTTTCCAAAGAAGTTACAAAGGAAAACGAATGGAAAAAATCTCTGATGAAAATTGTGCAAAAATTAATATCAGTTACAAGACTTCCTAATTGTTTCGTGATAGGACTCGTGAACAAGAGTTTGCCATAATAAAATACACCCAGGAAAGAAAACTGTTAGTTGTAAGTTCAGTAATACAATGCCTGCTTTACGGCAGTAAACAGGAAACTGATATTAAGGCTTCATACCTTATTAAAAATACAAGAACAATATTTAACTATTGAATTCCTAATTGTATTACGCATTTTTTAGTTTGTCGAATATTTCATTTTTATAAAAATAATTTGATTTGATTATAAGTTCAACGATGTTTTGAGTTTGTTCAAATGTTTGCAAACAGACTAGATTTCCTCCCTAAGGACTTTTTTTTTACGGTTCCATGAACCTTTTACATAATAACAATAAAACCAGTGAAAAAAATATAGCAAAAATAACATAATATTAAAAAAGAACAAAAACATCGAGAAAAGTATACAGTGGTAAACAGTATTAATATATAACAAAGGAAAGAATCTGTAACAAATATAAATATTTACCCATATAAAAGAAAGGTAAATTGAAGAAATAGCAGTTTTAAAAAAGAGGAAGAGAAGAAAAAAAGAGAAAAAAGTGCTTTAAAAGGAATGTTAAAAAGTTTGCTTTATTGTTTATATAAATATTAATACTAAACAATAATGAATTCAAAAATAATTATACACAAATGAGTAAAGAGTTTTAAAAAAAGTAGAGAACTAATCATTATTTGAACTTTAAATTCTTAATTATTTTTCAAAACACAGGACTAGATCATCAGCGGCGTGGTATAAAATGAATTTATATCATCAGTGTATTGATTTGCGAGTCGCTGCATGCGAATAATTAGTGAATGCAATGAATAATTAGTACCACGATGATGACTGTAAAACAAAAAAAAAATTCTTGTTGGTCTATGTGGAATACGAATACGAAAGTTTATTAAAGTTAAGAGTTCTAGGCATTTTATTATTTATTAATTTATAAATAAACAAGAGGTCATTTATTGTTCTCCTGCTTGATAGTAATTTTTGATTCAAATTTGTTGCAACAGAGAGGGAAAACAAAAAATATAAAAATGCACCTTCTCTAGCCACCTCTTAGAAATGCCTGAAACATTACCATACATCGTCAAAAAAATTTACTGATTTTTTAAATACATATTTTTATTCCCTTTCTTCCCTCGGTTCCTCTTTCTCTCTCCCTTCAAACTCATTATCTAACTTCACATTCTTCATCCTTTAAAACGTATAACATATTGTACTTTTTAAAAGTTGGTATGTACAAGCCTTATCTTCCAATCGAAAAACAGCTGTTATTTTCAATTAAGATGTTTTTTTTTGTATGTATCTTTTTAATAAATATTTTCGTTTTTTAGTACACATTTTTGACATTTTCAACTCTTCTTTTGACCAGTCTGTTTTTTGGTTGGCTGGAAGATATTGCTTTTAGCAATAAGTCCGCCAAAGTTAAAAAAGTTTCTTTAAAATTCGTTGTACTGAAGTTTTAAATAAAAAAAAATTAAGAAGGCAACATGGAAGTCTACGCTTATGACCTTTCATTGGCTGGTTTAAGTGGCATTTCAAGTGATTTTTCATCCAGAAAACTTAATTTCAATTTGTAGGTAAAATTAAAGATGAATTTCAACTTCCCTAAGCACTTAGCACTCGTCTTGGGTTCCATTTAGCTGAGGATTCGGACCTTGTATTTTATTTGGTGGGATATAGTGTTAATCGCGCAGCGCATAGAGTTAAGAATAGTCCAGAAACCGCATACCCACATCAAACAGAAGGCGACTAAACTACTCATAAATGAGTAGGTTTAGGTTTTGACCCATTAGTTTATTTGTAGACGTCGCTCAGTACACAAATCCTGATTTGAATTCAGCTATGCCGTGTTGTGTCCTTTTAAAGTGCAAAAATACTGCTATAATCTTAAAGAAACAGGATGGGATCACGATTCATGTATAATTAGCAAATGTATGTGTAAGTAGCAAATACATTACTTAAAAATTGAATTTCTTCTCCATCTGTCAGATTATCGAAGAAAACAAAATAAACATTTCGTAAGTGTTGCCAGGGTGGTAATTTTTTTTTACTATACTTTGCTCATCTAACGAGAGAACTAATGAAAATTGGACCTCGGATTAAATAACTCTATCGTAGACATTTGACTGACATTATCTTTAAAACATCAAATATTGATATAAAAATATCCGTTTTTGTAAAATATAATTTGCTTTACATTTTAAGTTTAAAGTTCATTTATTCAATTACTCTTATTAAATGACCCTTTACTTATCTACTCTGTTGTCAATCAATATTTCCGCGTGCACAATTAAATTTTAGAGAAATTAACAGATTGCTTTTTTTTTACCTTACATTTGTGTTATAATTATATTTTTTCCCATCGTGCAACATTACGCGGCGACATCACGAATGCGCGCGGTGAAAGTGAGGCATAGTAGGGGAATTATTGGACACAGTTCGATGTTTTCAAATATGATTCTACGCTTCTGAACTATTCTTAATTCTATGGCGCATCGGTTAGTAAATGTGAAGCAGCGCAAAAGGGCGCGACACACAGCTTTGAATTCACAGTAAACTAGAATGGACAGTTAGTCTTTTTTACTCTACTACGCGTTTTGCTCGACAATGTTGATGTAGCATGACGCGAAAACGCTCATTTTTAGAACATAATATTAACCTATCGTTCTACGAATCATCATCTCTATTTAATTATGCCTCAGAGTACTGTATGCATTTTTATACATTTTACGAAATAACACATCAACGAACACAACAGATAATATTATTTGCTTTGGACTACTTCGTGACGCTTAATTTTCATTGAAATTCAAATACATAATGGCATTGTGAGTTCGTATTGTAAAATAAATGCTACGCTTACTTTCTTTCGTAAATTCAAATCACGGCTAACAGTTTCTTGGGGTGTGTGGAGAGCTTAGGGGGGTAGGGAGGGTGGTAAATGGTGAGTTTGTGCAAGGCAGTAACCAAATTAAAAACTTATCTGTTGCAGTCTATTTTCTGTTGAAATAAAAAGGGAGAAAGTAAGGATTAAAGTTTCAATCGCATGTTTAAATAGTTTTTAAGTTAATATTTTTTATTATTATTAAAAGCATTAACTTTGTGGTACTTATAACATTTTACTATATGTTATTAAATATTTGTATATAACCACATACCGAATTTTCAATGTCTAAACCAACATGCAAAACCCACTATACGAGTATACCTTCTCCGAAACCGGTAGACATAGAAAAGATGGTAAGTGGTTATATACTTAATATTTTTTACCTCTACTTAGTATTTTGCGTATAAACAAATCTTTGTAAACAAACAGGTTTTGGATTAAACCCATTGGGGGGTTATCAAGATTTTTTTTATTTGAAATCAATTTATGCAATTTAGTTATGCATATTATCCGATTTTACAATTTTTACAGTGCCTTCTAAATACTAAATCGAATTTATATGAAAGTTATAAGATATGTCATTTATTTATTTATTCATTCATATATATATATATATATATATATATATCTTTCATATCATTAAATTATTGATTATGTCAAGAAGTATTTTGTGTTTGTGGATCTATGGGTGAGGGGAGAGGGAGGTTGAAATTCAATAATTTGCACTTCTAAAATTAAAAGCCGTTTACACGTATAGTAAGTAGACAATACAATTTTTTTTTGTCCAAAGACTCGACCATTGTCCACGTGTAAAGAGCAATTTGTAGGACAAAAACCTGTCTCGAGACATCGCCACTGAGATATATAAGCAGGCTATCTCCGCGGAATAATAATTACCTCCATCAACACACGTGGCTGCCAGCGGCCTCATTATCTTCGAATGAACACGTACATACAATACCATACAATACCACAGTGATTTATTTGACGTGAACGTGTCGCTCCCAAAAAAATTAACTGCCAAAAATGGGATTTTTTTTATTTCATTTTAATTATTTAGTTCGTCCTTCAACAATTCCCGTACATCTAGGTATAAAAATGAAAATATTTTTCGTGTATTCTATCTTAACAAACGCTGTCGTGTATTCATTTTCACAGTGCTCACGTATCAACTGCGGCCGAATTTTCGTATTGTTCCAGCGTTCTTTCCTGCGTGGTCGAAGCTGTTCACGGAGCTAGGATAAGACATAAATTTTGTCATATCTATTGTCTTGTCCACATTTAAACAGCCCCGTAGACAAGTGTGGACAGTAAAAAAAAATATTTCTTTAAAAATTAACAAAATAAATGTTTATCACTTTTTTAATTTCTGAGATGTCCAATTTGAATTTGTACGATAACTTTCATTTCTAAATTGTAGCTAGTTAAAGAAACTTTCGTAGTTTCGAAACCGTTCAGTAATTAAATAAATATAAAGTGGTTTAAGTCAATGTGTTTTTATTTTTATTTGAATGATAATTATAATGAACTGGTTGAATCCCAAAACATAAAACAATTCATTTTCGAATATAGAATTCTTTTTGCAAATGTCAAACTCGATTCTTCTTACCAACAGGGGTGCACTTTATACATGAATGCATTTTTCAAAAATGTATTGAACGTCATTTAATATTATTTTAGTATTACCAAAAATCCGTTAAAAGTAAATCAATGGGAAGAAATTATAAGGAATTTAAAGAAAGAATCTGATTGGGATACATAAAAAGCGAATGTTGTTTGTAAAGATTCAATTTTTTTTTTTTAAACACAAAAAAACAACATCCTTCAATTTTTTTGTTATGCTTTCTCGTCGAATGCAACCCTGGTAGGTCGATTAAAAAAATATTTATGCTTCTCACTTTTTTTTACAGATTCGACTGAAATTTTAATATCCACGGACACGCGCAGCGCAAAGATCTACATTTTGCTGAAAACCGCACGTACATCGGTTAAGCAGTTAAGAAAAACCGTTCACACGTACGGCGGTCTCCGTGATGTAGTGGTCAAAGCGCTTGTCTCACGCGCGGTAGGTTCTGGGTTCGATTCCCGGTGAGAACACAAAAATAAATAAATGTGATTTTTCTCAAGCCTGGGTGTTCTGTGATGTAATTCACCACTCTAATTGGGCCTCCTGGCCTGTTATGGTGCAAAAAAAAGCAAATAAACAGTACAGAAGAATTATATATATAAATATTGCCACAAAGTTAGCGCTTCAAATATATATTTTATAATTTCATGTTTTCATATAACTTTGGACATATGTATGATTTCTGACTTACACGAAAAAAAACTAACACTTGCGAAATTGAAAATACATTTGGTCATTTGTTAACAAGGTGGGTTGGAGTTTGAAATGAGCAAGTTGGAAAAATGAACGTTTTTCCGGCTCAAAGTTGCGGACCAGCGAGAAGTGAATGGGAAGTTATGCGATGGGCTATTTCAGCGCTTGCAACCGCTTATAGAGGCAAAGGTAACACTAGAGAGGAGTTCTCCTTCGGGTCTGAAAATGTTAAATATATTTAAATACCTCGTTGGAGAATATGAATGGAAATTTATACAAAGCGGAAGTAATGTAAAATTTAAAAAATACACCGGTTTTCATACGCGAGTCTGAAGATAATATGCATACCTAAATAACAACGGAATGTCTAGAACCCATTCAAAATAAACAAGCAGATGTTTCATATTGAAAATTTGCCGTAAAAGTACAAGATACCGTAATTCGCCATGAATATGCTAAATTCGGTTTTTCTTCTTTTTTTGGCGTCATGCCCGTGTTTAGTTATCGACTCCATCATGCGCCTCAAATTGCATCGATAGCCTACCTGTATCGATCACGATCCTTTGCTAGCTGGAACAACTCCCCCACATCAAGCCCGGCTCAGTTGTGTATGTTCCTTAGCCTGAGAAGCTTCATCCTAACAAGCCACCGTCTTCCTTCAAATTTTCTTAACTTAATTTTAGAACCTTGTATTTTGGACCCCTAATTATACGTTTCAGGTTTTCCATTTTGAGGCATTTTTAAAATTTATTTATTGGGGATATCAAGAGTTATACATGTAACAAAAACATAACAAAAAAAATATACAGAGAATAAAACCAATGTCAGATATCCACAGAAATACATTAAATACACGTACAATACATACTAGTGTGTTTGTGTGAGTGTAAGTGAGTGAAAGGGTGGGTGAGTAGGTGTTATATTGGAATGAGGGTGGACATGTGTGTAAATATTATTGCACAAGTGTCGAAAATATAAATATATATATAAAATATTAAAAATTAGAGATAAGATATAAAGAATTAGAGATTAAATAAAATAAGACTTTATTATTAAAACTATGTATAAGACAAAAAAGTATTTTTTAAGACGCGCATTTTAAATGTTATTTTTTTACAATCAAATGGATCAATAAAGAGAAAGTTCAAATTATAATCACGAGCAAAACGTATAAGTGGAGAGTTCTGGGCATAGTTCGTACGAACTGCTGGCAGATGAAATAGAGAGCTCGACGTGTGACGGGTGCGGTAGCCGGGGACATTTAATGAAAACTCCGACATAAGAGCCGTATTTAGAAGCTGTCCATTCATGATACTTTAAGCATTTTTCGGTAGCACCAAATTTTAAATACCTCGAGCGTATCCTGTTTCCCAACCTGCACATTTTTATTAAAACTAATTTCTATTAAACACTCCGAGGACAAAGATTTTTGTGTTTTAAGAAGCTTTTTTTTTATTAAAAAAATCCATTAATATCACATATTGTATACTCAATTACGGCACACCACATGCCAAAGAACATATCTTGCGAAGCTAAACTATAGTAAATACAACCATATTTACCTAAAAACAGGAGGATTGAAGATAGTGTTTTGCGACAGTGTCCACTGTGACTCTGTGACTGTGATCACGCTCGTACTTGTAGGGATAAGAGAGCATGGAAGGAGCAGATAGACACATAAAAATTTAAAAAAAGGATACTGCAAACAAATCATATTTTCGTTATTTCAGCAAATGTTAATTTGGTTTTTCTTTTATTTTTCTTTTCTTTTCTTTTTCATTTCTTTTCTTTTCATGGTCATACATATTCATATAAATGTACTATAAACTATTTAATAATTAAAAAAGGAATGGCCCACGCTCAGACGCTGTAGTCATTGTTGGCATTTTTTCCAATTCATGTTATAGCTTAATTTTAAGATGTATTGTTCTAAAGTGTATTATGGTAATTATATTTTTATGTAAATAATATATGTATGGAAAAATAAACAAATAAAAAAAAAGTGTCAACGGAAAATTAAGGGAAAAGAAAAATCACACCTCATCTGAGGACTAAAGTCTATTTGACAGTGTTCAAATAATAAAAAAAAACTGCTCGCTAACGAAAGACAAGAGTTTCTCGAAAAAGCTTTCTGTAGTCTTGGTATATTTGTGCCGAAAGAAGGTAATTCAGATGCACATAATATGTACTTCATTGGATTAAAGGACATGATTAATTCGCCGAAATGGCTTAAAAATTTTTTTGAGAGCCACCAGTATTGCATGTCCGATAGGACCTATTGTAAGGCTACGGATAGTAGTGACAAACTTCATTCGGTATTCATAGAGTGAGTGAGCAAACAAGAGAATAAGGATGATTTTTTACATGGAAAGGAAGGAAGAAATATATGGTGTCTTCATTGAACACTGCCTGAACTTGATCCAAGATTGGGAGAAATGAAGATTGGAGGCGTATCATAAACCTAGTACCTGAAGACAACGACACGACGCTTTTGCAGGCATTGAGCAAGATGAATGAAAATAAGATTTATCATAATTATTTGTGCAAGTAAGTAAGTAAGCCAAATGCAGCGTATTTTGATAATTTAAATTAGGGTGAAGTGATCAGTATTTCGGTTTAGTGCAGAGACAAATAAAAACTGCAGTTTCAACAATCTTTACGATAAAATTTTAACGTCCACCCTGCCAGGTATCGAACGCGGGATTTTCAGAATGGTAGGCAAATGCGCCAACCATTTCACAACGAGGCGGAATATCTGCACTTGATTTCTTTATTCAAGTTATTTATCTGAGAGCAGCAGTCTAAACCACCCGTCTAGGGACAATGTGCAATCCTAAGAACAATACGGTATCACGCATTGAAATTATATGAAACTTGACGTTAAATGTGATTGATATATTCAAATATGAAGAAAAAAACATAACCCACTCACTATTCGTACAAAAATGTTGCGAATCGACTGATAGGTATAATTAATTTATTTGAAATTGCCATTGATTCAATTGACTGTCTTGAATTATTATCCAAGCTCTCAATTACTATTCACAAGTTCTTCGAAATAACAGCTTTCTTCATATTCATCTTGTTCATTCTAATGAGGAAGTTGAGTGTTTTTTTTTTATTCTGTTATTTGTTAGTAGACTATCATGTCCATTTTAAAAAATATGTATCGTATCAGCGCTATGATATTTTATAGTTTTGAATTTCTGAATGTGTGACGTCTAAAGTTATTTTCCGTTTATTCTTTATCAGTTCTGCCGATTGGTCCGTTGATTTACCGTAAACCGTATATCTTTCACAACTCTCTTATCATTAGTTGATTCATAAAAACTAGCGACGTCCTTCAAAGTAGTTTGTTTTAATTAAATAATGTTATTCTAAAATTTAAAAAAAAATTGCCGAACAATTTAATGCTCAAAGTTTTACCGCGCGAAAGAAAACATTTTTATAACTAATTTCCCGTTGGGCAGAACTTACTCATTCGTTAAATTCATATTTATACCAAACTTTTACGAATTTAAATGTACGATCTACTAAAATCATAAAATAATACTCGCAAAGGTTTGCTTTCCACCTTATAAAGCTCAACCGAAATCAAGTGTGGGTTATCGCTAGAGCCCACTTCGCCCGAAGCACTGCAGATTGAACAAACACCTTGCTAGAATAAACCTTTCCGAAACTTCTAAAAATAGATTCTGCAGTACAGATGAGGAAACACATATACGCGTTATATGTGAATGTGGTGCCTTCTATCATAAAAGAAGCCGCATCCTCGGGGGACTACTGGTTAAACATGAGGACGTTAAAGAACTCGCCTCCCATCTAATAACTCTATACTTTACGGATCTGGGCTACCAAGTCTACCAGGGAGAGATTTAGTAAAATGAGAACCCTTAAAAACCTGGGCCTGGAAAGCGAAAACTATTCAAGGGGACCCGTTGCACCAAATCTTTACGTCAAGAGCTTGTAGAGCACTGACCCCACATTTGAGTATAAAAAAAATACTAAAACCTTAAAATCAAACCATCAAACACAGATTTTTTGCGAACAATCATAATAACATACAGTGTTACACGCTCTCACTTGCTATTTAATGATGTTCACGCTTATACATACCTGAACACTTACTCCCACACAAAAACACCTCCACACACCCTCTCATACAAATATACACAAACACCCCCTTTTGTTGTACCACAATTTAATATGCATGATTTTTATTTAGAAACTTTGCTGGTCTGTCTTTCAACCGTTTCTTTTTTTTGTTATAATATCATTGTTCACTGTTTGTTTCTGTAAAATAAATAAAAAAAATAACATGCGGCGTTTGTATTTCAAATAATTTGTCGTTTTTAATCTTTTGAATTTAGTTTACAGCTTATTTTATGTTTGAGAATATATTTAAACTATATGTGGAAACATGCTAATTGGTTTTTTAAATATTTTTAATGCTAATAATCAAAACTGTTACAAATGGTCACAATGAAAATAAAAATAACTGACAAAATATAAAACATTAAAGTACTGATATTTTTACTAAAGAAAATCACAGGTCGTGCTGGTTGATTAATTACGGTTATTGCGTTTCTACCCATGCGTTTAAAATCTTTCAATTTTCCTGTTAAAATTGCAAATGTCATAGGGGTAATCAACACATATCGTTGAACATCATAATTCCCAAGTTGATATCATATGGAACATACATATAACTGTGTATTCCATTTATCGCGCAGAGATTCACTCGTATTTCTGGCTTCCACCACCAGGGCGACGTTAATCAAACGTTATCGCGTTATCGGTATTTGGCGGTACTTGGGAGAACCGTTAATGCCGATTCGGTACAAGCAATAATAACTCTCGGAGATTAATGTGATTTGAACACAAGCGGAACGATGCAAGAATGAATAGACGGAAAATGGTATGCACCATTGTAGGTAACGTATTGGGATCATTAAAGTCGTTGCAAGTACACAAATGATCGAATGCCCTTGTTAAAAGTTTTTCTTAGCTAATTTTAGCTACTACAATCAATTTTTGCAAATCAATTTAGGTACCTACTAGGCGCGTTCCGTCCATAGATACTGTGGATGCGGCGCATCCCTTAAAAATTAATAAATAATTTGAATTTTACAAAAAAAAATTATAAATACTAAATAAAACCTTCAAATATGTATTCCTAAAATTCTCATTGAGAACGTTCGGGTGCACGCGATTTAAACAATATCTTCAGTATAAATACCTAGCTACATATGCGTATTTCCTATATCAGCGTACGTACTGAATATCTAGGTATCTTGTTTTAGATCGTATTTGATGTATACGCGGGATGCTGCTTGTCGAGTTGCGTCTAGTTCCCATAGCAATTGTCCAAATTTTCGCGCACGCGCTTTAGGTTCATAAGATTTTAGATTTTTCTTTCGATACTCAGAGAGATAAGAAGCATCCAACTTGTAAAATGCAAAGAAAAAACGACTCTAATAACGTTTATCATAAAGTTTGAAGTAGCGCATTATTGAAACTTGGCCCAAATTTAAGAACGATTGTCTCGGGTCTTGTTTTAGGTGTTTTGATGTTTATATTGTTAATCTCCTTTTCACACCTACGGGGACCGTCCTGGAAGACCATCGATGTTGATCTTTCAGCTTTGTTCAGTGGAATTAAGGGACGTGGAAATACGTTGGAGGAGGCAAGAACCCTGGCTAACAATGAGGTCTCCCGGAGGCATCTGGTGATGTCCACTTGCTCCACTTAGGAGTGGAAAAAGAAGAAGAAAAGAAGAAAATTTACAGCTTCACTTCTAGATGCGCCTGGGTTCCGTCAATGTATTGACTGTCCATTATTAATTATTATTACTCTGATAGACAACTTATATGGCGTATTAAAAAAAAAAGTATAAACC
The DNA here is from genome assembly GCF_059751315.1 of Micrasema longulum. Lineage (NCBI taxonomy): Eukaryota > Metazoa > Arthropoda > Insecta > Trichoptera > Brachycentridae > Micrasema > Micrasema longulum. The sequence goes on from NW_028279808.1 coordinate 28,386, forward strand.
TACTTAAATAAGGAACATGATGGTTTTTTGTCAGCATCCTTACTGATAAAAGTCACCGCACGCGCCTGATAACTACTAGGACTGCCACTTTTCAAAAAGGGCAGACCCGGAGATTTCGGAAAGTTATCTATTTTTATTTAATAAAACAAACAATTTATTACTTGCCTTAAATTGAAGTATTTGAAATAATACAACTAAGAGTGTTGCTGGAAACAGCTCGATTAGATTGATAGATTTTATTTGTATGTGATATTTTAAGCAACGTTTCTTGTTCTCGTTTTATCAAAAACTTGAATACTTGAACTGATTTCTGTTGTAATATATTAATATTAACAGCTCCCCAGGGAGTTGAATCCAGTCCTTGTCTACAAAATTTTTGACAAACTCAAAATATTTTTGATTTATCCACCCGGTTTATGAAAAAGTATAGAAATTTAAAAAAAAAGATTTTCAGGCGTTGCCTAGTATGTAGGTGAAATAATTCAATTAGATGAATCTCACCAGCATAAATAAAAGTTTCACCTCTTTAAGTTCACAAACATCAACAGTTGAAATAATTTAAGGAATATAGATGTTCAAATATGAGCAGAATGGTGAATGCTACACAGTGTGTAAAGTGGGCACTTAAACCAGCCAATGAATGGTCATAAGCCCTGTAGATGCCTAGACTTCGATATTATCTTCTCTATATATTTTTTCATATTTGTTGTAATATGGTTATATTAACAGCTCCCTAGGAAGTTTAATCCAGTTCTTGTCTACAAAAATTTTGACAAACTCAAAATATTGTTAAAAATGATATTAAGTCATATTATAATATTTGATCTTTACAATTAACTCAAATGATAAGCAGTTTCGCTGGTTTGTCTATAAATTCCTTACTAGGGAAATAATGCATCCTTCAAAAGCTTAACTAATGAGGATTAAGAAAAAAAATCAATCATTTTTGTTAATTCTGGGAATATATTATAGCTTAATTTTAAGATAAATTTTCAAGTGTAATTTTAAATGTAAACTGAAGGTTTTGAAAAAAAGGAAGTGTTTAAGTACTAGTAATTTGTACCGTATTGCAGTTGGCAGTTAGCACATTTCTATTAATTTTTGTAGTATGTAGTGCTGGGAGCCATGTTGAGTTTATTTAAGCCCGTTGTATTTATTTATGATATTTGGGTGTCTGTGTATTTCAATTGCCTCTTTTATTGTTCGTGCACTGTAATTATTGAGTTTATGAAAAATTTTCGGCTCAAAGACAAAAAAATGTCCGGTGTCTATAAAGTGTTCCGCTATCGCGGATTTGTCAGGATGAAGATGGTTCCTTCAATGGTAGCCGAAACGTCAGAACAAATCCAACACACACGGTATCACCCAAAAAAGAAACATACTATTTTTATTTGTTTATTTGAATGCCCAGTAGATTTTTACATATTTTTTACATACAAAAATACAGTCAGTAATGTATTTTACAAAATATAAATTGATTGAAATTTAATTGTTATTAATTATATGCATAATATTTGAAATCATCTAAAATGATTTTTTTTTACTTAATGCAAACATTAGAAAATAAAATCAAATAAAGGACATGAAAAAAAGAAAAAAAAAATGTTTACATATTAGTTAAAAATATAATGGTATACATGAAATATATCGTCGTCAACGGGAAAATACCTCTTATGTGGTCGATTTTACGAAAATGAGTTAAATATGACATTGCGTAGATTTTCAACTGTTCTACCGATTGGAAAAACCTCCCATGCGTAGATAATACTGTTACTTAATTCAAAACCTTTATTTGTATCTCTTATGTGGTCTTTGAAAAAAAATCGTTTTCAAATACCTCCCATGTATTCCATGTATACATAGGAGCTTTTGATTTAGCAAACTTCTATGAATATTAGCATAGTGCGCGTTTTGAAAAAAACACATAGGAGATGTTTCATTGTTTCTTCCTGCTCATTCCTGCCTTTGGCGCCTTTTTTTGACAGTGTTGACAGATTGATTTACTCTCACCTAAAAACGTTTTAAAGCATATTTTTAGCATATTAGTGGTGCATTACAAACAACATAGAATACTATAGGAAAGAACTGATAATACTTTATGTAAGTACTATTATTTATTACGTAAATTATGAGGTTTTTTGTTTTCTTTACTACTCACATAGTATTGAGGTTATGTTGTTTAGTTTAAATAATGCGGAATATTATGCATTTAACTTTTCGGCAAGTTCATTCGAACCAAAGCTTTTAAAAATTGCTAATGCCTAATACTATTTGTTCAAAAACCAAATTTGATTGTGTAAACTTTTCTCAGATAATGACAAGTCGAGGAAGACGTATGATTGAAATGGTGAACGAAGAGAATAATAAAGCAACAAAAAATGCAACAGAAGTAGAAAATAATATTGGCGAGCATTCAACACTTCAGATGACATTATCATCTGAGGAATATTTTTCTTACATCCCGGATGAGTCCTTGAAGAAAATAATTTCAGAAGTATTACCATCCACCAATGATTACGAATCGCAGATTGCAAAGCGGACTGATGATGGTGTTTTTATCAATTTTATGAATATTGAAAATGAAATGGAAATTCAATTTTTGGATCAAGCAGAAGGGACCACAACTACAACTACAATTCAAGCAAGTTCTAATTTATCAGTAGATAAAACAGTGCACACTGAGGACCCTGTTATTAATCATGAAGTGGAGATTCAATTCTTAGACCAACAAGCAGGGATTGCAACTCGAGAAAGTTCTGATTTATTAATAGACAAAACATTGCGTGATAGAAAAGAAACTGGAAGACTTCTTCGAGCATCAGGAAGTCCATACGTGGGATATCGTAAAGTTAATCAAAAGGTGGTTAACGATTCGAAAAAACCAGCAAGACTTATGAAGAGTCGCTGTGGGCATAATTTGTTAGTAAAAAAAACTCAGAGGTCTTTCATGTGTGCCCAGATAACTGACTGCATTCGTCAAGGTCTGTTTGAACAATTTTGGGAATTAAAGACTTGGGCTGAAAAAAAGGTGTTTATCAGAGGATTTGTGCACACACGATCTATAAGAAAAAGACGAAATAAAAATGTGATTGAATCTAAAGTTTCACAAAAAGAACGAGGCCATGATATTTTATTACCAAAAGATGGGGGTGAAATGGTAAAGGTCTGTAGGAGGTTTTTATTGAATACCTTGTGCTTGGGAGAAGATACGTTCAAAAGATGGAATAAAAAAGAAAATATTATTGAACATGATTCAGCTGAACATAATACAACTGCACAATTACCGCCAAGAAAAAAAAGGAAAATTGAGACTTCCCAATCTGTAAATAATTGGCTGGATTTATTACCTAAGGTTCCTAGTCATTATTGCAGGAAATCATCCAAAAAAATGTATGTAGAACCGATATTTCGATCAAAGAAGCACATGCATGACGTATATTTGAAATGGTGCCTTGAAAAAGAATTATGCTCTGCTTCCTTGAGCGCATTTAAAGAAGTTCTCAAAAGCAAGAATATTGCTATTCACAGTCCAAGAAAAGATCAATGTGATACTTGTTGCAGCTTCAAACTGGGTCATATTTCAGAAGAGCTGTACAATGTGCATGTGATTAGGAAAGATCAGGCTCGCTTTGAAAAAAATAAAGCAAAAACTGATGCTCAAGTCAATAGTAAACATATTGTAGTGGCTATGGATCTTCAAAGCATTCTATTGTGCCCAAAGACATTACAATCTGCAATGTACTACAAAATGAAATTACAGGTTCACAATTTTTCAATATACAATTTGGCAAATCGTGATGTTAACCTTTATGTGTGGCACGAAGTAAATGGTGGTGTTACTGCAAATGAATTTACCACGTGTATAATTGATTTTATTTTGACTTGTGATGCAACATGTGAGAAAATTACATTAGTGTCAGATGGTTGCGGTTATCAAAACAAAAATAAAACCCTTGCTAGTGCCCTCAGTGATGTTGCTGTCAAAAAGAATTTGACCATCGAGCAACTTTACCTGACTAAGGGACATACAATGATGGAAGTAGATAGTGTCCATGCTACATTGGAGCACTTGTTTATCCCTCCAATAAACACGCCCTCAGATTACATCGCAATGATGCGAGCAGCGAGGCCTGAAAAGCCCTACACTGTGAAAGTAGCGAGCTATGATTTCTTTTTAAATTACGAGGGTAAAGAAACTAATTTTAAATCAATCAGACCTGGAAACCAAATAGGGGATTCAACAGTGGCTGAGTTGTGTAAACTAAAATACACCCCAGATGGAAATGTATTTTATAAAACTAAATTTACCGACGAATGGGCAATACTACCTCAGCGGCGTACTATTGAACATAATGTGCCATTGAACAACATTAAACCCCTCTATGATCAGCCCATTCCTATAACAGATTCTAAGTTTAAAGACTTACAATCCCTTAAAAGCGCAGTAGAAAAAGACAGTCATTCATTTTACGATAGCCTTCCTCACAAGCCAGACTCGAGAGTTAAACATAAAATTAAATCTAAAAATTAAGTAATAAGTTGATTACTTCTTACATACCTGCAAAGATTTATTATTAAAATTATTAATTATAAAGGGCAGGCAGCTGCAAGCTGACATAAAATGATTGTATTTTAACAATATTATTTTTATTTTGTTTTATTTACTTTAGTTTTTGTATGTACTTTTTTCTGAATAAATATTTTGATTTGATTTTTGAATTTTGAATTTTTAACTGGCAATTCAAGTATCCTATGTGGCTGATTGTTCATTTTGTACATCTCTTAACATCTGAAAAAATGCTCCCATGTATAGTTAAAAACCTCCTATGTGTCATTTCATGTCCAAAAAAACCTACCATGTGTTTAAAATCACAAAAAATGTTATTTGTACTTCAAATAAAAAGGTTTTTTTTCGTGAAAATACATTCTGACATTTAAAATTAAAAAGCGTATTTTTGGTGTTTTATAAAACAATTCGTAGCTCTCAGAAATCAGTTTTTAGTTGCTCCTGAACAATTACGTTTTTGACACACGGGAGGTATTTTCCCGTTGACGACGATATAAAACAGTGAAGAGAACAAAAGCGTATTTTTTCGGCTCATCAATTTTTAAGCAGAAAAAATAGAGATTAAAGAGCAAAGGTAAAATTAACATTTTTACTAATAATCCTACAGATTTCATAAATAAATATAAATGTGAATATTATTTAGGTGAGATTTTTTAATGCTTTTCGTTATAAATTTACGTAGAAAATGTTTACTTTCTATTTTTTTTCATTTCAGTAAGAAATTAATATACTTCGAAAAAAGATATTCATTTTTACAAAAAATCTTTATTCACATGTTTTCGTTCTGCGAAATCTAATGCAGCGTTTGTAAATCGCAAAGGTTTACTGACGATTCGTTGTCACCCTGATTTTTCCGCTACACTAAACAAATAAGGGTGGCTTACGAAAGGTTAGCTTACCTTAAGGTAAACATAAGTAACTTATTACGGAACGTTTGAAGTTAAACAAACCTTTTCCTTAAAAGTATGTTATGAAATATGTTTTGTTTTTCAGAGCTGAAAGAAATACGTAAGTAAAGTAATACAATAGAGTTGGAGAATATTTACGTCCTAAGGACTTATCCACGTGAGGTAATTATATTTATGGTAAAAATACTAGGCAATCGTTGAAACAAACAAAAGAACGTCACAAAATGCCTAACACTGTCTCAGTGGAAAGGAATGTCTGTTGATGTCTGTCAATAGTTTGGTTTCTCCCGAATGAGTTTTCTGTGGTTTCCTCTTTTAAAGCAAATGCGGAGATTTTATTCAACTAGGCAACAGCCAATTATCTTACAGAGCCTCACACATTAGTTTAAGTAGTGGAAACATACATTTTCTATTCCTTTTGCAATAAAAAATCCTTTAATGTAATAAACAATTAAAATGGACAAAACACATAGACGGACTCACTAAAGTAATGGCATCACTACATAGCCTCTTCTACAAAATTAAAGATTTTATACCAAGAAAGGAAAAAATTATGATGTACGAAGCCTATGTCAAAAGTAAATTGAGTTACATGATCGCCTTCTGGTGAACTGGTAACAAGACAGACATAACAAGAATACAAAGACAACAAAATAAAATTCTTAAACTAACATACAACCTACCCTACCTGACTGAACTGTACAAAAAAACACACCAGTTTGACATAAACTACTTGACTAAAATTGAGACCTTAAAAATTGTGCACAAAATAACACTGGGAAACATACAAGACGACGACATAATATTAGTCAAAAATGCTGACATACACAAATATAACACCAGACAACAACAACACTATCATATTGAAAAAGCAAAAACAAACACAGGACAGTCAAAAATACTACATAATGGACTTAAACACTACAACGACCTACCTTACTACTTCAAAACTTTTACTGGAGACAAATTTAAAATCAATCTGATAAAGCACATGATGACTGAACTAACTAGACTAGACGAGACATAAAATGACTTGACAATATTAAATTTCTAATGTAACCCTAACGGGTTTTTTAAAATTTTAAATAAATAAAAAAAAAAGGCAAAAAATTTGCTACTTCTTATGACAGAGCTTATGTCATTCGCTGGTTTTAGTAGCCACTTTACATACTTTGTAAAATTCACCATTCTACTTATCTTTGAACATAACATTTCTTCAACCATTCAAACTGTTGATTTTTGTGAAGTCAAACAGTTGAAACATTTATCGATGCGGGTAAAATTCGTCTGAATGAATTATTTCATTTACATGCTAAAACTAAGCAATGTTTGAGAATGTTTTTAAATCTTCATACTTCTTGTTATTTATGCAATGTCATGCATATAGAGATATTGTAAATGTATCTTTTTCGTATCTGTTGAGATAAAAAATTATAAAAAATCATACGAGTTGAAAGTTTACTACAACTTTGAAAAATATTTTTATAAAAAAACGTTATTTAGTAGATACGTGAGTTGATTACAGAGACACAGTTCATAGTGACCCAACCAAGAACGACCCGTGTCTGTAAACCTGCCTCGACTAGCTAGAAAATCCGTGTTGAGTCGGGGTAACAGTCCCAAATGAAAAGCTACGAAAATAGGATTTAAAGACTGAATTCTAATAATTTTTCAATTCGCTAATGCTTAGCACGATAAAAGACGTGCAAACAATTCGTCATTGTAACTATACTATACTAGCATCTACCCTCTAGGTCTAGGTTCCACCCTTCAGCAATCTGTAACTCGGCCCAATTACACCCGCGGCAATTATGCCCGCAATATTGCTCTCCTACACGAGTGATTAATGGATGGCTGAACAGGCATAATGCCTCACACCTGTATCGAGCTACGGGTTTACGCTATTGCTCCGCGATTGAGAGCTCTTACTTTTAATTAGTACGAGTACATGTAATTAAAATTAAAATCAACAAACTGTTAACAACAATATTATAATTCTTTTAAATATTTTATGAATAAAAAAGACACAACCCGTTAAACTTGTAGTGAGGCTTGTCAGAAGAATAGGAAGACAGTATTCTGAAGGAGTTTATGAAAAATACAGACCAATTGAAGTGGGAAAACATTTTTGAGAATAAAAATTTTACTATTTTTTTATTAAAAAGAAAACGTTTTTAAATAATTTAATAAGATATTCTCAAGAAGTTTTGGAAAAAATCATTAAGGGACATGCAGATAACAATATTTAGTTACAGACGTATTTATACTTTTAACCATAATAATATTTTACAACAGAGATGAAGAACATTTAAGAGAAGGTAATATAGAAGTCCAGGCATCTACAGGGCTTATGACCTGTCAATGGCTGGTTTAAGTGGCCACTTTACTCACTGTGTAACATTCACCATTCTGCCTATATTTGAACATCTATATTCCTTAAATTCTTTCATCTGTTGATGTTTGTGAAGTTAAAGAGCTGAAACCTTTATTTATGCGGGTGAGATTCATCTAATTGAATTATTTCACCTACGTACTAGGCAACGCCTGAAAATATTATTTTTTCAATTTCTATACTTCTTCATAGACCAGGTAATTTATCAACAATATTTTGAGTTTGTCCAAATTTTTGTAGACAAGGGATGAAAGAATTTAAGGAATATAGATGTTCAAATATAGGCAGAATGGTGAATGTTACACAGTGTGTAAAGTGGCTACTTAAACCAGCCATTGACAGGTCATAAGCCCTGTAGATGCCTGGACTTCTATATTACCTTCTCTTAAATGTTCTTCATCTCTGTTGTAAAATGTTAATATAAACAGCTCCCCAGGGAGTTGAATCCAGTCCTTGTCTACAAAAATTTGGACAAACTCAAAATATTGTTTAACTATAATATTATTTTAAAAAGTAAATTATAAAAATGGTATCAGCAACTTTGTCACAAAAAAAAAACAAAAGCATTTCAAAATTATTCTTTAAATTTTAAACTATAATGAGTGTGAAAAAGGTTTTCATTTACGTATAACTACACAATACGAGTTACAAAAGTATAAAAATGTTTCGAAAATTATAAATATACGTAATTAAAGCTAAAAAGTATGAAAAACGCATTAAAAATTATCTCGTAGTATAAGTTACATGTATACAAAAACTTGACAATCGCGATGGGAATTATCCCTTTCAGGAAGGGTTACCTTTATTTTTCTTCCTTCAGTCCGCCGGCGCTTAAAATTTTCTTGGGTTATCCCCGCAGTTTTTTTCAAGTCATGGTATATTGAATAAAAAAACATTAGTTATCAATATTGTTGATTTCCCTTCGCGCTGCTGCGGATATCCTAATCAGTCTTCTGAACACATCCTGTGGTCTTGTCTCTTTCCCCCTTTCTATGATTACCGAATAAAGCTTCGATCCGTGGCCCTGTTATAGGTCCTGCCAGATATACAGATCTGGTGGCTTCCAAACAGAATTTCAAGGCTTTTAAAAAGTTTTGTTATTATTTCGGCGAATAGATCATGTCCTTTTAGTTAAATCCCATTCAGTAAAGAATTCTCTTACCTCTTTTCTAAATCTAATGATGTGCATATTATATACTTCTGGGCTACTTTTATTCTGCACAAAGATGCTAAGGCTACCAGATTACAGAGAACTCTTTCGGGCAGTTTTTCTCGTCCAGCAACAAGCAAATTTTCCGTGGGCACCGCCAAGGAGTCCTCAGATGCGGTGTGCGGTATGTGGTGGGCAAACTGCATATCACTTTACAATTCCCATCTTAACTAGAGTAACATGACAAAAATACTTGATTTGTTAGCTTCATTTGTTTCGGTGTAGATTTATTCGATAATATTTAGGAATCAGTGTTTCTATAAATTGGATGAGATTCATTTCTAAATTATGCTTTTATAAAGAAGCTTGTGTAACTTCGAAACAGGTTAGTTGAAAAAAGAAAAATAAGTGGTTAAAAACAAAGTTGTTTTATATTTGATTTAATCAAATACCATTTAATGAACTAGAGTAATTAAACTACGAATGTACATACAGTCTCAATATTACTTCCTAAACTTAATCAATAAGAACTAAGTTCGTTTAGCGAATTCCGTTTCAATAAACACATCTAATTCAAACATTGTTCAGTCGTATAGATAAACATCATTTTCGATAATCTAAACACGAATATATTAATTTTAAGTAGGCAGCTAAACTTATTCCCAGCAATAACCCATCGTATTAGAATTGAGATATGCTGTAAGCTGACTTTCCAATGTATTTCATATGGGAGCAAGATCATTGGACTGACGAAATATTATTTCACATCGATAAGCAAGAGACATAATAATTAATGTCGTAGATTTAACATTTTGTAATTGGTAAATCCAGGTAGCCGATATTTAACAAAACAATGCAAGAAAATATAATGCGTAAATTACAGAGATAAGTGAAGCAAATAAACAGCTGTGATTATTGGATAATTATTGTAAATATGTATTTGATGTACTAAATAAAAAAATTTTGAAATAATATTTATTTCATCAACAGTATTTTATTTATTTATTTATATACACGGCACGCAGTGCCTTTTACCTTACATAGATACATATTTAAAAGAATATATACACTTCAATAGAATGTGAAAAATGTAAAAATCAAATTGAAAAGTATTATGTTACATTAATACTAAAACAAAGTAATTTCGTGTAAAGAACATATTTGGAAATAAAAAATAAATAAACAATGTGTGCAGATAAAATTTTAAAAGTAATTTTTTTTAAATATTTTTTCTTTTAGAGGTACAAAATATAAGTATATTAAATACAATAAAATTATTTAATGTCTCAAAAACATTCTCAATTTTAAGTTTATTATTTTTTTTGTAGACAAAAACTAGATTAGTTATAAATATTATATTACAACAAAGACAAAGAACATTTTTAGAACAGACAAAATAATGAGAATTTTTAAATTTCGCGGGTTTGGAGAGTCCAATTGTCAACTTTTTAACTATTTTGGTATATATGCCCCTAAAGTATGTTGAAATTTTTAGCTGTATCCATTATTTACTTTGTCTGTGGCAGTCGCGAAAGTTAGACGTGTTTTTAATAGCTCGGCTCTTTATTTTCGTTTGTTAAAAAAAATGGATCAAAGAATTTGTATAAAATTTTGAGTAAAAAATAAAATAAAGTGGAATAAAGTATGTGAAATGTTAACAGAGACCTATGGTGAGTCTGCTATGAGTAAAACAAGAGTTTACGAGTAGTATTGACGTTTTCAAGATGGCCGCGTAGACGTTGAAGATGACGAACGGCCCGGACGCCCCAGCACATCAACAACCAATGAAAACGCGAAAGAAGCGAATGAAATGGTTATGAACGATCGTCGATTGATATAAAAGTTGCTGATGATGTAGGCATATCGATAGGCTTATGCCATGAAATTTTTTCGAATGTTTTGAGTATCAAACCGCGTAGCAGCAAAATTAGTTCCAAGATTATTGAATTTTGAATAAAAACAGTGGCATATGAAACATGCTCAAGTGATACTAATTGAAGTCAACAACGATTCAGAATTTCTGAAACGTCTTATGAAAAGTGAAGAAACATGGGTTTACGGTCATGACGTCGAAACTAAGGCTCAATCTGGATCGCCAAGACGAAAATTGCCGAGCACGACGAGCATATTTTTGCAATCTGTTGTAATATGTTTCTGCAATCTGTTGTAATATGTTAATATAAACAGCTCCCCAGGGAGTTAAATCCAGTTCTTGTCTACAAAAATCAACAAAAATCGACAAACTCAAAATATTGCAGATAAATCCACCCGGTCCATGAAGAAGTATAGAAATTGAAAAAATAACATTTTCAGGCGTTGCCTAGTATGTAGGTGAAATAATTCAATTATATGAATCTCACCCACATAAATAAAGGTTTCAGCTCTTTAACTTCACAAACATCAACAGATGAAAGAATTGAAGGATATAAGATGTTTAAATATGGGCAGAATAGTGAATGTTACACAGTGTGTAAAGTGGCCACTTAAACCAGCCATTTGCAGGTCATAAGCCCTGTAGATACCTAGACTTCTATATTACCTTCTCTTAAATGTTTTTCATCTCTGTTGTAATATGTTAATATAAACAGCTCCCCAGAAGTTGAATCCAGTCCTTGTCTGCAAAAATTTGGACAAACTCAAAATATTGCAGATAAATCCACCTGGTCCATGAAGAAGTATAGAAATTGAAAAAATAACATTTTCAGGCGTTGCCTAGTATGTAGGTGAAATAATTCAATTAGATGAATCTCACCCGCATAAATAAAGGTTTCAGCTCTTTAACTTCACAAACATCAACACATGAAAGAATTGAAGGATATTAGATGTTTAAATATGGGCAGAATGGTGAATGTTACACAGTGTGTAAAGTGGCCACTTAAACCAGCCATTGGCAGGTCATAAGCCCTGTAGATGCCTAGACTTCTATATTACCTTCTCTTAAATGTTCTATATCTCTGTTGTAATATGTTATTCTTAATTTTATGCGGACATCATTTAAATTAAGAAATGTTTTTTTTTATTTCTTCGAACATCACAAAAATAAACACTAAGTTTGTCCACGTTATACAAGTTGTATAATGCTTAGCAAAATACCCGATCTTCACAGGCCGTAGTTATAAATCGTTATTATTCCTAAATATATATAACAAAATGCATAGTGAATAAATATGTAAAAACTAAAAAAATACTACATGTGCATAGTTATTTTGGTTCTCGTTATATGGTACTGTACAGAATTGTCTACTGGTTAATTTGTGACGTGTACTTCACCATTTATTCAGTGCATGAAATCATTGAGTCGCTGAAAGCTTTTTTCCGGCAAGTTCAACTTACAACAGATTTTTTACGTGGCGCCCCGTAAAATAATAGCGCAGCGTGTATACGTGTAATTCAGATCGTATCACATTATAAACATGCGGCTGCGTTATAAACCGGCTTTAGGCCCAGCTGTCGACCGCTGTACACAAACTGCGGTAGGCCCAATGCTCTGTGGTCAAAATGCATTAATTATTTGAAGTGATCCAAACACACAAAAACTTTAACACCGGAGTTTCTGCACACGAGAAGCATATTATAGATAAAATTATTTAAACTTAAATCCAGGTACAGATGGAAGCGCAAAAAAACGTTTTATCCTAAAATAACAATCTCTCTAATATCCAATTATTTAATGTATTAACTTTGACGTAAAAATTTTTATAAAAAATGTAAATAAATAATTGGACTGGAGAATGATGCGTACTTAATGGGCTAATCGAGAGTCCAACGAAAGGGTACTGAATAGCGTCACGATCGTAGAACAACGACGCATGTTGTTTTTTTCGCCGCACTTTATTTATTTTGTCACTCATGTCATAACTCGATAAGTGTAAAACTTTGATGCTTGAGTTAGTTAAATCTGTAGGGTTCAGAGTCCATATTGGATGACACACACGAGTTAAATTAGTTCACTGTAAGTAGAGTAATGACCGACGATGCACTGTCATCATTTTCTATCGAATCCAATACATTCGTATCATGCAACTCTTATCGTATTGTACGTTAAACCGGGAGCATTATTTTGCAGTACATTCACATCGCCTCTACCATGAAGAAATGAACTACAAAGGAACGTTGTCTATAAAAAGACCACAGGACGCATCCAAAATCAGTCAGCCCGTTCAGTTAGTTGGCCCAACAAGTTCAGTTCACTTCAGTCCAGCTCGACGAAGTCACACAGCTCCAGCATGTAATTCAAGTGCAGTCTCTTCAATCCATCATCGCTGCTACGCTCGAGCTACACAACCAAGTGCTGTATCTTATTCACCATGTAATAAATACGTATTAAACAGCAACCTTGTGTCTTTTTTGTCAATCTTTCACTGTAGTAGGAGCTCCAACTAACCCTCAGCAGCCCAATTCTACACATATAAACGTAATTTTTCAAACCTGAATATAAAGCGTTTATAACACGTTTTCAAGATAAAATGTAAAAGAGAGTCAATGTCGCATTTTTCTCACATCTGTCGTAATTCTACGATCACGACGATATACTCTTCCGGTCACTTTTTCTGTGGAGAAAGGTATTCCAAACCTATGCTTAAAAAACCTTGAAAAGGTAATGTTTTACCGAAACCAGTAATTTTTCAAATTGAAATTAAATTGGTGTGTAATATACAAAGAAATTTTATTTTATTTTAATCTATTGACAAATAATGATTTACAAAGTTAGTGCTTAAAACATTAAAAAAGATGAATGTATTTTGTATTGCTTTTTGATAATTTCCCTATTATATACCAATCCATGAGGGTTAATTTCAAAGAATTAAGAATAGTCCAGAAACCGCATACGCACATTAAACAGAAGGGGACTAAACTACTCATAAATGAGTAGGTTTACGTTTTGACCCATTAGTTTCTTTGTAGACGTCGCTCAATACGCAACTCCTGATTTGAATTCAACTATGCCGGGTTGTGTCCTTTTAAAGTGTAGAAATACTGCTAGGATCTTTAAAAATAAGGACGATTTACATTTCATGTGTAATTAGCAAACGAATGTTTAAATAGCAAATGCATTACTTAAAAATTGAATTATTTTCCATCTGTCAGATTGCCGAAGAAACAAAATGGAAATTTCATAGTGTTGCCAGGGTAGTCATTTTTTTACCCTACTTTGCTCATCTAATGAAAGAAATAATGAAAATTAGACCCCGGAAAAAACAACGCCGTGGGGGACATTTGAACGACATCATCTTTAAAACATCAAATAATATTTAACATGATATAAAAATATCCGTTTTGTGTAAAATAGAATTCGTTTTATATTTTCAGTTCAAAGTTCATTGATTCAATTACTCTTATTAAATGACCCTTTACTTGTCTACTCTGTTGTGTCAATCAATGTTTCCGCGTGCACAATAAAATTGTAGAGAAATTACCCGATTGCTTTTTTTTAACCTTTTATTGTGTTATGATTAATTTTTTTTCTCATCAAACAACATTGCGCGGCGACATCACAAATGCGCGCGGCAAAAGAAGGGCATAGTGAGGGGATTATTGGACACAGTCCGATGTATTCAAATATGATTCTACGCTTCTTCTGGGCTCTTCTTAATTCTATAGTTAATTTATTAAACATGTTTGATTGTTTGAATAAAACAAGAAAATAAAAATCAGGTTGTGGTCGCGTGGCTAGTGTTGCCGACTCACGGATCAAAGGTCCGAGGTTCGAACCCCACTCAGCCCCACCTTGATTTCCATTTTCTTATAGTGAGTTATTTACAACTCGTTAAAAATGGCCATCAAAATTAGGGTAAATTTGGGTAAATAAATAAGAGGACGTTAATATTTATAATTTTTTTAAAAATAAATCCGCTTTGAAAAATATTATATATTTAATTAGAAAAAAGTACCTAGATAAGTACCAAGATAAAATGAAATCCACCTTAGATGGATTTGTAAGATCGCGATCGGTCTGCAATGGGCCAAAAGAATGATTGATTTTTTTTTTGAAAAGCAATAAAGATTTTATCGCGCGCGATAAATATGCTTTTAAACACCCTTAAAAGTGATATATATTATCGTGAAATGCAATATATTTCACCACCCACTTGTTCATCTTGCTTATTTTATCTTTTCTTTGTCTTAGTGTGAGGTTAAATTGTGATAACATTGAGTGCAAAGCTCAACCAAGCGGAGCGAACTGAAAATAAATTGCTGACACAACTCGCCTTTCGCTCATAAAGCCTCCGTGGGCCAGGTGCATTTTATGAGCTGTGGCCGTGCTGTATCAGAGCAGAGATATTGTTTGAGTAACAACCTAAGTACTTTTCAAATATGTGTTGATTTATTTAATTTAATAAAATGATGCGATTTTAAGTATATATCTTAATTCATTGTCAAATTTTATTTTAACGCTAAATTAAATAATTATCATCATCAAAGCCTTATCCGCACACCTTATTGCACAGGGCATTGCATTGTTAAGCTAAGGGCAGCGTATCTGGATCATTTATTACAGGAAGATAAGGTGATCAGTCTTATGCTTCAGATAATGAAATACTCCAGTAAAAAACCACCCATATAAATGAATATTTCACGTTAAACTTCCCGGAACCTCAAGCATGGTAGGCGAAAGCTCTTACCACTACACTACGAGGCAAATGTTTCTCCACTCTTCAGACTTCTGTTATTCAACAAATTACAAAAAGTATGGAGAATACCTATAAAGAAGGGAATATGGAAGTCTAGGAATTTACAGGGCTTATGACCTGTCATTGGTTGGTTAAAGTGGCCACTTTAGACACTGTGTAATATTCACCATTTTTACATTAAATGAACGGTACTTCAAATTTAAATGTAAAGTACAAACATATTTAAAAAACATTATGACTTATATAAAAGAAAATAGTTTAAAATAGTTTTACCTGTAAAATTAGGCATGAAATTTGGCAGATAATTATTTTTGTTTCGTTCATTGAGAATTATATTTTTGCGATTTTTTATTACAATAATCCGTTTTTTATTTTATTTATGAAGATTGAATAAACACAAAAATACAAAATAAACGAAAAATTAAGAAGTGTTACGTAATTATCCAAGGAATAAATTTTATTAATGAACTTAAAAAAAAAAAACTGTATCTGTCAAATACAAAACGTAAACTTACTTAATAATCACTGACTACTTACTCTAACTAACTCTTCACTAGTGACATCTACCTACAAGTAAAATTGACTAACTGTTACTTGGTCAATTCTTTGGATCTTAAATTTACTAATAAGCGTGACTATGTGTGTTGGTCAGTTTTACTTGTCAAAAATCTGTGAGCTACTATCAAATGGTCACATTTTTTACTTATTAATTATTAAGTAATTGTTAATAAGTCAATAATCTCAATTTCGTCATTTTTGCAAATGGTCACTTTTACTTGTATAACCACGATATAGAAATGCATATTTGTTATGCATAATATTTAATGAATGTTTATTAAAGAGTATTGTTTTGAAATTTTCCAGATGCTATTTTTGCAAAAAATGCTAAGAACGCTTAAAAATGAAAGACCACCATCTGTTGAAAATATCTGAAAGCATAAATACCACACTTTTAAAATTGCTCTTTTCTTGGATGCATAATAATGCAAAGTATGTCGCAAGCATATTTTTATTATTTAAACTGTATTTAAGAACATTCTGTGAAACTCGGCCAAGCAAACATAAATATCTATAAGTGAACAAATTCTGAGTTTAAGAATTAAAAATAACGAAGATTATATTCTTTAGGTCATAGAAGAGAAAATGTCAAGAAATTTTATTTTTTGTTTTGTATTATTGCAAAATATATATACAGCGAAAACTTATAGGGTAAATTATTTATCTTACTAAGCAAACTTATTATAAGTTATTAAAAATACCCTTTTAGATAAATATTTCATATCAACCATTCAATTATTCAATTCAATTAATTTATTTTAAATATAACATATACATTACAAAAATATATTCAATGCGTACATATTATAAAAAAGAAAAAAAAATACACGAAAGAGACTCATGTCAAAGTAGTAGAAGAATCCTGCTCCGGAAAACCCCTTTGGATACATAGAACAGATCAATATCCAGAGCGATGTTGTTCAGCATAGCGGTAGCCCTTCCAACAGGCATAACCATAGGCAGGTTGGTCCTGAATATCGAAATATGAAACAATCTTTGCTGACGCTGTCTTAGGTAATTATCAGGAACATACAAACCAATGCTCATCATAATTTCAGAATCATCGATCATACCGCGCAACAATCGATAAAAATGTGTAGTCAAATACACATTCCTTCTAGTCTCTAAACTGTTGTAGCCATGCATACCCTGGAGAAACTCGGTCGGGTAGAGCCAAGGATAATACCCGCACTCTCTCATGTAGAGATATCTCAGAAACTTCTTTTGGATTTTCGCTATCATAAGAGAGTATTTCAGTTCATGTGGCCCCCAAATCATCGAGCCACTCTCGAGTCTACTTCGCACCAAGGAGTTGTAAAGAGTTCTCAGTACGCGGGTATTTTCGAAAACCCTGGCAGTACGCAGAACAAATCCTAACATCTTCAATGCACTACCACTGATTGTTGTTGAGCCATGTTGAGAATCGAATCCGAGACCTCTTGCGTGGTAGGCAAACGCGCTGTTCATAACACCACGTGGCCGATAAATTACATAAAAAAATATAGTTATGTGTGTGAAATAGATTCAGAATCTTAGACGAGTGTTTCGACTCGGTGCTCTCTGGTAAAAATTCAGAATTGAAAAATCGAGAAGAGATAAGCCCACCTCATGTAGTGTTTGGCTTGTTTGCCAGCCTTTCTTGAGGTCTTGGGTTCGATTTCTTGCAACGTGAAGAGAAAACTGATTTCAAAAGTTGTTTAAACTGCAATACCTCATTGTTTCTAGACTACCACCTGAATCGTAGTACTTATCACCTTACCTTCATGTAATAAATAATGGGTAGGGTAATAATGGCAATAAAAATGGCAAAAATAGACGACTGTTAGCTTTTTCCAAGAGATCGGACTTGCCTTTATGAGTGGAGTAAAGTAAATGATTTTTTAATTGTTTTAAATCACAATAAATGTATTCACGTATCTTTGACAAACAACAGAGTTAAAAGCATACAATTTAAACACCCATAAAATCATAGCACAAACAACAGTTAGTGACCTCGGAGTTATTCTTGACTCATCGATGAGATTTTACTGTCACGTTGAATACATTATGAAACGTGCTTCAAAATGAATAGGTTTTATCAGAATAACAAAATCATTAAAAAATCCACTAATTTCCATCACTCCGTATAAATTTGTCTGCCAAAGCTGCTAGAGTTCTCCTCCATCATTTGGTCTCCAAATTATGTAATTAATTCGGAGAGAATTGAAACTATCCAAAGAAAATAGTTTCGGCCACTTACATTTTGATATGGTTTGAGTGACACCTTACACATATACAATGATATGATCACTAATTTTATTTTAAAAAATATTTTTTTTTTGTTAAAATTCTTGGTGGAAGTTTGGAAGTTTATTGTAACTTATTATAGAAATAAAATACGAGTCCTACTAATTTGAAGCCGTAAATTTAGAATTACCAGTGACCAGTTTCATCGCTTTCGCAGCATCTTCGAGACTGGTATCATTATTATAATACTCAACGTATATTTAAAAAAAACAGTTGGGATAGAGAATTCAAAATTATATATTAGTAATTGAAAAGAGTTATTGTTGACAAAAGAACCATTTTACAAAGTGTTAAGGGTTTAATACAAGAGTTTATGTAAAGTTATTTCAATTAGTATGTGTCGTGGACTAACGAATAACAGGCCCGAGATTCGAATCTCACTCTACTACAACTTGATTTCCATTTTCTAATAGTGACTTATTTACATCTTGTTGAAAATGACCAGAAAAAAATATTTAGGCATAATAATTTATAAAAATATAAATAGAAGGACCAAATAAATAATGTTGTAAATGGAATGAGAAAACAAAAATATATTATTAGATTTAAAAAAATACTAAGTATAGATAAATTAAAATCAATTTATTTTGCATTAGCCCAAACTATATTACAGTATGGAATAATCAAATAGGGTGGTGTTTTTAAAACTAGTATTATATCGGTCGAAAAAATGCAGAAATTAATTATAAAAGTTTCATTAAAAAAGCCGTCTACATTTCCAAGTGTCCAAAATGTAAGTAAGAGACCTAAAACAATAGGTTCTATATAATAATCTTAACTCTTAAGTTAGAACAACTACAGCGAAACATCATTATACTTACAGGGAAATATTTTTAAGAAAGAAGTCGGAAATTCTTTTATTTGTAGCACTGATTAAAAACACCTTAATTTTTCTTTTGTTTTTTATTCAGAAAATATTATAATAAAATTAATTAAAAACATTATTGCAAGACGTCACTTCCCATGTATACATGAAAAGTTTTTTTCTTTTACGTAATGGGAAACATTAATATAAATATATCTACAATATTTGAGTTTGTCCAAATATTTCACCCCCTCGGGAGTCATTAAGATTAACAAATTAAAACAGGTTTGGAGAATACCTGAAAGAGGAAAATATAGAAATATAGGCATTTACAGGGCTTATGATCTGTCATTGGCTGGTTTAAGTGGCCACTTTACACACTGTGTAACAAAATCAACTGATCCAAGAAGAAGTTTAAGAATTGGAAAATTGTGTGTGAAAAAAGTGCTTCAAATATGAACTTTATAAAAAAAAAATGTTTGTATTCCTATAACTATAACATGCGATTTTTAACCATTACTAATAGCCGGGCCTAAGGTTGTCACTCCTTACAACTTACTGAAAATTGACTAACACATTATTATATTTTATAATATGTATTTTGAACACAAAACGCCGACTTCGTCGTGTTATCGTCACAAAGGAATTAGCTTTGTGATTGTGGACAAAGAGCGTGTATCAAAACTAAACTAGACATAATGTACAATGGAACGTTTTATCAAAGACAAAAATAATGCACTAAAGAAGAAATGTATTGTTAAACATGGCACGTATTTTGTATGTCTCATTTAAAATGAGACAGTTTGGCTAATGCCCGTATTCACAAACAAAACTCAAGGTGAGGAAAGTAAATTATACTGTCCCCACATTCAAGTTATTCTCTGCGTATGAGATAAGAATGTACTTTCTTCACCTTGAGTTTTATCATTGCATACGGGCATAAAATTACTCAAGTTTATAAGGCTCCGATTACAATTGGAAGTTTAACAGAGTTAATTATCGACAACATTTTGAGTTTGCCCAAATGTTTATAGACAAAAAACTGAATTCCACCCCTTAGGAAGTTTTTAAGACTAACATTTCTGTACCTTAGAGGGTTAAATACAGGAGTACACTTTTTGTCGTTTTGAAGTTAACAATGCAGAAACTACCGCAATAAGCTATTTTGTACGTGATAAAACACCAACGTCTACATTCGTCGTAAAAATGCTTCTTGAAGTTGAAATACAAATATCAAGTCCACTTTGTTTTAATGCTAAAAACATCAGTTATCCCAAAAATGCTATTTTAACATTGATTATTATTATCATAAGAAAAATCATTATTTTATCTTTAAACTTCATTATATTATATTATTATTTATTATAATCTTTATATAATATTATATTTTACTATTATCTTTATATTATAAGTTCTTCAAAAGTTAACATTACTATAAGGCTGTAGTCTGGTAAAACAAACGCAAAATTAGGAAATCATACGATTTTGCCATTTGGAAACAAATGTTTTTTTTAATCGCGCAATAATAAACAAATAAAAAAACAAAAAATAGATAGGAAAGATATTTTTTAAAGGTATTCCTGTTCAAAAATATACTAAAATATTTATGTAACCAAAATATAATTACTTTTAGACCGGCAGAATACGCCATTTCAAATTTAGACTAAACTTAGGTATCTGGGATCTAAATAAAGACTAAGTTTTAATTTAAAATTTAATATAATAATTTAAAGATAATAAATTAAACATGAAAGTGGCTTAAACGAAAATTAAAAGCGAAAAGAAATACAAGCAATTTAAATTACATACATTTTTCTGACATTTTCTTTTATTTCTACTTAAAATTATGCCTTCGGTAAAACTAAAAAAAAATAAAAAATTTAAATATACTTTAGTTAACCCTTAGACTGCTAAACAACGATATATCGTTGTTGTTAATCCCTATCATAAAGTTCTAACTAGACTGATGCTGACGTCATAATCCCCAAAAGGGTAAATGAATTCGGGAACTGCTTGTTGCACTTAGCCGTCAGTGGTATAAAACATTTTCAAAACATGAAGATTACTTATTCGATGGGTTATTATTCAGTTTCGTACCTATTTCAGCCCTACGGAAAATTTAATACAAAAAATGTTTTCTTACGCGCGGTTAAAATTCGAACATTAAATTGTACAGCAAAGTTTCTTGAAAATTAATAAAAAATAATACTTTGAACGACGTCACTTGTTCATATGAATCATCCAATATATATTTTACTCAAATTTCGTTTAGCATGCATTGATGGAAGTGGTAGGTTTGATAATAAGGGCACTTTGCCCCGCAATCAACAAAAAAACCATCGTAATACTGTCGTTTCAATAATAACTATTAAAACAATGCGCCTTGAGATTGCTGTGCGAGATTATTTTTGTTTGTTTTTATTTTCGATCAAGAAAGGGTTTACAACCGCTGTACGAGAATGTGTTGCGGGCGGCACGAGTTGTCTATCTTGCTCACTCCACTGGGCTTGAATTAGATATTTATGAAATGGAAGATTTTTCTTGGAATTGCTATTAACTTTTAAAACAGTAGTGTGTTTGGAAAACAACGTATTCGATAAAATATTTTTAAAATGTATTAATAATAAGATTTCTGATTAGATTCTTGAAAAACTGCGTAGCAGCGAAAGGGTTAAAACCTTTTTCATAGAATTGTATTAGATTTTTTTGAAAAAAAAAAGATAATTCTGGTTTTTATATTCAATTTGAAACAATACCTTATTGACTTTTTTATGACCTTCAGGCCAGCCCTTACCGAAAACAATAAGGGCAGTTTGATTTATTCAATTACATGAATCTCACCCGCAAAAATAAAAGTTTCAGCTCTTTAACTTTACAAACATCAACAAATGAAAGAATTGAAGAAATAAATATGATCAAATATGGGCAGAATGGTGAATGTTACACAGTGTGTAAAGTGTCCACTTAAACCAGCCATTGACAGGTAATAAACCCTGTAGATGCTTAGACTTCTATATTACCTTATTTTAAATGTTTTTTATATCTGTTGTAATTTAATAATATAAACAGCTCCCTAGGGAGTTGAATTCAGTCCTTGTCGACAAAAATTTGGACAAACTCAAAATATTGTTGATAAATCAATCATGTTAGAAAAATATTGTGGTGTTATAATAAATAATAAATAGTTGTTAAAGTTTAAAAAATTATAATTGTCAACGGGAAATACGGTCAAGAAACGTAATTAATTGTTTTTACGAAAAAAATGTAATGACCACTTCGCCTGTATGCATGTTCCAATTTACTCGGTAAAATTGCAGTTTTCATATTGTAGATTGCATCGCTGCGCGGTATGCACTTTACTGCATTAGTTTATACAATGACTTCCATATACCAGAAATACTATGCAGTGAAATATTTATTTATATACATGTAGTTTATTACACATTGTTTGAGACACAAGTTCTAACTCAATGGGACTAAAAGTCCTGTGTTGAAATGGGACGAGCAATTAGTTGACAAAGACACATGAGTATATCGCCACAAATATAGGATCAAAAACACAACACATAATTAAAAAAAACACTTATATATGGCACACCAATATGGGAAACAGTAAACTCAAACATTCGGAAAATCACCAAGGAGTTTCATACTCAAATTCCAATAAATTACAATAATAGGTTATGAACTACGCATGTACTAGGTGCGCAACTATGTTTTACGGTTTTTTCCTCAATTCAAAATCGCAAATTTATAGAAAAATACAAAAAATTGTTTATTCAAAGTATTGCTTATCACAAGCTATAAATTTGTGCCACCTTTCCGGCTACTTATGAATACCGTGACGATAAAATAATGCGTCTTTAGGCTGAAACCATTCATCCAACCAATTTTGCACTTCTTCAAAATTGGTCGTGTAGCCCAGGTTAGCCACAGCCTAACGACCGGAACAAGTGATAATCAAAAGAAACCAGATCTAAAGAATACGGTGGATGCAGTAGCAGATCCCGTTTCCGTGTTTTGATGGTGTCCTGGACGATGGAAGTGCGATGACACGGAGCGTTGTCATTTTGCAATATCACTCCTTCGTGTTTTGTGTCCCATTTTGGCCGTTTTTCGAGCAATGCATGATTCGAATTGATTTGTATTTGTCGGTAGCGATGCTTTGACAGTTTTACCCATTTTCAGCAGCTCATTACACGAGTACACGATTTATTTATGTTCACACCAAACACAGAGCATTGTCTTCTTTCCGAAGCGATTTGGCCGCCCGTCATCTTGATGGTTTGCCAGGTGAAAGCCACAATTTTTTGCATTGAGAGTTCTCGAAATATATCAATTTTTCATCGCCAGTAAAAATTCTATGCAGGAAACTCTTTCTTTCATGCCGCAAAAGCAACATTTCAGAGGTGGCTCTTCTGTTTTTTTGTTTTTAGTCTTCCGGGGCGCACCTTGTCCTCATTTACGAAATAGTTACATCTGAGACCAATCTTATAGAGCATGATTGCCGTAGGCCTCCTCAAGTAAACGGCGAGCTTGAGCTGCATCTTTTGAAAAATTTAAGCAGAAAAGCAAAGCTTTCCGCAAATGATGTTTATTTGTCACAAAATTCGACATCTTCGTTGTTAAATACGTGAAATATTTTTTCGTTGCGATATGTGTTGGTATTACGACTAATAATCGTTGACAGCTATTTAACTTACAAGACAAACACAACTTCTGACATGTACGAGTATGTTCACTACACATGTCGCTAGTGCCATCTATATGTGAAATCCGGAAACTTAGTTCGGCACCTAGTACCTAGATAATTATATTCGGAGACATTAAAAAACTCAACAAACGTTGGTTTTCAAAAGAACATTAAATTATTTTGCACCTAAACGACAATAAAAGCACAAATCTTTGAGTTATAAAATCTTAAAAACACTAATGTTAAATTAAAAGAAAAAATCTCATCGTTGTAAAATAAAAATAACGCAGCGTGGGCAAAAATTAAAAAATCTGGTACAACCAGCCTGTGAAACAGTTTCACAAAAATAAATTAAACTGTTACTGTAATGAAAAATTAGTCAGGATATCATAACGATTTTGCCAACACAGCTCTCTCGTTTCAAAGAAACAGTTTCACGAAGCAGTTTAATTTGTGAATGAATAATATCCTGACCAATTTTTCGTTACCAAAACAATTTGATTTTTTTGTGAAACTGTTTCAACTGTTTTCAGAGAATAAATGGTTAGTTTTTTTAACCACCTGAAGTTTTTATATGATTTTCTTTGTACCGACCATATTCAAAACATTCTTCTGTATTTTTATTTCAGTTTTTTCTTATGGAGACAGTAAAGCATTTGTTTTTTCATTAAAAAAATTCTCAAACAGTAATTCGAATAAACCTCATTGAAAAATTCATGAAAATCTAAGCCGTTTTGGTAAGTTTTTCAGTTAAGAGACCAAATTTTAATTAAACACGAAAGTTTGTCGATGTGCTCACACAATATAGCATTCTATAAACTCCACGGACTTTTGTGTTTTAATTTGTGTAACTATGTTGAAGTTTCCTCTTCCCAGAATCACTAAGAATTCACTTAGAAATTGTATTACGCGCTAGAGCCTTGTCTACCCCTGAGAACCATTTGCAGGCTTAACTGTGTACCCGAAATGGCGAATATTTTTTAGAAAATTTGATTCCGAGGGAAAATTGTTCGTATAATTCGATGAAATTTTCTTCCAAAGACAAAATTATTTGAGTTTTTTTCTATTTCGGATTTTTTCGGATACATGTAATGATGGATAAATTGCCTTCAGGTAAGTTTCAATTCAATTTAATTCATTTATTTTAAATATAACAAAAACATATATTCAATGACGACATTGGACTATTCTATAAAAATCAAACAGACGTATTAACAAACAATGACATAAACAAAGACCTAACTATGTTGACTAAATGGAAAAACACAAACTTACTTGAACTTAATGAAAAAAAATGCAATATTATCCATTTTGAATCTAGAAAAAATGTTATAAAGTAGATACTTACATAAATAATGAACGACTTACTGAAATTGAACATGTTAAATACTTAGGACTAACAATAGACAGACAATTAACATGGACAATTCATATCAACAATTTAATTAGCAAAGTGGCGACATTATCGAGTCTTTTTTTAAAAATCTAAAATTTTGTTCCAAAAACGGAAAAAATTCTAACGTATGAAGCCTATGTAAAAACTAAAATATATTATACGCAACTACTATGGGGAGTAGGATATCAAAATGACGTAAACAGATTACAAAGACAACAAAATAAAATATTAAAGTTAGTATATGACCTTCCCTATTTAACTGCAACTTGAGAACTTTTTAAACAAACTAAGCAATTAAATGTAACTGAACTTTTTCAAATAGAATCATTTAAATTTATCCATAAATTAGCCACTAATGTAATTGTAGACGAAGAACTAAAACCTGTGAAAAATTGTAGTCAACATGGACATATTACGAGAATATCAGACAAATACCATATACAACTTTCTAAAACAAGACAAGGACAATCAAGACTAATGAACCAGGGACTGAAATTGTACAATAAACTACCAGACAAAACTAAACAAAAGACTCAGACAAACTTTTCAAAAGAAGTAAAAAATATTATTTTGAACAACAGAGTATGACTGAAAAATGTATATATTATTTTATGTAAAATGAAAGTAATAATCCGCAAGGGTTTATAAATAAATTTAAAAAAATTAAAATACGTACATGTTTTAAAAAATATTTTAAAAATACACGAAAGAGACTCATCTAAAGTAGTAGAAGAATCCTGCTTCGGAAAACCCCCTTGGATACATGGAACAGATCAATATCCAGAGCGATGTTGTTCAGCATAGCGGTAGCCATTCCAACAGGCATAACCATAAGCAGGTTGGCCCTGAATATCGGACCATGAAACAATCTATGATGACGCTGTCTCAGGTAATTATTAGGATCATACAAACCAATGTTCATCATTATCTCAGAATTATCGATCATACCGCGCAACAATCGATACAAATGTGTAGTCAAATACACATTCCTTCTAGTCTCTAAACTGTTATAGCCAAGCATACCTTGGGAAAACTTGGTCGGGTAAAACCAAGGATAATACCCGCACTTTCTCATGTAGAGATATCTCAGAAACTTCTTTTGGATTTTCTCTATCATAAGAGAGTACTTCAGTTCATGTGGCCATCAAATCATCGAGCCACTCTCGAGTCTATTTCGCACCAAAGAGTTGTCAAGAGTTCTCAGTACGCGGGTATTTCCGAAAACCCTGGCAGTACGTTGAGCGTTAGGACCATGGAGTACTGTGAACAGAAGTAAGAGGGTGTGATAGTCTCTCCACAGTCTAATTTTGAGTCATTTCAGAATACAATAATCAGATTTGTGCTTATATTTCTTACATTATTTGTATTTATTAGCGATAGTAAATTTTGGTGTGGTAATCACCCTGATTTTACGCAATGTACCTACTTAAATAGGTCAAAAATAGCGATGAAATGCATTAATTTCTTTTGTTGATTTTGCGTTAGCTTTTTGTATGAAAACATTTGTTCAATCAACAAAATTGTTGCAATGTCAATATTTGTACATAGCAAATAAAAAATGATGTTTCATAAAATGGTTGTTTTGTATACTTTAACTAAACAAAATAAGTACTTGAGGACTTGAAATATTTTAAATAAAAAATAAAAATGTAACGAAAGAAATACAAAATAACAATAAAACGAACTCCCTTTCAAAACGAATAGTTTATTTTATTTAGGCCGGAAGTACCTTTTCAATTAATCTTTAATATACGTGCTAAAACTATAAACATAAGGCTTTTAAATTTTTTCAAAAGTGGCGGAAACATGAATAGTAAAAGAGCGCCGCATTAAAGATATATTTACTTTCACAGGAATCGAACCCAGAACGTCAAGAATGGTAGGTGAATGCGCCAACCGCTTCAAAACTAAGCGGACTTATCTTCACTTGATTTTCTTTCTGAATTTTTAACTAAGAATGAAAAAAAAAACACATTTTTAGAAATATGAAAATAATCTAAAGCAATACAAAAAACAAATTTAGAAAACAAATACAAGTGATGATGAAATTAAAGAATTATAAAAATTAGCGCCTCGATTTAAGGAATATGTATTTGTAAATATCGACCAGCTATTTTTTATCCAATATCAAACGGACAACGCCACAATACGCTACCTCATTCCTTTCGTGTTTATTTATTTCAAGTTCAGCAAAATTGTTCTTCCCGTCAGATTTTTTGAATTAAAATTTGTAATTAGGCAAATCGCAGTTTGCAGGTGGTGAAATTAATTTAAAAACAAAACTATAATGTTTGTAAGAATCCGTAACATTTTCCCACTTTGTTTTAAAACTACCACGAGCCTGGTAACATTAAGATAGAAAAAAGAAAACCCGCTTTTAACAATATCTTGATATTTATATGACAGAGCATGCATGAGTACTTTTGCTTGCGTTTCTCCTTTTCCATACTTCTGCCTAAAGTTCCGAGACGCCGACACTTCCTGACCAGGCCAAAAGAGAGGACGGGACAACATGCACACAGAGTATAAAAGCTCTGTTTATGGCAGATATGTCAAACTAAATATTTTCAGTAAAGTAAGAATAAAAAAATTCCCCTGACAGATCAACGTACATTTTTAAAATGTATTGTATAAGGTTTTAACATCAGTTGTGTCCATTTTATACCAAATTTAAAAATAAGCTCAGTTTAAAAAAAAATTGTTTATGGTTATACGTTATGAAAAATTTACTTGTATTGTAATACAAGACATTGTAACTAATATATATATATATATATATATATATATATATATATATATATATATATATATATATATATATATATATATATATATATTTATATATATATATATATATATGTATATATTTATATACTAGCTGACCCGACAGACGTTGTCCTGCCCGAACGTTGGCTTGCCTTGGAAACATACTTTTTATTGATAAGTAGGTAGGTACCTAGGTACTTGCTTGTGATTGAATTCCAAAACTAAAAATATTTAATATTCAAATATTAAATTTAAGTAGCTACTTGTTGATGGTTGAATAACAAAACATTTAAAAATATTTTTTCAAACATGGCATTCTTTTTGCAAACGTCAAATTCCGGTCGTCTCACCAACAAAGGTGTGTACTTATGTAAGAATACAAATTTAAAAAATGTGTTGAATTTAATATTATTTTGGTGTTACCAAAAATCCAATAAAAAAAATGGGAAGAAATTATAAGAATTGGAATTTAAGGAAAGAATCTGATATCCACAAAAAACAAATGATGTTTGAAAACATTCAAAAACTAACTTTTTTTATACAAAGAAAAACAACATCTTTCCATTTTTTTTGCAAATGCTCTCCTCGAATGCAACCCTGGTAGATCGATGAATAAAACATTTATGCTCCTAACTTCTTTTTTACAGATTCGATTTAAAAAAAAAATATTTACGAACACGCATAGCTCAAAGATCTATATTTCTCTGAAAATCGCACGTAAATCGGTTAAGCCGTTTAGGAGGAGTTCGGTGACATCACACGAACAGAGGAATTACATATATCAAGATATAAAGAAACAAATAAGTTTCAAAGCCGTTATTAATGTTCTAAAATAATCACCCTATACATTAACATTAACAAACATACATGGAATCTTTTGAATATGTCGCAACAAAGAGGGAAAACATTTTTGAGAAGGGAATATGGGAGTCTAGGCATTTACAGGGCTTATGACCTGTCATTAGCTGGTTTAAGTGGCCACTTTACACACTGTATAACATTCATCATTCTGCCTATGTTTGAACATCCACATTTTCTCAACTCTTCCACTATTAGACTCCCATATTCCCTTCTCAAAAATGTTTTCCCTCTCTGTTGTGACAAATTTAAATATGAACAACTCCCTAGGGAGAAAATCCAGCCAGTCTGCAAGCATTTGGACATACTCAAAACATTGTTGAATACATGTTATCATAAATATATATATTTATTTATTTTAAAGAAACAAACAGTCGACAGTGAAATAGTAACATTTAAAAAAATACAGTTTTAAGACAGACCAGCAAAGTTTCTAAATAAGAATCATTCAAATTCTTAAATTGTGTTACAACAAAAGGGTGTGTGTATGTGTATTTGTATGAGAGTAAGTGTAGATGTGTGTTTATGTGTGTCAGTGTAGGAGTAAGTGTTCAGGTGTGTGTAAGTGTGAGCATCATTAAATAGTAAGTGGGATCGTATCACAGCCAGAAATAAGGAGTCTTAATTTATTTTTAAATAAATTAAGGGGCAAGTAAAATATATCTATACATGAAAAAAAAGCATTACAGTTCGAGCAAGAACGATAGAGGAAAGAGTGTTGTGCATAGTTAGTGCTACAGACTAGCAGATGGAACAAATACTTATTTCTTATCACGCGAAAGGGGACATTGAGATTAATTTTGGAGAGTAGGTTAAAAGAGTCTACTTTATTATTTAATAATTTATGTAAATAGCATAATTCAGATACAGTGCGTCTATTTTCAAAGGTAAAAAATCCATTTTGTTTGGCAGATTGGCTGTAAGTACTAAGCGTTTTATTGTCATTATAATCTAGGTATTTTAAAAATTTTCAATGTACATTTTCAAAATATGTGTATATACACGATTATTTATATTTATATATACATATATATATATATATATTTAAATACATGCATATTTTTGTTTTTTATTACTTTCTGTTTATTTTTTTAAATTTGGGTTTAAGGCTGCAGCGTTCTTGACAATTATACATCGATTGATAAGGTAGTTGATAGGTTCCCTCATTAGGGTTTTTTGAAAAAACAAATAATTTTTGAGAATCACTTTTCAACAAGTCCACTTATATTCACTTCACATTGTCACATACATACAATACCCACACACCCATAAACATACACCTTCACACAATATATATATACTCATCCTCACTTACATGTACAGTAATAACACTGATTCACTAAAACAAGTTCTTATTAATATTATTATGGTACAATAAAAGTTATCCTCCTAAGAGACATTATATATAAATATACATATTTCTATCATCATGTTGAAACTATTGTAAAAATAAATTCTGTGATTTGTTTTGTTTTTATGATAAACATATGCTTTGATTGGATTAACAGAGTAGTGCCTTATGCATGATAAGGTGCAAATGAGAAATAATGAATGAATGTGTGAAAAAAGTGTTGCAAGCAATTTCCTTAACGTAGCCCAGAGAAAGGAAAAGGTTGTTTATCGCTGGTTTACGAAGAAACGAACTATATAAGATGTAACAGTTTCTAAGAAAAGAATCCAGATTTAAAGTTTACAGCTCTATTGAATATGACGCCAGCAACATTATTCAAATAATAAAATATTGTAATAGAAATAATGAAATTATTTGAGAATTAAAAGTAAGTGTTGGCACAAAAGACAATCACACTGTGTGACATTTTAAATATTTTTTTTAATATTAAAATATATTTGGTATTCTGTATGTTCTAAAATTTTTTTTGAAATATTTGAATTATTTTTTTTTCATGTTTTATACCTACTTATGAGGGGACGTGGTCTCACTTTCCTTCATACAAACATACTCTCGTATTTTCTCCCTGGATTATGGCACTAGAGCAGTGATTTTTTAACATACTATAGATATTAACTATGTGCGTGTCTTCGTTGTTTTGTTTTTGTGGTAAATTGTTTCTAATGGGTGCTAGGACCATCCAAATACCCATAAAAGTGCCCAGTTTTATCTGCAATCTTCGGACGAACGGTATACAAATATGATAAATCGGTTCAGTTTTGGGGCGCGGAAAACGGGACAACGAAAGGTCGATTTTTCGATTTTTTTTAGGCATGGTCAGAAAAACGGGCAGTTGTCTTTTTCACACAGAATTGGGGAGTCATTTGCGAGAGAGTGACCGAAAAACAATGTTCGAATTCCTATTCATCAAAATTGTCTGGCTCCGAGTATCAACTTAAGAAATAATTTATTTTCCATTCCCTCTAAAATATTTCGAAAAAAAGGAAATTTTTGTTTGTGGTTTTCTAAAATTAATCCTAGTTCGACACCGTTTTTATTATTTTGTTTGGTTCTTAGTTTTTTATAAAAATATTTTTTTTAAAATATATTTTTTAATTTTATTTAATTTTTTTATTTTTATTTTTTTTTATTTATTAGAAAGTTCAACAAGGATACATAAAATACATACAATTTTTAATCAAACATTGCTAACATTCTTTATACATATCTTTAATTATAGAACTCCACAATCTTGAATAAATTATATAAAATAAGTGTGTAGCTTAATTAAATCAATTTAAGTTTTAACAAAGATTAAGTGTAATAAAAAAATAAAGATTGAGATGAAGAAATACAATTGAGTTTAACATAAGAAACTATTTTTTAAATATATTTTTTTAGTTTCAACAAATACTTGAAGATAGAAATCTCAAAAGAAGGAATAATTGGGGCGTGAGTATGAGAAGATGAATGAATGGAAGGGTGCTAGATCTGTCTGTATTTTACTTTTTGAAATCATTTTTACATTGCTAGAATTTAGCAGATGCTGCAAGATGTTTACTTTCGTATACTGTAAATTAAATTTATTATAAAATTATGTCTAACTTAATCTTTAACACTAAATAAGGTCTAAATTTTTTAGATAGATAGATAGATAGTGAATGAAATTCTCAGCAAAATATTTTGGAGCCCAAGGGTTGTGAAGGATATTTTAAAGTAGTGAGAGAGATTGCGCTGATAAAAACAAAGCCTCTTGAGCTTCGAAAGGGTGATACATGGTCATATTTTTTGAGATTGAAAATAAAGTGGATGCTTTGATTCTGCGAACGCTCCAGATAATCTACGATTTCTGAATTTGTGTCAAGATAGCGAATATTAGCATAGCACAGAGAATACAATGGAATTGATTGAGACAGATGTTTTTTGGTTGTGGTTGGAAGAAAATTCTGAAGTCATTTAAAAAAATTGAAAAAAACTTTTTCTTAACCTCAGTAATCTGTTTTTGCCACGTTAAGGGTTGGTCCATAATAATGCTAAGATTTTCAAGTGCTTTTGTAAAAGGAATCTCATTTTGGTCGATTACTAAAGTAGACAAGGTTGAAAAATTTTGAAATAAAATTTGTTACCTATTATAATACTCGTAGCATGGAATTTTTTCGGATTGATCAGTAAGCCGTTATCTTTGGACAAGAAATCGAATTTAGATCAGAGTTTAGCGTTTTGAAAGCATTACTTATATCTTTTATATCAGTAACCAAGTAAATCTAAAAAAACATCGGTATATAGATGAAACGAACTGTCTAAATGTGAAAATTATATTTTAGCTATAACCAAATAATATCTTATTTTTCTTCCAAGAAGACAAAAAAAAATGTACGAAAATGTATAAATTTAAAAACGGCATTTTCAATCTTTTGAAATGTACGGAGGTTCACTGTTTCAGGTCCTGACTAGCTAGGAAATTCATACGTTTAGGCAAGATTTTATTTTTTACATGTGTTTTTTTTCATTAAATGTTGCCTAAACAATTAAAATCAATAATAGTAATATTAAAAAATTAAAATAAATAGATAAAATAATATTTTTTCAATTAAAACATATACATAATCGAATATCTTTTTTATGTAGTTATATAATAAAGGTTTCAGACCTTTTACTTATAAACTTCACAAAAATCAACATAACATATCCTTTACTATCTAGAAGTTTTGTGGCCTCTTTTTAGATTCCATATTGAAAAAACAAATCGCTATAATGAAATGAAAATTTATATTTTATTATCTGTTTTCTTATAAAATTCGTGTTTTTTTTATAATTTACATTTACTCTTAAATGCTGCTATTAAAGTCAGGACCTTAAATAACTATATTTCATATGGGTAGTAATACTGTTTGTCACTATTATCTTACTTTCTCGATTGTGACGGTAATAGTGTACGTTAGTTCATTAGATTGATCATTTTGTTTTATGAGCAATGTGTTCAATATGCCACTGATTTTTTCTAATTTAACGGTTTAGGTAGGTATGAAAAAATTGGCTTTAGGCAATATGTCCGCCCTTATGCATATTTGTATGTAAACTGTATATGTATATAAAGTGATTAAATAAATAAATTAATAATTGTTACTAGATCGGGAGAACCAAGACCGATCCGGCAAACCCGAGTGGTCGTGACTTCTTCACAGGCCATTTTGAAAAATTTAACAGGCTTATTGCCAAATGGCAATTTATTCACTACGACCAATAAGTACAATACTTTATTTGTATGATTTTTGTTTCAGAATGTATGCGAGAAATAAAAAAGATAGAAAAATAGAACTGGCAATATGTTTATATAAATGAATAAATATCGATCAAAATGGAAGGGGGGAATAAAGATAAAAAAAGAGGTTTGATTAAGGAAGGGAGAGGTGTTTCTTCCGGCGTGACTTAAATAGAGATACAGTAGAAATATCTTTGATAGGAGAAGATTCCACAGTCAAGCCGTATGGATACTTTATTATTCGATAGAGAAAAAGGAGGAGTTGTGGATGGGAATTAAAAGGGTGCTTGTAGAATTAGAACGAAAAGGTTCACCATAAACTGATAAGCTTTGAAACTTTTTACGGAGGTATATACTGCCCTCATAAGCAAGAAGGCAGCTATTTGCAAAAGTCGTATTTTGAGACTCGTCGCTTTTAAGCATATGAAAATGATTAAAACCTGTAAATAATCAATGGTACAAACACAATATATAACTTGTTTCTAAGCATAAAACCTGTGTGTGTCATATTTATACTGAGTTTATACTTATGGATCTCTAGATAATATGTTATTGCTTAGAAAACATTACCTTATATTGTTTTTTGTACTGAAATATTTTTTTTAATGCCTTGTTCGGTTCTAAATTTCTTATGGAAAATTACTTTATATTAAACTCATTTTGTGATGTTTGTCAAAAAACTTCATTTTTGCTTATGAGGGCAGTATAAAAATGTTAGAATTTTCAGTACAATTAACACAAATGAGAGGAATTACTTAAGCTAGACAATAACAGTTCATAAGCTCAATAAACGTCGACATTCCCAAATCAGTTTTCTGACAGATTTTAGATGCATGGAACATGGGTTTCAGTGTATATTTGTTTGAAATAAATAATACATAATACAACAATAAAAAAATATTTTATATGGCTGGTAAATATTTTGAATAATTCATTAATTTCCAAATTAAAGCAACACGATTCTTCAGGAAGTCCCAAACTTTGAAGCATCGTCTTTCTTTCATTCAAACTTTTCGTCTAAATAATATTGAAATAATATTTTATTTAAATTTAATGAGAACTGTATTTTCTTAGGCCTTGTTCTCGACTGCCCGGAGCGAACTAAGTTTTACAAATTGCTGGCTATTTTGTTCTACAAGAAAGTTATGAGCATTTTCGTGAAATAATTTTAAAATAAGGCTCCGTTACTGTCGATCGTCAATCGATTAATCGACATTGAAAATATTTAGTTTTGTCCTCTGTTGAACAAGACGTATTCATTTGTCAATCATTCAAATTATTTGTTTGATTAATGGCCGGTATTACAAACTTATACCCTAAGATTAAGGCACCTAAGTGGTGTTAAAGCTGAGACGCTTGACTCACACAGAGAAGGTCCCGAGTTCGATTCCCGGTGAGAACACAAAATTAGAAAGGGAATTTTCAAAAGCTTTTTAATAATCAAAGTTCACCACTATTATAGATCTCTAACCTATCGTAGTGCAAAAAAAAGCATTTGAATAAAATAAGAATAATCTACATTTTATGTAAAAAATTACTGGGTGTTCCATTTTCCAACGTTTTATTTTTTTCGTCCATTTTGGAGAGTATTAATTTGTATGTATCACTTAGTGCACTTAATAAATAATTTAAGATCTTTTGATACTATAATTGAACATTAAATATAAAAAAATATTTTAAAAATATGAAAAAACCACTGAGCTTCCTTATTACAATCTTTCAAGTAAGTTCAAACGTTTGTAAACAAAATAATGGATTTCACCCCCTACAAAGTTTTAAGGATTAATAAATTACAACAAAGATGGAGAATATTTTAGAGAAGTGGAAACAGAATCTGTATTTATATACATCTGATGAACGTTATCCTTATCAGTAAATATATTGTAGTTCTTGAGTGACATATTTTCCGATACCAACAATAATATGCAATTCCGAGCTTCATGCCCCTTGCAACAGAGCTGTCTGGAACATTCCTTCATCTTATCTTCGAGAAACAACTTCGAGTTGTGATTGAATACAAAGATAAAAACATCTATCTATCTTTTTAATCAGTAAGAAAGTTTGTTTTTTTTTTTTTTTTTTTTGTTTACCGTAAAACGGGGTTAAATTGCATCACTTTTTAATAACTTTTCAGCTATAATGATTTTTTTCATCGAGGAGATGAGTAGTGTTTTTGACAATAAATGTCATGGTTATATAATATATTTCCTTTACTTTTTTGTGGTTATAAGTATATTTTGTAGTTTCATATACAAGCTATATTTTTTTGAAAAATGATGCAAAGTAAGCCCTAGGGCGGGGTGACATTGCATCACTTTTTTTTTCCTTCAGTATCTTAATAGATTCCACATGGACATGGAAATATTAATATTAATATTTTTTGGTAAATTTAGTAAGAAATACTGGTATTATCAAATAGATGACAAAATTCAACATACGAAACCACTTTACTCACCTTAGAATGATACACACTGTTGAAGATGTGATAAGAATTACCTATAGAAATTATTCATAAAAACTGCACAACCAACCCAAACCGCTAATCGCTCAGTACTAAAGTACCATATTGAATGGAAAATAACCTTAGGTAAGAGTGAAAAGTGACATCCATTGAATATTTGGAGAAACAATGAGTTATTGTTAGTAGCAATGACAACAGGTGTCTCTAAAAACTTTTTTTTTTTGATGCAATGTTTCCCTTGATGGTGCAATTTAACCCCGTTTTACGGTATCGACTATTAAAATAAGACAAAAATAATTTGTATCGTAATATCATAGCTTAGAGCTTGTCTAGAAAGGGCGAATTCCCCGCGATTCTCTCGTGCGTAATACATAATCGCGAATCAAGCGTTAGTCGAGAGTCTGGCGAAGTGCACGCGATTTACGCGCGATGCTTGTGGACGCGATGTATTGGCGCCTAGTATCTCGCTAACGCGCGAATGAATTTGCGCGAAACGTTTCGCGGCAAATTCGCCCCTTCTGGACAAGCTCTTATTTTTTTTAATGTGTGGTATTTTTAAAGTACTCCACCCGCGACGTCACTGTTTTCCATCCGCGAATTGTTCTGACATTTAAAAAGTGCACCCCGTACGTACGAAAACACGCTAAACATAGCTTCCCGGAAATTGGAAATATATATAAACACATAATTGATTGGCTTATTTGAAACGGCTGTTTACTAGAACGTGTGATGTTATAAAGAAATTTACTTTTTTGAAATACTTATTTTTACTAAATTTTGTTTATTTATTTATTACTAAATGTTCTCATTTTTACCACGTGCAGGAAAACATTTTTTATATCAAACTTCCCGTAGCTTTTCTTATTATTATATTATTAATATTTAAAGAATTAACCTTAGGTCAAAAAATTTACTAAATGTTAATAAATATTTGTAAATTATCACTTTCCGACTTTTCAATGTCTACCGGTTTTGAGATGTACCCGACTGTTCATCTGGACACCGATGAAACTAACCTGCAAACACACTATAGACCTTCCCCATAGTTGTTGCACATAAATATAAAACCTTAAAATACAGCCCATCGCCCTATACCTTTTAAATCACGCCCCTCCCTTCTTCCCCTTCCTCTTTTTTCAACTGTTTTTTCGACAACATCAAACATTTTTATAAAATAATCAGTGCATGCGAGGGTCGCCTACTAAAAGCACTTGCTTTCAAACCAACTTGTTGGTTTCATCTGGGCGAAGGATTTAAAAAATGTTGTTCGAAACAGAATTAACGTACCGTCGGTTAAGTTTGTTTTAATCCAACAGACCAAAACACAAATCTGCAGAAAGAGAGCTTTCAAGTTTTTTTTTTTACGAAATAGGCATTAATCAAGACACAACTTAAGACGAAATTCATTAAACAATTCCTTAAACGATTAAAAAATATATATTTATGAATTTTATAAGTAAAGGCTTTCTCAGAACTTTCATCCACTTAATTCAATTTCATTAGAAATGGTCTGTTTAACAAAAACGAACTAAAGCGACGGTATGATTAATAATATTTATATATCAAGTAAATTTATTAAAGCTGAGTGATAGTAAAACAATTGTTTTTTATTTTTATTTATTATATTTTCTTTTTTGCATTTACAATACATTTACATTTTTGCATTAAAATTAGTTACAAATACACAAAAAACCTATAACATTAACATAAAAAAAATCTCACAAAGGCATGGCCTGTGTGTGGGTAAAGGCTACTGGAAAAATACAATAGATATATACAATAGTAAGTTACAAAATGAGTGGAATTAGAAAACAATTTTTTGTCACCAAAAATGAGAAAATTATATTAAAAGTATATTCTATTTATTAAAAAAAAAAAAGGTAATTAAATCCGTTTTTTATCCTTAATTTCAACAAAAACTTAAATCGAAATACAATCAAATAATTTATATCTATTATTCTGTCCTTATGAAATGCATTGAATAAATTTTGAGCTATGAAAAATGAGTGTCTTTTCCCAAATTTGGATTTACAAAAAGGGATTCCAAGTAAACTATTCAATCTTTGGATAAACCTTTGAATAGATGTTTGATCCGATTAATTTAAAGAAAATCTTAAATAAAATTTAAGACTGTCCCTTGTTGTTGCAAATGATAAATCTTTATGCCCCAACAAGATACCCCAGAAACAATAAAATATTTTATAAAGATAGTGTTATTATTTAAATAGTGTCTGGATTCAATGCTCATATACAATGAACGCAAAACCTCGGCAATTAATTTGCAGACCATATCGATATCTGGAATATGTCACTCCCTAAAGAGATTATAATCGCAATATTTATGGCTGATGCATAAAACCTTGTTTTATATGTGCGCCCTTACGAACGATTTTTCTTGTGTACCGGTGAACATTTTGGCCTGTCAAAGCTGTCAAAATGAGTGCAAACGCGATGTGTACTAGTGCTATTGACGAAACGTTGATTGATTTTGTAAAAAAATATAAAGCTTTATATAATGTGATAAAAAAACGATAAAAAAACCCCAGTTAAAACAGAATTTGTAGAAAAATATTAGGACAACACAGAGATATCAGTTACCCACCATATGTATATAATGTTTATATTACATGAATAACAACAAAAAAAAATTGCACAAGAAAAAAAAATGTCATCTATGATAATACTAAATTTGTTGCAACAGAAAGGAAATTAAAATACTGCTTTTCTAAAGGGAGAATTATAATACTGTTTTTCTTTTTCAAAACATAATTTTTAATAAATGTATAATTATAGTACATAAAATTATTTCCACGTAATTTCTACATCATGACTACTGAAAAATATGACAGTTTGCGGGCGTTTATTCCAGCCCAAAATTTTGACAGAAGAGTTGTGATGGCCGAAAGATAACGACACAGCTTTCTTTAAGTTTACATGTTTGGACACTGTTAAGTCGGGCATTTCAATACGTCCATTGGCACCATTTTCCTAGGAAACCATAACTTGAGATGACTCTCGATAAAATCGATGACTAATATCGATGCCCGCCCTTATATGTATATAAATGGTGTATTTGTATACAATAGTCTACAGTATCAAATGCAGCACTCATGTCCAAAAGAGCCAACAACACTAGATTACCAGAGTCTACCGCCGTTATAATGTCAGACAGCACTCTTATCACTCCTGTCTCCGTAGATATGTAATATGTGATATTTCTGTATTTAAATATGTGAAATTGTTGTCTCCTTTAAAATACTATATAAACTCTTGACAACAAGTCTTTTGTCTTTTTTGGTTTGTCTTCTGCAAAAAAACAAGGAAACATTCGATGAACGCTTTTCTAAAAGAAATGTAATAATGCGAGAATATGGTAGCCATTTTGAGATCCTTTACGTCAGAAATTCACATTAACATAATAAGCACGCGTACAAACAATACAGCCGAGTACTTATATAGTATGTAAATCAGATTGTTAAAGCAAAATGTATTCATTATATTAACGTTTTACTGTCCCATTACGAAGCCATATAATAATCGTTGTAGTATACGGAACCACTTCAGAATTACATTTCTGTTTCGCTTCTTCCCTTGAGAGCGAGCAAGGAAGAAAAGGACAAAAATACTAGTAAACGCACGAAACAGATTGTAATTAAACTGTTGTGTCGTTTAATGGAGACATACCTCATGTTAATGTAGAACTATCGTTACTGAAACGATTTTAACTAATTCACTATGAACTTAAATTAATTATTAATCTAATTTAAGAAAAATGTTTGGAAAAAGGAAGTTTAGTACTAGGGGGAAATCGGATATTATATATTTTTTTCATTTCGCGTAGTAAAAACTACAGTCTTAAATAAAGAAGTTTCTCGAAAATGTTTGGATAAAATAGTAATAAAAAGAGATCAAACAGTTGTAATGTTTTCAATAAAGATATAAATTTAGATATAGAAAATCATAATTATAGCATTAATATTTTTAGTATCCCTTATTAATAGCACTATTCTATACTTATAAAACATAATATTGCTTTAATTGGAAAAAAAAAAAAATACACTGGCCCGGTTTGATAGTACCTACCAGAAAAGGTATATACATAATACATATACATAATATCAGGCTAGCACAACGTGAAGGCTTGTCAGTACCGAGGTTTTTAAACAAGTATAGCTAAAAAACACTTCATTATACAATTCTTAAATTTTTTAATAAGATTCCTAAGCAGATATTAAAAGAAAAATGTTGACAAAACTTTTAAGAAAAAAATTATTCAATGGCTAATACGTAACAAGGCTTTATATTGATTATTATTTTAAACATAAACATTAACAAACAGTCAACTATTTAAATTTTTGCGAATAAATTTTGTGTGAAAATACAGTTGCTTTTAGTTTTAAATAATGTTTATATATTTTTTTTTTTAAAACATTTAATTTTGTAAGTGAAAATCTGGATCTTCCAAATTTGTGGATTAAAGTATCACTTGTGTTTTATTTATATAATAAAAAAGTTTATATTAATTTTTAAATTGATATAAATTCTTTAACTTATTTCTTTTAAAAAGAAAAATAAGAAACCTGCTGACTTGATGTCTGTTTCGCGGTTTAGTGGGTTTCATTTTTTTCCTTTTATATTTTCTGTTAATGTTTACCTTCTTAAATAAAAATAAAAACCTAAAAATTGGCTTCTGTATTAGAAAATTATCAATTAAGAAGTTGTGTTTTTTTTTAAATTCTTTGTTTTAGACTATCAAACCAAGTCAAAAGATAAATGTGTATCGTATTATCGTCACTACGATTTTTTTGAGTTTTGTAATTTGGAAATTACTCCGCCCGTGACGTCACGAGCTGTCGTCGGTGAGTTGTGCTGACATTAAAAGTAGAACCCCGTAGCTGTCAAAAAACACTTAACGGTAAAAACACTTAAAAATGCAATAATTTACTGGTTCATTGGTCACAAGAACCTGTGATGTTTCAAAGTAGTTCATTGTTAATAAAACCATTATTATTATTATTTCATACATTTTCGAAGAACTTCGGCGAACAATTAATCGCTCTAATTTTTTTCCGCATCCAAAAATACATTTTTTGTATCCAATTTCTCGTAGCACTGAACTTTCTCATTGTCTTTCATGCCAAGTTACTCAGTGTCTTAGGTGCCGCCAGGACAAGACAGAGTCATTCGGCCGTAGAGTCTATTCAACTGGATGGCCAATATGTATATTAATATCCTTTTAATATCGAAAATTGATCGTAGCTATCTAAGATTGTCTTACAAAATACTCCTAAGGGTTTGTGAGACCGCCACATCGGAATATGTTTAATTTAATATCCCTTTGATCAAGAAACTCAAAGTGATTATCTGATTAGACTTGGCAAGTTGCAAATTTAGTATGTTATGGTTTATAGGTGCCAAATCAACAACTGTAGTAATTTGAGGAGTTTTTAATAAAAAAGCCTATGGAATACTTATCAACTTAATAAAATTTACAATCTTCTTTCGGTGCCTTGTCGGGTCCCGCCGACGTTGGCGATCACTTCAGCGAAAGCATTTCTGTCCTGCGCTACTTTTATATTCCGCAGCCGGGACGACCGCTTATTGGTTGAGGTTTCCCATTGTCTTCTCTAGTTGACATACTTGTTTTTTCCAGACATCCCGAAGGAACTGAAGTTGGGTACGAGTTCTTTGAATTACGACGTGGTTCAGATGCTATCCTGAGACGGCGAGTTTGGCGCAAAACTTTTTAATTTGGGACTAGCACTTTGTGCAGCGTGTGCTGGCGGTGAACTCCGTCAAACAGCGTCCCATATTCTGTGGGACTGCCCACTCCTGGACACGGAGAGGGACATGATAGTTTGTAGTCTAAGCAATGTGCCGAGTCTTATTTGGTGTACCGATCTAGTGGCGAATAGGAGCAACTTGAGGGCATTTTCTGCGTTTGTGGAGGAGTGGGTTCAGAAGTGAAACCTGTTGAGGGCCCTTCGATCTCGACCGAGATAACTCCCGGGCCTACTGCACCAGTAGATTGCACATATACATGAGGAATGGATCCACGCTGGTCGAGGTGCAAAACACATGTCTATGCCATTTTCGTTCCGATCTAAGGGATGATGGGGGTAATTAATCCTTTACTAAACAGGAATCACTGGACGTGTCTGGAGACTGAGGTTTTTGATTGCGGGTGCCCCTTTCAGTGGACATCTTTTGCCGAGGACTTCCCTGAGCACGGAATATACGTCTTTTTTATTGTTTTCGTTTGATGAGGTAAAATTCTTCAATAATTATAGTTTGAGTAGGTATGAGGGGTGGCAAAAGTTGGTTTGCAACCAGTAGTCTTTGGGTAAGTTTGCTGCTTTTGAGTGCGCTGCCGGTGACTGTCCTTGACTGTCACCTGAGGGTGTTCTGGTGCTCCAGAGAGTAGTAACTAACGTTTCCTATCACATTCAACATAAAGAGGTTTGAAATGGGTGAAATATTTATTTATTTACTATATTTATACTTCCCTTTGTTTTGAACTTGTAGAGGATGAGGGGTGGTTTTAGAGCGACAGTGAAAGGGGTTGAAAGTTGTTAATGTAAATATTTGTTCGCTCTTTTTCTTACTGAATTTGGTTAGTTAAGGATGAAATATTATCA
Organism: Micrasema longulum; assembly: GCF_059751315.1. Lineage (NCBI taxonomy): Eukaryota > Metazoa > Arthropoda > Insecta > Trichoptera > Brachycentridae > Micrasema > Micrasema longulum. Next base: position 71,148 of record NW_028279808.1, read on the forward strand.
ATTCGTTATGAAAAAAAATAATTGCTTGCTTGTATGAGTGAATCCGAAGAAAGACATTTAGTCTTTAAAACGGATTTGGGTATGTGGTGGATGCTTTCAATGTTAATCCTCTAAGTCCATAAGTTAATCTGGTTTGATCACAGATAATATTTATTATTTTGTGGGTTTGATAGTCACTATTGTTAAATTTTTGGACTATTTGAATTTTGTATGGATGATACTTATGTTTTTTCTTCATTATTTTTTGTTATGTTGATTAACCCTTTGATCCCCGAACATAGATTTAGTATAGTTTTCAACCTTTTCTATTTGAATTATGTTATAAACAGTTTTTTCTTCTATTTTTTTATGGTATTTATTTAATAAAATACACATATTATTACAATATTAATACATTATGTTCATTTAGTGCATCTCTAAAAATGGCTTCAGAGTACAAGTTAAAAATGAGAGGAGACAGAATGCATTCTTGCCGGACTCCTAGACATTTGACTATTTGCGATGTCAATTCATCACCCACTTTCACTGCAGCTTTGTGATGCCAGTAGAGGTTACCAATTGTTCTTATATCTCTAGAATCTAGGTTGTTTCTTTTTAAAAATTCTAGAAGTTCTTGGTGCCGCACTTCATCAAATGCTTTAGCATCGTCTTTGAAACATGCGTACACATTCAGGTTCCTGTCGTGGCATTTTTCAATAAGCAATTGAAATAAAAAATATCATCATCAAAATAAAAATCGTCAAAAATCTAACTTACGACACTAAACAATAGGTAAATGAATAAAAATAAAAATGTTTGATGATTTTAAAAATCAACATCTTCAAAAAAATTGAGCATCCCCAATTTCCACAACAGTACCGAATTTCCAAACGGCGGGAGATTTTTTCTTCCCCAGTAAGTTATTAAAATCTGTGAAATTACTGGGAAATTTTTGCTCCAAGAATAATGATACAAAAGCCCTCGATACAGTAATTCTAGTCCGTTAGCTCCGGTCTACTTAGGCGGGGGCGGTGGTGGGGGGAGCTGAGTACAAACGGTCATTAGTTCGGGCGGAGCGCGGGAAATCAATTTGTCTGCCAGATAATCATTTTCCTTTCCGCTTTTCGGCGGGAATACGTCGGATGATTTCGGAGCAGGACGCTACTGTACAAACCCATACAAGTATAAAATGTGTACATTTACATTAGGGTGGACCAAACGCAAATTAAAAAATAAATATGGACCGATAGATGACGATTTCAATTCAATGTTTTTGACGGGCTGGATTTCACTCCTTAGGGAGTTATTAAGGTCTAAATTTATTTCGACGGAGAGGGAAAATTGAGAAGTTAAAAAAATGTGGATATTTAAACAAATGCAGAGAACTGAATGTTGCTCAGTGTGGAAAGTGGCCACTAAAACCAGAAATGTATGTTTTATAAGTTCAGCAAAACTAAAAAAAAATAAATTAATTGTATTGTAATCCAAGTCCAATCCAAATAAAGTTTTGTATCATGTTTAAATTTTGTGAAACATTTCAGCTCAACACAATTTTTTATCGTGTACATGCCTAGACTTCGTATTTCATTCATAAAAAAATCCGTCTATTTTGCCATAAATTTAGATTTCATTGACACTAGAGACTGATATTCAGCCTGTAAAATTTTAAAAATATTCAAAGCGTTATCTGTAAGTGAAATAATTTAGTCAGACTAATCATTCACACGCCAAAAAAGGGTTTTAGCTCTTTTACTTCACAAAAGTCAACAAATTGACAAATTGAGGAAATGTGAATGTCAAAATGCCTTTCTCCTCTAATGAAATACATTTCAAGACAGATTGAAACTTTAATCCACTTAGTTTGATTGCCCAATAACCGGTTTTATCGCTTTTGCGATATCGTCGGATTTGTGTGGTTTTCAAATGTTTAAACTGTATCATTTGCAGAATTTTAAACCGTTAAATTTGTTCAGAGGATAAAATAGAATCATACCCTGGACGAGTGTTGTTTGCTGACAACAGTTAATATGAATAAGGATTTGAGAAAACAAGTAGTATTTGAACAGATTGTAGGTACATTACAATATTTTAAGTAAACATGGATATATTTTCAGAAAATGAAATTAACTACATATCTACACTATACTACAAAAAAAGAGAGGGAAAGGTCTGAACATAGAAGGAAAGATAGAGGAGAAGGGAAAACTTCAAATGTTTACGGTTTGGTCATTTCAACTAAATTAAGTGTTTTGGGTAAGGTCACAATAATGTTCTAAATGAAAATCATTGTGATTTTTTTTCTCCTATAGACCAGTTTCAAAGCAACACAAGGTTTTTTTTTATCAAGGTATTATGCTAAGTTTTTTTGAATTTATTTTATTATACTGAATAATCACAAAATCAGAGATTCAAATGTATTAAAATAAAAAAATATATGGAAAATCCTCATGTTTGATTTCACTAAAATTATATTAATTTTCCGTTTGAACATCAATGTGGGGATATATGAAGCAATGTGTAAGTAAACGCATGCAAAAAATAAAGTTTCCCAAATTAATTACACTCTTGGGGGTAGAAAAGATTCAGAATAGCATTCCCGGTTGCTTTCCTTATTTTTTCTTCCCTTTGCCTTCTCGTTTTATCAGTATTTTTTATATTTTTTGAATTTGTAAAATATTTTTTTAAAATTTATTTTTATTTGGGAAAAAAACAGAAAATATATACAGTACAGTATACAGAAAATAAGAATATATGTATATAAACGAAAATTAAGAAAACAGTCAATATAAATTTTCCACTGTGGTGTAAGCTATTGATTAAGTACACTATCGATATCAAAATAAAAGTAATTAACTATTAAGAAATTTTAGGCACTTAGAGGTTTCAAATGAAAAAAAAATACATATATTTATATACAGTTATAAAAATAAAGTAAAAAGAAACTAGATAAATTGAAATTTAAAGAATAAGAAAAGAAAAAAAGATTTATAAAAATTTATTGTCAATAATATTACTTAACTATTTTATTACTGATGCGCAGACACAAAGCACAAATTGTTTTATGTTTTTATGAACTGTACTTGTGTTTCAAGATTTGGACACAATTAAAATATATTTATATATATTTCCGTTTAGCCCACCTTAATGTTCATCCTCATTCCGCCTACTGGTTGGTCATTACTCACCACGTGAAACATGTTATTGGACGAGTTTGGAATTCGAACGCACGTTAGTTTAGCTTACGGTTATTAAAAAAATTCTAATGAAATTTAGCAATAAAATGTATTTACTTAGTCCACCTAGTAATCCGTCATAAAAAAATACGCAATCAGCTTCACATCCATTCCGCGTCCGGGCATATGACGAGTACAATTCTGTGTGTGAGAAATCCAGAACGTTGAATAAGTGTTGAAATTTCAATCAATTTCAAAATTGATAAATCCGCCGCATGGTGTAGTGGTTGGGCGCATTCACCTATTTAGGGTATCAGAGTCGATTTCCAGCGGAGCGACCGAAAATATTTGTTTTAAAGGCGTTTTTACATTGTAATAGTTTACCGCCACCTGAAGCGTAAGACAAGACCTGAAATGGTCAGGATATGCTGCATTTGGTGTTCTAATATTGCTTTATATGAAGGTCACTGTGTAGAAAAGTTGAAATTGAAAGAGAGGAAAAGAGGAGTGTTTATAGAAAATATGACACAAATTATTTCTTCAGAGATGAATCAAACAGAAACGCAGGAGAAAAATATTTGATGGTAGATGGGGGCAAAACGGAGCACAATACTGTCAATTTTATGATTAAAGCACCTACTGCGTTATTTTATTTCGTATTATTTTAAAACGTACATACGTAGAATTAATAATAGTCCAGAAGTAACATAGAATCATATTTGAATACATCGGGCTGTGTCCAATGATTCTCTCACTTAGACACACTTTCGCCGCGCGCATACGCCGCAAGTCACCGGGTAATGTTGCTTGATGGGGAAAAAAGTAATCATAACACAAATGTAAGGTTAAAAAAAAAAACAATCTGTTAATTTCTCTAAAATTTTATTGTGCAAGCGGAAATATTGATTGCCACAACAGATGAGATAAGGTAAATAAGAGTAATTGAATTTATGAACTTTGAACTTAAAATATAAAACAAATTTTATTTGACACAAAACGGATATTTTTATATAATGTTAAATAATATTTTATGTTTTAAAGATAATGTCGTTTAATTTTTCTCACGGCGTTGTTTAATCAGAGGTCTAATTTTCATTAGTTCTTTCACTAGACAAAGTAGTGTAAAGAAAAATACTACCCTGGCAACACTAACGAAATTTCTATTTTGTTTCTTCGGCAATCTGAGAGATGGAAAAATAATTTAATTTTTAAGTAATTTATTTGTTATTTAAACATTCGTTTGCTAATTACCCATGAAATGTGATTGCATCCTGTTTCTTTTAGATCCTAGCAGTATTTTTACACTTTAAAAAGACACAACACGGCATAGTTGATTTCAAATCAGAAGTTGCATCCTGAGCGACGTCTACAAAGAACTTAATGGGTCAAAACGTAAACCTACTAAATTATTAGTAGTTTAGTCGCCTTCTGTTTGATGTGCGTATGCGGTTTCTGAACTATTTTTAATTCTATTGGTATTGGTCTTAGTGCGTGGCACTTCGATGCCAAAGTAAGTAATTATGCTTCGTACGGTAACAATAACTTCCAAATGTATCAACCAAGCTATTTTGAAAAAAAATTTTTTTTTTTTATAAAAATGGTATCATTGTTGATAGATAAAAAAAAACATGATAAATAGCAATAATAAACGTATTTTGGCCATAATCGACTAACATTCTAATGCTTCTGACCCTCAGTTTAGATTTTAAAAAATCTTTTAATTTTTGTAATTTTATGTCGTTGGATAAATAATTACTGGCTTTGTTTTAGATTTTTGGTTTAGCATGTGATATTGTAAGAGTAACCAGTAGTTTATTAAAGTTCCAAAAAATAAAGGGATCTAATAAAGGAATTATAATATTCAAACAAACTAAGAATGTATAAGCTAAATAAGTATGTTAGTAATAACATTTTCCTTTGAAAACAGGAAAATCATAACGATTTTATTCGAGTTTCAAATATTTTCTTTGCAACACGAAATCTCGTGAAAATTCTGTCGCAGTTCCAAAATGCGATGTTTTCAGGACTGGGTATTTATGTATGTTTGGGCGAAATTTTCAGGAAAATTCAGCCGATCTAACACAAAATACGTTATGCGGGAGGCTGTAAGCGATGATTATACATATTATTACAAGTCGGGAAATTCTAGACATCCTTTTCGAGCGGCGAATCCTTCCAGCCGTGGAATCTACCCCGAACTGTACCATGAACCTCGTAGCTATCATTTCGGGAGAGGAATTTTAATGAATGACTTAAAGTGAAAGTGAACTTCTTAATATTTAAATTATTTATACTGAAAATATCCTTCGTATCTTTCTTCTTCTTTTTTATCTACGCTTTTAATTGAATCTGGAAATCACCGCCAGACAGACATCGCCTCCAAGAGCCCCAATCGCCAGTCTGCACTTTCCCTAACCTTAATCCCGTGTTTCTGAGTTTTCCAGAACAAAATTGATATAAATGAAATTGATTTTTGATAATAAAAAGTATGATCAATAGTTTAAAAAGAAAAAAATATTTGTTAATAGACCATCAAACTTCACAAAATTTATGATGTTTCGTATTGCTTTCCCGATATAATATACTTGAATTAATCTATCGTTTTCTACAGGTGTATTTCTAAGTTATTAAAAAAATCTCTATTATAGTTCCTTAACATCAAAAAAGTTCAATTTCAGATTTTAATTAGAGACCTATATTGTTAATAACCAATTTCTCATTTTTTTAAAAAAAAGGTTACGTTTAAAATAATACACAATTTTAGTTGAAATATCAGTTATATTTCTTTGCATCACTTTGGATTAAAAAAAAGACGTTTAATCACTACTACCGTTTAATCTTTCATAGATGGTAAAACAGTCTTTTTGGATCTGAGTTAGGTTTTTGATAATGTTGACTACATACAACTATTAAAAAAACTAAAATGTTCAGATATACGTGGTATTATGTTATAATGGCTCAAATTGTATTGACATTTACGTAGTAGAGAATAAAAAGTTGTTTTACAAAAAATAAATGAAATATCTCGTATTAAAAAAAATTCGAATCTAAAAGAAAATTTAAAAAAAGTGTACCGCACGGCAGTATTTTAGGGCCTCTACTATTTATAATTTATACAAATGAACTACCCGAAATTGTCAAAACACACTGTACTATTTTTGCGGATGATACAGCATTATTTTTTGACTGCACAGGTAATTCAAATAATATTTCCATAGATATAAGTGGAAAATATCAATCAGTAGCAAATTAGTTTTCATCTACAAACCTATTTTGAAATACAGAGATAACAACAGTTGCACATTTTCAGCCAAACCAAGCATCCCCATAAAATTTTAAAACCAAACTTAATTCGAAAATATAAAAAAACAACTTAACACTGTTCTCTTTTAGATGTTTAATTAGAATTAGTTGTTCAAATAAGCAGTTATGTATCTGTAAAACGAATAAAATAGCAAACAATGAATGTGTTATGTCCACTTTTTATGTATATGAATTTTCAATTTGAAAATCTGGTATTTTTTTGAAAATGGTAAATGCGGATTACCTGGCACCATGTAGGCCATTTTTATCAAATTAAAGTTATTAACAGTAACGGGCATTTATAAAATGGACCTTGTTCTTATGGTTAAATCAAGACCCGAATATTTTGATACACAAGAAAAAAAACACTTTCATAACACCAGGAATAAAAGTAAATTAAAAATTCCATTGACAAAACAATCATTTACACAAAGAGAGCCCATGTCCATGGCGGTCAAAATTTATTTCAAGTTCAAATGATTTATTCACAAAGTAAAAAATAACAAAGGGTTTAAGACGTTAAATTGGAACTTTATATCAAACCAAAAACCCTTGAGCAATGGTTCGACAATATTAAGGTATAATACTCTCTAATAGCAAAAGTATTTGCCTCTTAAACATAGTTTCACTAATGTGAAAGATGTCGATCTCCAAAGTGATAATGTTCAGCTGCATGACTGCTCTTCCAATCGGCATGACCAGAGGCAGGTTGGTTCTAGAAACCGGGAGGTGAAACAGTCTATGCTGACGCTGTCGGAGATAGCCATCAAGAACATAAAAATTGATACTCTTTAAGATGGCCGAGTTATCGATGAAACCCCTTAACAGTCTGAAAAAACGAGTCAGTGTAGACCCATCCCTTCTAAGTTGTAAACTATCGGTCCCAAATATACTTAAGAGGAACCCAGTAGGATAGAGCCACGGATAACTACCATACTAATAATAAACTTCCCAAAAAAGTCAAAGAAATAAATTGTATAATTTTTTTTAAGAATGTTAAAAGTGTTTCTAATAAATAAATGTATCTTTAGTCTGAATAAATATTTGGAAGATGCAATTGAAAAATTCAAACTGTATTAAATGTAAATAATGTAAGCAATAGACAACATAACGAATATAATAATTTTATTGTTTGTAACTTCTAAGCTTTCATTTATTATACTATTTCATTATTTAAAAAAAAAAAAAATATTAGACTGTAAGAAATTGCAAGTGACAACAAGTTTGTCATTTAACTGTGTATCCTTTTGTTTTATTTACCCGGAAATCAGATATCTATCAAAATACTATATACTTATACATAAATACTATCAAATTTAACTAACAATGTCATAAACATGACACTTGGGATAAAAAAAAGATAAAATTACCAATGAGGAGAAAAACCGAGTCTCAAAACTCATCGTACAAGAGATTTTTTAAAATATTTTTTTATTTTTATTTTGTCTTTAAATCGTACAAACATAATAAGTGAATGTCCTAATATTAACTTATATCTAATTATTATTAAAACATATACTAATTTTTAACATTTTTCAAACGATATACGTACACTTAAAAAAGAAAACTTCTATAAAGCTAACACGAACAAGATTACTTTTTAAAATTTATCTTCTAAACACACACAAACAATCCACAAATTTGGAATATCCAGTGACCGGTTTCATCGCTTAAAGTATCACTCGTGTTTTATTTACATAATAAATTACAATGAACTTTCATCAAGAATTTTCACTTACAAACTTAAATGTTCTAAACACATGTTTTTTAATTGACATTTAAATGAAATAATATTTTTTGCTCTCTTATTTCCAATGGTATTTCCTTATAATATAACTGTACAGCTCGGTGCATCAATGAGTTCCGTGTACTTGTTTTCCTACGTAGGGATTGAAGCTGTACAATGAGTTACCTGAAGAAGTAAAAGAAAAAAAAAACATTGAAATATTATTAATTTGAATCGGGTTGTGGTCTTGTGGCTAGTCTCTCGGACTCACGGACCAAAGGTCCGTGGTTCGAATTCTTCTCTACCCCAACTCGATTCCTATTTTCTGATTTTGAGTTATTTACAACTCGTTGAAAATGGCCCTCAAAATCAAATATTTGGGTAAATCAAAAGAACGCAAATATTTCTTTTATTAAAAAAAAAAAAAAATGAAAAAAAAAATGCAAATGTTAAATTTTGATAAAAAACTTAAATGTCGTTATAATGCATAAATGGATCAATAACTTTAAACTACTCAACGAATAAGTTACTCCTTCTCAATGCCTCTTAAATTCCCTAAAACTTAAATAGTTAGTAATGCACTATACATATTGAAGTAAGTTTGTGAACAATTTTGGTGAAAGTCCAACGTAGTAATTTTGTTCATAAAATCGTGTTGGCGGGCAAAACGGATTAAATCAGTATACTCACGCACAGGCTATGAATTTGTGTTTTTTTCTTCTTATTATTTTGTTTTATTTTTGTACTGTTAACCTTTGTTAATTGTAAAAAAAAACATTTTCAAATATATGAAACAAAAGTTTAAAAGTTAATAATTGATCTCGGTCACTGGTTATTCCAAATTTGTAGATTTAATTCAATTTCTATAATAACAATTTAGTGATACTTTTATTCCACGTTCATTCACGTTCGTTCACTTTGATAAAGAGACAAGATGATCAGTGAGTAAGTTTTACTGCACTAGAAATAAGGATCCGGAATTTGAATCAATATGAAAATGGAAGGCACGTTCAACACTTAAACAATTTGTAGGTTGAATAATCTTGTCGACAAATTGCTCGTTTGATGACGTAGCTTCAATTCAACAGGGCCGGCAAGCTTTCCTTTACGTGTTTATTACAAATAAAAAAAAAACCCTGTTTCTCAAAAAAATAATCCATTTCGGTTGGTCCTCCAATAAACTATCAATAAAAAAAAAATGATGTTTTAATATTTTTCTGGTTCTTTTGGTGTCTTGCTCCTCTAGTGGAATCTGTTTCATGTGGGTTATGATGATTGAATGGAATATTTTTTTTCCCAATGTTTTGTTGCAAGGTGTATAAAATAAAAGGTTTCGACTATAACATTTCGTCTGGAGTTTTATTTAAAACTTAATTCACTATAATTAAATAAAAATACAACGAATGAATACCAAACGATACCATTTGAAGCTAGCCATGGAAATTGGAATAATTTTACGTTAAATATTATAAATTAGTAGCAACGTCGTTTTGAAGGCAACAAGAATCAATGGTTTTCGGAGTGTGTCTGGTTTAGGTTTCCGGTTGTTGGCGCCATGCTGCGTCTCTGTGTTGGCAGGCCAGTCATCTGGAGTTTCAAGTGTCCAGTGTTACAAGTGCGCATACCCGTGTTCGGGCATTGATTCCATCATGTGTCACAAATTGCATCAAGAGCATGCCTGTATCGGTCACAATTCTTTACTAGTTGGAACAACTCCCCCCACCAATCCCGGTCCAGTTGCGTATGTTCCTTAACCAGAAAAGCTTTTTCCTACAAAGCCGTAATTTTCTTTTAACTTTCCCTCTATCATTATTTTGAAAATCTTATTTTTTGGGCTCCTTATTGTAACATGTCCGTGTGCTCTATTCAACGGTATTGTATTTAGTTGATTATGTATATCATTTAGTATGTGCCCAGGAAAATAAAGAATATCTTCAGTTCTGAAACTTAAGTTCTATTTTGTGCACATAACCGTATTTTTCATCCACCTGGACACAGAGAACAACTACTCTGTCTTTACTAAAAATAATGAAGAATTTTTTCAAAAATGAAAAGCTATTTTTTTTTTCAACCCTATTCATCAGTACGGTGCTTCTATATTCCAGTCACGCGTCTCCGGAAGGCGTCGGCTATCTCCGTCGGCTATCTGCGTCCCTTCTCCCTCCACTCCGTCGCATACCTCTGTCTCTCGTCTACCATACAAATATGTCTCATTTGTTCTATAATGAAACAAAGCTTGTTTAAGGGTCCGAAATGCGAATTTTAGTGTAATCCGGTCTTAGTTCTGTTTTATTTCAGCGAGAAAAATCATCTACAGAATTACTGTCGGCTCATATTTTACTAATTGAATTGTAATTTTAGTTTCAAAATCAATTATTTTTAGTTTAGCCAGGAGCCAGAAGGCTTACTAACAGCGGTAAATTATAAAGCAAAGAGCCAAGATTGCGAAACATCACATTTAAAAGATCCAAAAGGAGGCAAAGTTAGCATTTCACAATGGAGTTCTGTTCCCTTATATATAAAAGTGAAGTATAAAATTGGAAAAACAAGGATAAAAGAAGGCTTAATGTTGTCGGAATTCGATATTTCAGGCAATTGTGTGGTAAAGGTAAAAATGTGTGAATAGGTGCATGAATGTCGAGATCCGTGCATTATGTAAGGCAGAGACAAGTATTATTGACAGAATCAAGTAAGAGATTCTGCTTAATTTTTGGGATAAATGATTTACAATGCGAATGTTGATGGATGCAGATGCAGAAAATGAGAAAGGTTGAAAAAGTAATGGCATTACCAAATTCAACAAATACTTTAAAGTGCACATGTCTTCAGTCGTATAAATCATCGTGTATGCATGAAAAGATATATTAATGTAGAGGAAGCGAGGTATTATAAGGCGTTTTGTAATTTCTGCCTATTCACACGGGAGGAAACAGAGTTTTGTTTATCTTTTATTTAACGGTCCGTTTTTTAAATAACTCACTGTTGGAAAACAGGAATCAAAATATGTTAATTTCAGACCTCTGATCATTGAATCTGATTCATCACTGAGAAGGTAAAATATTTTTTGTAAATAAAGGCATTCAAACTTATTTTCACCTGAAGGTATAAATTTGAATCATTACTGCAAAATGCAACGCTTTGAATACCCAAGAATAAAACGCTTAACAAAAAAAAAAGTTTCTAATCTTAATAATTTTCTGCTGATTATAAATTAATACAACGTAGTAAAATACATTAATTTCAATTCATTAAAACGATGAAAAATCGCCGCCAAGTGAAATATGGGTAAGCAACCTTCGCAATATACTCTTTAATGTATGTGTTACGTACTAAATATTCCTTGCCTTAAAATTGCAAAATAAAGCGTTCTTGAGTAGGTAATAGACTATATTATAGTGCGCTGTAAGAAATATGGCCAAGCGGTATTCTGGTTCTTTATGTGGTACGTAAAACGTTTAGTTGACGCCATAAATTGTGCGACATAGTGAAATGACTTAGAAGAATTTCCAAGAATTTTGTGACTGCTCGGGACCCTATTATTTTAAAAATAATACTGTACATTTTAATTTTTGCTTTAAATTATTTTTTTTTCCTAAGTGAAACTACAGTGAACGTACTTCCTCCATAAAAAAAAACATTTTAATGACTGCGGGTTTTCCAATCGGTTTTCTTCATACTATTTTTTTTTAGCAGTGGCTTGGAGAAGCGTGTTGTTGGAGCTTTTCAAGCGTTTCCATAGTCTCCAGGCTCTTTGGCAAAGTAGGGCAGCGAAGGTGTTTACTCTTTCCGCTGTAAAGTTCAGAAATTAATCTCTTGCTGTTTATAAACTAAGTTGCCAAGGATGTGATAAAATGTACATAGGACACGCAGGGCACACAGCAAAGAAAAGGATTGACGAACATAAAAGAGCGTGTAAACTTGGGCATCCTGACAAATCAGCAATAGCCACTTTAGACACCGGACATTTTTTTGCCTTTGAACCGAAAATTTTGCTTAAACCCTGTAATTTCAGTGCACGAATAATAAAAGAGGCAATTGGAATACACAGACACCCAAATAACATTAACAATGACGACGGGGTTAAATTAAACTCAACATAGTTTCCAGCACTACATACTAAAAAAATGCATAGAAATGTGCCTACTGCCGACTGCGACACAATACAAATTACTAGTAATTAAACACATGTTTTTCTACAAAACACTCAGTTTACCCTGAAGATGGCTCCTACAATGGTAACCGAAACGTCAGAACAAATCCAACACACACGGTATCACCCAAAAAAGAAACGTATTAATATAAATTACTTTATTTTATCTCTTTTATGCAAATAATCATTCGATTATTATTTTATTTTAGTTCTTTTTTTCCCTTACTCTCCTTTCAAGTTGATTACTAATAGTATTTTTTGTTTTGCATTTTAGTTTGAATTTGTATCTCTTAAAATAATATTTCATACATATTTTATAAGTTCTCCAGGTTGTTATATTAAAAATAAATATGCTTTGTTTTATATGGTCGAATTGGCTGTGCACTATTTAACCGCCTTTTCACTAGAATAAAATGTATTACTATTATTATCAATAAGTACCATTGAATTTTTTGATTTAAAAAAAACACAGCAGGTTGGCTATAAACTGACTTGAATCATCACCGGCCACGGTAGTTTTATGAGCTATCATCACCGTTTTAAGCTCTCAGAAATTAAAAGCTATCCATGTGATGACAAGACACCACAAGATGTCCCTCATTTGTCGATGCATTGTCCCATTTCTAACTTAGAGCGAATGCAACAAATAAAACAGTCTGGACGAGGACTTTAAAGATATCGTAACAATAATAATTCTTAAGGAATTTTCGCGTGAGGTAATATCATACATGGTAAAAATAATACAGGTCATTTTTGAAAAAAATAAAAATTGGACACAAAATGCCGAACACTCTCAAAGTAGAAAGGAAGGTTTGTTGATGTCAGTCAACGGCTTCTCCTAAATGAGTTTTCTATGGTTTTCTCTTCTAAAAGCGAATGCGAAAAAGTTCCTTAACAAGGCCACAGCCGATTATCCCATCAGTTTTTCACCCCATGAATAGAGTAATTAGAAGGAACATACATTTAGAAGTAAACATAAGCCTTTTAATTAATAAGTGAGGCAAAAAAAGGCAATTCCCATTAAAAAAATACAAAAAAATACTTCCATAAGCCGCCATGTTAATTTAATTTAATATTAGTGCTTTTATAGTGTGATTTTATGCTGTGAGTTGGTCAAATTATATGAAGAGCTTATAATGGATAATGTCATTCTTCCTCATTACGTCATTGTAAACATGGGTAGCAAAAACTGTGTTCTTTTGTATTAAATACAGTTACAAAACATTCTGAATATAGTCACACGTAGCCTACTTATATCCCTATTTGTTGGAGGAGAGTGTTGTGCTTGAACATCGTAACAGAGGGAGCTGTCAAAATTCTATGAAACAATGATCCCAAGACAGATCGCTCTCTTTTGCACGCTGACAGTCTCCAAACTAATAAGAACCATTTGATCTTTAAAGCTCTTAGTCTGGTTAGTAATCTTCATATGGTGATATGTTCTAGATACTGGCCAAAACACACCAGCAGCGAGGTGAATGAACCATAAAAAAAGAATAAGAAGAAGACACTCCTTATAAGGTTAACTAATTAAGTGCCTACGTCATTGACGATGTCACTTCAAGATGTAAATCTTTTCATTTTTTTTAAAGACAACTTAGTGTGCATTTTTAAGAAAAAATCGACCAAAATCTAAAAGTAAAAAAATGAGCTTAATAAATACAGACAGCATAAAATAATAAAAATATGTATTTGAATTTGAATTTTCTTATGAATGTTCATTAAATTAATGGTTCGAAAGAAATAATACGCAATATTCATTTTGGTTTATTTTGCCTCTAACCGAGCGTGACAATAAAATAATCCTTGAAAGGGTTGAATCTAACTTTCAACCCCACGCGCCCCGGAACCAATTTAAACCGATAACTTAATTAGCCAAAGACTACCGCTTAGAGGAGTTTTGCCCGAGGTTGAAAGGGTTACAGGAAAGATCTAAAGCAGGGGTAGGCAATTTTACACTCGAGCGCCAAAAATAAATAACCCATGTCGAAATAAAATATGCAGTTTTGGATAATTTATTGATAGAACAACATTTTTGGGAAGGAAAAATTAAAACCTTTGCATTTACATGGCTTATAACAAACTATTGCATGATGTTACTTATGTGTATTGATTTTTCAAAGAATAAATTTTTTAATTTTTGTTAAGTTGAAATAAATATGTTTGATTATATTTATAAAAAAACGTATTTAGTTAAGTTCCACTTGTATTCATAATTTTAACCAGTTACCGGATTTTGTCGCGACCAACATCATCTGACTGGTAAAGTGGAAAAAGTGGAAATAAATTAAACAAGTATTTTTATTTTTATAACTCAAATACAGTTCCTGCAAGAAATGTCATTAAAAAAACTCAATCTATTAAAATGTGCGTGAAATTAAATCGATTTACTTTACTTTTTAGGCAATGCATGATTTTTTAAATTGTCATACTTAACAAGTTATTTCAAAACCATTTTGAAATAATTTAGGTACAGTTAATGAAAAATTTATTCATTCTCGTCCTGAAAATACCTTGTTTTTAATAAACACCCCTGTAATCAATATATATGGTTCTTTTTAGGTGATCCCGTTAATATTGAACAGATGTTTCGACTACCATTGCGGAAGCCATCAATAGGTTAAAAAAAATGTCTGTAGTGGGGTCGCAAAAAATATTATTTTCGTTTTCTAAATTGTAAAGTATAAGCAATATGTTTTCCTATCACACAGCTTAAAATGTGAAAATAATAGATGATCGCCATATTATATTGATAGAACCATTTTTAAAAAATGCTCTAGAGTAGCGGATGTCACGGAGCACTTTTGATCGTAGGAAAAAATTCCGGTGCACTGAAATCAGAAAAAATATGCTGACGTTACTTTTATGACAAATGAAAGTTATGGTAAAACTGTTACTTGTATTACCCTTAAACGGAATTCATTTGACGTGAAAATCAACTGATTTAATACCTGAGCTTGTTGTATTTTGTCCATTTCAGAAATATAAGGTCGGATATTTGACGCTTGTCGGACTCTGAAGATTTAAGAAATATAAGTTTGAATATTTGATATATCTACCCTTAATTTATTATTCTTGGTGAAAGGTTTTATTGGTATTTCTGCCTCATTTCAGTGTAAAAAAGCAAACATTTGTAATTTGCTTCCATAGAAATGCAATTTTAAAAAAAAACTTTTCTATAATTGCGCCTATAAAAAAAATAAGTAAACAAACATAGGACATTTTTTTAAAGGTAAATGGTTATATATTGTAACTAAAATATAATTACTTTTTAGCCGGAAGGAGATTATGCCTTTTAAAATTTACGTATAACTTACGTAAAATGAATATAAAGACTTAGAATTAAAAATTAAAAAAATCAAATAATGCAAAGATAATAAATTTATCAAAAGAACCTTTTCTTCTTATGGTTCCCGATGGAGGTTGGAAATTATCATTGCGATTCTTACTTTATTGGCAGCTGCCCTGAACAAAGACGCTGCAATGGAACCAGTCGCGCTTAAGTTCTTAAGCCAATCAAAAGAACCGCCGGAGCAAAATCATTAATTTTTATTTTTGAAAAAAGTAAAAGCATTAAAAATTATTTACAAATTGTGCTATTTTTCGTTAATCGTTAATTATTGGTGGCATAATAAAATTATGCTACCAATAACTGTTGTATACACTTATCATACAAATATTTAAATACATATTTTTTTAAAGACTCTTTTGGTTGTAAATATTATGTTTCTACGCTACGTTTTTAGCAAAATTTGAACGCTATTCGACGGCCAAAAGAAGTATTAATATTTCGCTAAAAACTTACAATAGAAATTAAAAATTTACAACCAAAACAAAATAAGGATATGAACTTAATTTTTAAAGAGTTTTATTTATTTAAAACGATAAGTGATAAAAAATACCAAATTCTTTTGTAAGACATTTATGGCGTAATCGAGTACTAACATAAAAACGAGAATATTTATGTTGAGTGACGTAAATAAGCGCTACTCAGGAGAGATTTTGTGGCTTTACGAAATTAAACAGTGCTAATTAATAACGAGCGCCCGAGTGATTTCGAAATATCCCGAACGGGAGACGTATTTCTGAGTGATGCTTCAGCATCCCGAATGGTTGACGTATCGGGTATTTGAAAATATGCAAACGGGCCGGCATATTAATGCCGGTCCATTTGTATATTTTAACTCCAAATAAGTACATAGTAAAATGATTAAACTGATATTTTACAAAATAAGTTTTTCAAATACCAATTTTACAATAAGGGCATTTGTATTTTGTGTAACAACTTAACTGCCGACCCCTGGTTTAAAGGACGCCTTTTAAATATTCATACGAGCCAACGAAACTTCATCAGCCACACGGTAAAAGATTTAGAAGTTGAATTGTCATTTTAATTAACTATATAATCACATGAAACCTATCTAAGGTACTTTATCTATCTCAACATTACTTAATACCGTTCATTTTACAATGATTAATTACGTAAGTCGGAGTATTTTAACCGTTTTGAACCCGAGACTCCTTTACGGGCAAAAAAATCTGGGGATTTTCTCTAGAACCCATATTTTATAAAACTAATTGAATACAGTGATTTCAACGATAAGGCATTTAATTTATTTCTTCTGAGACTAATATTATTGACGTATAATAAATAGACCCTTTATTTTTTTATTAAATTTATTGCATGTTTTAGCAAATACTATTGCGTTGCCCTCAACAATTTTAAATCAGATATAGAGAATCACAATAAAGTACATTGTAGGTGGTAAAAAAAAGTGAAACAATTGTTTTTAAATAATTATCTATCCAAAACGTCTAAAACAGTTTCGCAATTTTTATATTTTTAAACAGTTATGCTTTGAAAATATGAAGCTGAACCGTTTTTAAAATGTCACCTTAAAAAAAACTAACTGTTTTTCTTAAGGTGATTCCAATCAAAAATATGAAACTAATTATTTATAGATGGTGCTTTTATAATTTTTCTTATTGAAAAATGCCATTTTTACGTTTATTTTCAATGGAAATTTTACTAAACTTCGTTTGCGGAAACTATACACTATATTAATTGTAACAAATATCATAACAATAAAATTTAGGTCCTTTTCTCAAAATGGTGAACACTTATCTTATCACACAACATTATTTTTTGGTATGTGTATTTTTGTACATACACAAATATTCGCTAAAAAGCGGAATGGGGAATGTTGTAAAACGTAAAGTGGCCACTCAACCCAGCCAATGACAGATCATAAGCCCTGTAAACGCTCGAATATCGATAATCCTGAATTTGGAAAAAAAAAATTCTACCTCATCTCTGTAGGAATATTGATAAAAAAAATATATATACCTACTCCCCCTCGGGAGAAATCCAGATTTGTGTATGCACAAAAATACACATACCAAAAAATAATGTTGTGTAATAAGATCTGGTCAAAATATAAGTATAAATAAATTGCAGAATCATCTGCAGGCGATTACTAGTACTTAATTTAACTCGAAAGAGTCTTAAATACATAAAATAAAAAAGTAATATGCTAATTAAAAATACTTAACTTCAATATCAATACATAGATGGTGCTCCAACATGCTAGTGAATGGTTTCTCATTTAATAAGATATATACAAGAATCAAAATGGTACCTGTGTCGATATTCGCTAATAAGCGGAATGGGGAATGTTGTAAAACGTAAAGTGGCCACTCAACCCAGCCAATGACAGGTCATAAGCCCTGTCAACGCTCGAATATCGATAATCCTGAATTTGGAAAAAAAATTCTACCTCATCTCTGTAGGAATATTGATAAAAAAAAAAATAAAAAAAAAACTTATCTTATCGATTGTAACAAGAACCATAACAATATAATTTTGGTTCTTTTCACAAAATGGTGTACACAGCAAAAAAACTTATCTAAAAAATAAGATGAGTTCTTTTTTGTTTTGTTCTCCATTTTGTGAAAATGACCTAAATTATACTGTTATGGTAATTGTAACAATAAATAAGATGAGTTATTTTTTGTTTAGTACACCAATTCTTTGAAAAGGACTAAAATGATATTGTTATGGCATTTGTAAAAATCAATAAGATAAGTTATTTTTTGTTTTGTACACCATTTTGTGAAAATGACCCAAATTATATTGTTATATTGTTACAATCAATATACTGTATAGTTTCCGCAAACCAAGTTTTGTAAAATTTCCATTGAAAATAAACGTAAAAATGGCATTTTGCAATAAAAAATGATAAAAGCGCCATCTATCAATAATCAGTGTCATATTTTCAAAATAAATCAAATTCATACTCTCTCATGTAGAGGTAACGAAGGAACTTCTTATGTGTTTCTCAACCATCAGTGAGTAAGTGGCTTCTTCAGCCCCCTACACCACCGCACCATTCTCCAGAATGCTACGCACTAATGTTGTATTACAAAAGTTTGATGGTATTCGATTCTGCGAAGTGTTTAGAATAGTATCACAAATTTAAACATCTTGGAAGCTGAATGACTCTTATTGACAATGTGACTATGAAACGTTAATAAGGTATCAAAAGTTACTTTCGGGTCCTTGATTTCCAAGCTTTGCTTTAAAGAAACGTCAGCCATCTTATAGTTATAATACAAAGTATGATAATTTCTAGTGAAACACATCACCATGCACTTGTCAATGTTCAAATCAAGTTTATTATTCTTACTTTAATTAGGAATTTCATTGATTTCCTGTTGCATCATTACACAGTCGGTAACGGAAAAAATATAAGAATATAATTTAAGATCATCAACAAAAAGCAAAAACTCGGAAAATCTTATGCATTTACTTATATCAATTATGAATAAACAAAAATTATAGCTCGGTTTGTCAATTAGTGTTGTCAAATAACTACCAAAAGTGACAAAGGCAAAATAGTAGAATGGCTATTCGATCAGGAGTTTATATATTAATAAAATTATTTTTTTGTAAACATAGATATACATAAAACAGAATAATAAATATGTAATATTCTTATGGATATTTATATGTTCATATGTATGTATGTGTATATATGCGTATATATGTATGTATGGATATGTATGTGTGCATGTACGGGTATATATATATATATATATATTAATATATAGATATGGATAAAGATATGAATATAGATATAGATATAAACTTAGATATAGATATAGATATGAATATGAAAAAAGAAATATATATGTTAAGAAATATTGTTTTTAATAAAATGCTTTGTGCCTATTAGATGTGTACACACTTCTGTTTTGCATTTATTTATCATCTTATAATTGAAATATCATTTACTCATTTTATGCTTTTTATACTTTTTTCTGAATATTATTTGAAAACATAAATTATGTAAATATTTTTTTTCGCTCCTTTTATTTAAGTTAGTAATAATTATTATTATGCAACTATGTCTTGTTATCATATGTTTTAATGTAAAGGATTTTTACAAGCCATATTAATTGGAATGGTGAGTCCTGTAAAAAAAATAATTTTTTAAATGTTTTAAAAAATAATAAACATGTAATATTGTATGTAAATAATAAATAAATGTAAAAAGAGTTATTTTTAGGGTTGGGTGTAAAGGAAGAGGGTTCAATTCAAATAAATGACCACAGCAATGTTTGTTATTATTCACAGTAAACATTATTAAATTTGTATTATTATTTTCTAACTGCTCGATTATGTGTTGATCTATGTATCTAGTGGGACTGTTGGCTGTGGCCTTTTTAAGGAACTGTATTTGTTTTAATGAAAAATAAACCAGACAGATATCAATAAACTTTCCGTTCCACTTGGACACTGTTCGGCATTTTGTGACCTTCTTTATTTATTTCAATCATTACCTTTTACATTTTTTTACAACGGATGCCTCACATGATAAGTTATTTATTAAGTGCAACCCATTGATCTGTCAAGATTT
The DNA here is from genome assembly GCF_059751315.1 of Micrasema longulum. NCBI lineage: Eukaryota > Metazoa > Arthropoda > Insecta > Trichoptera > Brachycentridae > Micrasema > Micrasema longulum. Next base: position 91,398 of record NW_028279808.1, read on the forward strand.
TAAATGTTTCAATCAAGTCACCTTCGCTCTTTCTTTGTCCTTTAACCAGGTTTTCCATTGTAGATTCGCAAATTTTAAATTGTCATTTTTCGGAATCGAATAATACGCGAAAATAGTAGTATTAAACGTGGTATCGAAAAGGGTTGAAACAAGCGTGAGATCAGTGTATCATTTTCCTCAGTTACTTAAATTTATTTAAGCTTAAAAGTGAACCAAAGCTTTCCATTAAGGGTTTCCGAGAAATTTACGAAACATTACATGAAGTGAGTGTTCGTTTAATAAACAATTTCTGAGGTAAAACAAAATTAGTTTTCACATTAACAACTCAGAGGAGTGGTGTTATGTTCAATCTCATAGCGAATATCGCATTCACATTAACAGGCTCAGGAGAATTGAGAATGCTAAAAAGCTGCCTCCGTAAAGAGTTAGTAGTTCTATAAGCTAGTCAGGCGCAAATTTATAAAACAGATTTATACTACCGAAAAATTAAAACTTATGTGGTTCATTATTATTTTCATAGTTTTCTTTTCATTAAAAAATACTACTTTATTAATTAGAACGATTTCAGAATACATGCATAATGTACATATTTTGTCACAAAAAATATGACAATATAATCAGACTATCGCAGTCAACTGAAATGGCACAACATTAGACAACAGAGAGATTTCACACCATCTCACGTTTGTACACTGTTTTTTATAATTTTAATGCTCCAATATAGACGAGTACGCTAGTGAATAATTTCAACGCTTATCAGATCGTGCATTACCTCCATTTTTTCAAGCTCATATACTGTCCATGCGACTTGACTGTGGAATTATTTCCCATTCATTATCAAAGATGATTCTTCTGCTAGTTTGTTTTAATTACGTCTTTAGGAGTTGTTTTGGACTATAAACTGACATACAACGAGCATATAGATAATACAGTAAATAAATCACTGAAATCACTTGGCTTCATTAACAGAATATCCTCTGATTTTACTAATGTCCGTACAATCAAAACTCTTTATTGCTTGACTGTTCGCCCTCTTCTTGAATATGCCTCAGTGGTCTGGTCTCCATTCTATGTCAATCGCATAAATCACATTGAATCAGTCCAACATCGCTTGCTTCGAAAAATAGCGTGGATGCTCGGACTAAAGAGAGATAATTATTCTTATGCTGAAATAGAGTCAATGTTAAATATTTCTAGTCTACAAAAACGTAGAACTAATATTGACTCCATATATATGTTCGGCATACTAAATGGTATAATCGATGTTCCATCATTACTGGGACAAGTAAAATTCAATATTCCGACTCGTAGATTGAGAAACAATGAAGTACTGTTCATCGATCAGCATAGAACAAACTATGGCCTAAATTCTCCAATGACCCGCCTTTGTCGTATTGTTAAATCAAGACAGGATCTAGACTTTTTTAATATAAGTTTACAACGATTTAAACGAGCACTAAATAAATAGTCCAGATGTTGTCTCGATGTCCCTTATGTTTGTCAATGCTTCTTTCTTTTTTTTTTTTAATGTTTTAAACTATTCTTTTATTGTAATATTTAAACCTTATAAATTGTATACATGGACACTGTCCGTTAATAAATAAATAAATAAATAAAAAACATTTCTCTTATTTAAACTATACTTGTATTATTTTTGATGTTTGAAGCACTTACTTTATGGAACATTATTATTTAATATATTGAAATAAAATAAAATCACTACGTTTTTATGTACCACTTGTATTTTTTATAATTTGATGACCAACTAGTTTCGGCAATACTATGCCTTCTTCAGATTAATTACAAACTAACATAAAATTTTCACAGTGAAGGTAGATTGGGCGTGGCTACGGGAGTAGAGAAGAGAGGAGATTTGTGTATGCAAGCAAGTGCTATTAATTATGGTTACGATCCAAATATATAAGATAATATTTTAAACAAAAAACAAAAACAAAATATTAAAAATCAATTCCTGTTTTCAAACAACAGGGATTTAAATATAAATAGACGGTGGAGAAGATTTTTAAACATTAACAATTGTTCAAATAAAATTTTAAAAGATTTACCGAATGACATAAAACCAGCATTTTACACAACCAATAATATAGGAAGTATACTAAAAAATACTTAAAAAAGAACCGATAAATTAGATCAATCAGGCATTTACAAGTTGATGTGCCATGATTGCAAGTCATTTTAGATAAGAAAAACATCAAGTACTTTTAAAAATAGAGTTAAAGAACATATTAGATGTCTTAAAAATAATATTTTTCTGAGTTTGCTGACCATATCCTAACAAATAGTCACTCATTCAACTTTGAAAATGCCATCGAAATTCTACATACAAACAAAAAAGGATATGCACTTGATTATTTTGAAATATTGGAGATTAGAATGGCTGTAAATAAAAATTTTAATATTGTTAATAATCAAATTCATCTTAGTAATAGTCCCATTTTAAATATGTTCCCTCTCCCTAAATCCACACACAAACCCCCTCCCTCCTCTAGCCCGTAGCCACGCCCACTCTACCTTCACTCTGAAAATTTTATATTTGTTATGTTAGTTTGTAATTAACCCTGAAAAAGGCATAGTATTGCCGAAACTAGTTGGTTGTCAAATTATAAAAAATATAAGTGGTACATAAAAACAAAGTGATTTTATTTTATTTTAATAAATTCTGTTATTCTTTCTTTTTATTAAATTTTTCAAATAAAGACTAGTAATGAAACTAATTTATTTATGTAAATAATTAAAAAAAAAATGATTAACCCGCTAAGCCTCTATTTAAAGGCTTGTCAGCAAGTTGGAAAGACGGGATATGGAAGGAGGTAATGAAAAATACACCACAACACCCAGACCAATTGAGAAAAAATATTTCTTGAATTGCTAGTTTTATTTAAATAAATAAATGTAAAACAAATTCCCTCCCTAAAAACGACTTTTTACTCTGTTAGAGAGGTAAAAGCGTTATTTTGTAAAAAAATTCAGAAATGAATTAAAAAAATAATTAATTTATTTGATTTTTTCCACATTAGTCTTGAACTAAAAAAATAAATAAAACCTTTTATTTTATTGGTTGATTGAAAAAAAATTCCATCTGGTAATGAGCACGCCAATATGTTCATATTATTTTACTGAAAGCCAAATAAATAAATAGTGTGAGGTGAAGATTCATTGGCATGGTTTAGCTCAAAGTTTTATATGCTTTTCGTGTTTATGAATATATTGTATACCATTATTTTACTACTCCTGTTTGTCTTTGCTGCATAGTTTTACATTTTTTTTGTTCAGTTTCTTGTATACATGTTTCTTCATGTAACTGTTGTAATTGGCTCAAGCCGTATATACTATAAATAATAAAAAAATATTTGAATAACAAATCAAACGAATTCTACCACTTGATTCTTAATTCCTAGCACAGCTAGTTACAAAAAAAATTTAAATTTTCACAAAATCTGGGTAAACCGATGATAATGATATATTTTTTAAGTAAATATTTTTTGTTGGCAAATATATAATTTTTTTTAAACACCATCAATAAAAATAGAAACACAAAGAAAATATGAACAAGGCAAAAATACAAATTTTAACATAAATGTTGATTTGAACAAACACAAAATTCTCTGTAGTGTACATATTTAGTCAATTATTATCTCTTAAAAATATATGCATTTTTCAATATTTAGTTCTATAACGAAATTATTAATATACCAACAATATGTTCATATCACTGATTTTATCGAATTGAACGGCTTGTGTAGGTTCGAAGAAATTGCTTAATCTACCCACCTATATGCATATGTTTGTAAACTATAAATGTAATATAAAGTTTTTAAATAAAAAAAAAATTGACGAAATCAGTATCTCAACATGCATCATTAGATTCTATTTATCGACAATATTTTTTGAGGCTTTTACATGCATAAAAGTTATTTAAAACTTGACCTATAAAACAACATAAAATTAAAAATTACAACATAAGAAATAAAAGATAGAACAGTGTCTAGAAGTAGAGTCGGCATAAAAAAATCTGTGAAAGAGAGAAAAATATATAAATGAAATACTAAAAATAAAAAAAAAATAACAAGTTTAATGTACATAATATTTAAGTAAAATATAAACAGATTAATTACTTTTATCTAATATGGAACATATTATATATTTCATTGATTTTTTAAATTTACAAGACTCACGTTAAAAACATCGATGTTGTTGGCATATTGGTTCGCAAGTTCACGCATCCGTACTAATGGAAAATTCGATCTGTAATGGTCAAGGATGGACCACAGCATAACAGAGTATTACATCGGGTAATTCGACCGGGCACTCGCACATCAGTAAAATTTATGAGTTCACAGCAATGGAACACTGATGTTATTACTACTACTACTGCTACTACCATCACGCTATTTCCCCGTAGGGGTAGGCAGAGAGAATTGACCGCCACACACGTCTGTTCTAGCATACATTCCTAGCTTCTTCCACATTCACACATCTTGTCATACATCCCTTTCGGTTCTGTCTGCTTTTGACATGACCAAACTTAAGATTTCGGTGTATCTGATCATGCCACGTCTTTCTTGGTCGTATTTGTCTCATGTTACCGTTCATTTTCGCCATATATACTTGTTTTACCATTCTTTCGTCGTTCATTCGTTCTACGTGACCAAAAAATCTCAGAGACCCTTTCTTAATCTTATCGATTATACTTGACTCAGATTTACACTCTCGCCTGATTTCATTTTTTGTAACCCTGCCATACATTGATTTCCCGCACATTCGTCTAAGAGAACGAATTTCAACCGCGTTCACTGATGTTATTGTTTTAAATAAAAAAAGCAAGTGATTCAATTTTCGCCTATTTAAATGTATAATCGCATGGAAAAAATAAAAAGGTAAAAACTTGCGGAATGGTAAACTTTGATTGAAAATTATTATTCAAGCAGGTAATATCATTGTGTTTTCGCTGCAGGGCAAGCAACACGTGTTTGTTTGAGAGTTGGTCTTATGTTTAATTTTTCCCTTTGCGTCGGCAAAGTTAGTCTGCGACATAAAAGTCGTGTAGCATGCGAATATCACATGCAAATATCCCCTGAAGTCTCGACTATAGAAGTGAGAAGTTCCTAAACTAATAAGTGAATTCGTTGGAACTATTTGGATAGAGTTTCTTAATTTTGCGACAGGTGGTTTGTAAGGTTACGTTTCATGCAACATTGAACACGGAGACTGTCTTTGAATATCCAATTGAAGGCCTTGTTTTAAAAACATCAAATGTTCAAAAAAGTAATAATAATTATTTGATTTTATTATTCGTCGTCTATGACTATAAAATTGTTCTTTCAAAATACTTATAAAAAAAACCTATGTACCTCAAATTTACTGTTAACAATACGGTTTTTTTGTACAAACAGCAATTGTCCACACTGATTTGTTCGAAAACAGAAAATGTCCCTTAATTAGCGTTTCTATTACTATGTGGCGCTTGTAGTTTCCACTATTTACTTTTTACCACTATGTAACTTATTGTTTGCCAGTTTAAAATGTGTTCTGGATAGTTCGGAATAGTCTGTTTATAAGTTTTAGCTGTGTTTACTGAATAAATTTACAAATCTCAATGCTTAATCTAAATAGTTGAACTACCATAAAAGTTTCAGAAAAATCACTAGATTTTTAAGATATATATGGTGCACTAAATTAATGTATTATTTAGTTAAAACCCTCTTGAAAAATTGTTGATTTGTGACAGTTGACGTTTTTAAAACAAGGTCCTTAATTGTGTTAACAATGTAAAATTTCAATTTAGATCAAAAGAGATGTAAATTGAAATTATACATTGCGAAGGTTTTCAAAAGGTTCGCGAAAGTCATTTGATCTAAAGAAAATTCTTTGCTATTCTACGAGGGGAGTTTAATATTTCAGACTCCCAATAACAAGAATCAAGGTAACTTAAAACAATCTATACCAAAAATGAGTAAAGACATTTAATGAGTTACCAAAAGAGATAAAGGATGCTGGGTGTATAGCGTCATTTTGTGAGATGGCTGTGATTTTCTTTAAAAAAAACATCCATAAAGGTAGTATAATTAGAAAAATCTAAATAAAAAAGGATAAAAAAAATATTGTTTTGTATGCAAAATGTTTTAAAGGAATGAATTAATAAAAGAACAGACGGCAGTAAACTAATGCGACAACTTTCATCAAGCGAAGACGATTCGGTTAGCTTGGCCATATACTGTGGATGCCCACGGCTTCCCCCGGAACCATGTGGTGCCTCAAAAGTTGGTACCGGCAACTGAGAACTCTTTACAACTCCTTGGTACAAAATATACTCGAGAGTGGCTCGATGATTTTGGGGCCACATGAACTAAAATACTCTCTTATGATAGAGAAAATCCAAAAGAAAATTCTGAGATACCTCTACACGAGAGAGTTTTATCTTTGGATCTATCCGACCGAGTTTCTCCAGGGTATGCTTGGCTACAACAGTTTGGATACTAGAAGGAATGTGTATTTGACTACACATTTTTATCAATTGTTGCGCGGTATGGTCAATAATCTTGAGATTATAATGAGCATTGGTTTGTATGTTCCATATACAGTGTCAGCATAGATTGTTTCATATTCCGATATATATAGGACCAACTTGGCGCTGGTTATGCCTGTTGAAGGGCTACCGCTATGTTGAACAATAGCGCACTGGATGTTAATCTGTTCCATATATCCAAAAAGGTTTTCCGAAGCAAGAACCTCCTACTTCTTTGACAAGAGCCACTTTCATGTGTTATTTTTATTTTTATAATATGTACGTCTTAAATTTTAGTTTGTTATGTATGTTATTTTTTAATAAATTAATTGAATTGAATTGAATGTAATTAAACTGTCAACAAAATAGAGCAATGGACAAGACACATGACAGGTTGCTAACCCAGAGGATCAGTGACGTAGGTAAACATATAAAAGCACCGACGCACTGATCGCTTCTTCTCTTCTCCACCTCTGCAGCTCGCCACCTACAACCAAGATCCGTTCGCACTTCGAGATTATTGTTAACCGCGTAGTACAAATATATAAATTCTAACTTCAGTGCTCATTTGTATAGGTATTATTTTTGGTTGAGCTGATAATTCGTTTTGATGTATTTTAGCCAGAAGAATCAAATGTAAGTAGATACTGGCTAATTTGGTTTTGTAAGGTCGCTACGCCTGACGGGACATTTTTGGTTTGGCTACACTGTTTGACCCGCGCGCTTCTCTCCGTTTTTTCAACGAGTTATGTTACGCTCGCCTTTTTGAATTAACAAAAATATTTAGCTATTTTTGCCGTGAAAGTAATTACAACTTTGCCTAAACTCGCACAATGCCGCAAACATTTCATCAACATTCACGGCAAATGGCGACAATACTTTACAACAATTCGAAATGCGTGCTGATATAAATCGTCAAAAAAGCGAAGAGGAGGGCGCGGACCAAACAGTGTAGCCAAACCAACAAATGTATCGTTAGGCGTAGCAATCTCAGACAAAACAAGCAAGTATACTTACAAATGATTATTCTGGCTAAAATACATCGAAACAAATTATCGGCTCAACCAATATTTATAAACATATCTCGTATATTTTTATTGTATTTCATTTAATCTTAAATAAAAAGTGTTCAAAACTCATGTAAGTACCGACTTTTATTTTATTATAAAGTGTAAAGCAACCTTTTGAAGAGCAACGTGAGGCCACGCGTGAGATTCTGGATGTAAGATGTCAACAAACTTCTTACACCACATTTTAGTCTGTAGCGCAGGACTAAAAACATCTACGCGTAGCGTATACACGCTGATAGATCTACCTACTGAGTCAGTATTAGAGTCGATAATTAACCGACAGCTAATGATTGATTTTCACCACAATTGGTGACCACTACAATCGGCTCCCCCACAAACTTAACCACCCTTGCCTACTTTTCAAGTCGTCAGGGTCTCGACGTCCTGGACGTCGACTGCTGACTGTTTTCGGCAGACTGTTATGGTCAAGACATATGTGATAAACAATTTATAAATTAAATATATTTTCAATGTTATTATTAGAACACACATAACAATATGTATGATATGTGTGCCCTACTTTAAGATTTAAATAAAAAAAATATCCATGTATAAAAGTGTTTCTTATTTTCAATTGTTTTTTAAGGACTTTTCTTCCTTGAGATAATTTATTTTTATTTTTTAACGGGTGCAATAATATTTTGCTTTTTTTCCTACTATATCCATCAGTTTTTTAGGCGACATTATTAAATTAACCATTGTATGTTTTTGTTATAAATATGGAAGAATATAAAAGTCAGACAAAACTGACCATTGTACAATCGCCAACAAACTGAGTGTTTTAAGCGACATTTTTAAATTGATCGTTTTATGTTTTGGTTAGAAATACGAAAAAATACAAACGTCAGGAAAAATTGACTATAGTACAATCGCAAACAAACTTAATGTTTAAGGTGACATTTTTAAATTTACCATTATGTGTTTTTGTCAGGAATACGAAAGAATACAAACGTCAGAAAAAACAGACTATTTTACAATCGCCAGCAAACTGTCGAGTGTTTCAGGCGACATTTTTGCATTTTATTCATTACTGCGGACGTATCAGTATGTAAAAAAATACAGAACACACTTCATTCATTATTCATTCAATCAATCCAAGGGTGATCCGAGGGGTCGGTGATGGGGGGAGGGGTTAAATCGACCAGGTCACGTGACACAAAAAGCAGTTAACCATCGGAAACGGGGTTTGAACCTAATACATAGGGGAAACATTGCAGGCAGTATCAATTTATAAATCAATTTCGGTATTTACCCCGTAGTCACCGAAAAAATGTTTTGTCTGATCAGAAAACGTGATTTTTTAAATGTATTATTTAAACGTACCAAAGTTATTCATTATACATACAGAACAGCGCCTCTTACAGGATTAATAATACACGTGTATTCTCCACAGTACAATATCTTGCAAAAACAAATTGTTTGAGTGACATATCGGAGTGGTTTCAGAGGAAGAATACACAAAATAATAATTTAAAATTAATTATCTCTACATTTTAAAAATTAAAGATGGCAACCAATTACCACACTGAAAAGCGATAAATCATTTGTTAACCCTTTCAACCCAGGTGTTTATTTCGATAAACATAATATTTTTTATTTATTTACTTCCATGCCTCCATAAATTAAGAAACAGAAAATTATTTTTTGTTTACTGGTATCTCTCAGTACGTCGCTATTTTTTTCTTCTGACATTAGTAGTCAGCATTACTTCGAAAAGTTCGTTTTACAGATTGACAGTTGACTTCTGGCTGGTTTGTTTATTTTGGAATAATTTCTTCGTCCTTTCAAATGGTATTGAAGGCAAGTTATCTGTACAATTCACTAAAATTAAATGAATTTGAACGAATAAACATACGAGTGCGTTGTAAGATTTTAACACATGCATCATCAATTCTTTCGATTCATTTTCAGTTTGAGACTCATTAAAAATGAAAGCCAAATATTTTATAAAGTATTAAAGATGTAAACTTATTGCAACATAAATGTAAACTTCCATATTTCTTTCTCAAAAATGTTTTCCATCTCATGTTGAAATAAATTAAGATCTAATTATATCCCTAAGGAGGAAAAACATCGTTTATAAAAGATGTGTATTTGATTCATACAATACTGTAGTGAGATATAGAATGAAAAATATTAATGCTTCTTTGATGAGTATTTTTTGTAGTTTGATTGTAAAAGAATATTTAATTTTGGCCTAATTAGTTTAACTTCAAATTAATAGTTAATATGCAAAACTGAAGAAGGACACTAATCTTGATGAACACTTACGAGAAAGGGGCGGTCGCTTTCATTGTAGATTTAGCTTGATTCCACTCCATAGGCAGTAATCGAAATGGTTATTTTTTGCAACGGCGAGTAAAAATATTTTCAAGAAGATTATATCGAAGTTGAGGCGTTTATAGGGGCTTTAATCTGCCATTGATTTGGTTTAAGTGATCACTTATTTAGATCAATAATTATACTCCAACATGACCAGGACTCAAACCAAAGGATTTTTAGCGACGCCTACCAAGAGAAGTGGATTTCTCCATGCTAAGATTACCAGTTTGAGATTCTACCTAAAGAGGTATACATAAAGATGTATTGTAATGTGCATTGGTGATTTAGTCGTCTTTGTTTTTATAGTTTTAATAAAGGACGTGTTTATACGTTTGTATCTTTAAATATTCTGATATGCACTTATATTTTATGTTTTTTAAAAATACTCGTGTCTACATCATAATTGACAGGTGTGCAGTAATGATCATGTGAAATGCGTATTTTTTTTTTATGTATGCCAATATATTTTCTTGCTCATACCGACCATCGTGATTTTCGATGTGACAAGGTTTAATTTACATGCCATATAATATACAAATTAAAATTGATATTAAATAGAATAAAGAAATACTAATAATGAGTTAAATATAAATGTTGGATACAGTTGTTTAACAAAAAAAAAAAAAATGTTTTCCTATTCATATTCTCACGCGAACATTTTTTTATTAAAATGAATGGAATTTTTGGGTTATGTCTTAAGAGTCAAAATATGCTTAGTAAAAAATTGATTTCTTATTTTAGCTAAATGAACAGATTTTTAAGCCTAAGAAAAACATATTGTGTATGTATATGTAAAATATATGGCACGGTGTAAAAATAAAGAACTTTTTTACGTTGTCAAATAATCTATCAAATGTAAAGTTAAATTTTAATATAAATGAACCGTTTCAAATCTTGATAAACGAAGTGTCAATTCTTCTGGTTTTCTTTTGTTATTTATGCTTTGCAAGATAAAAGAATGTCTCCAACAAATGGAAGGAGGGTTATATGTGACGACACTATATCATTAATCTATCCCTAAATGGAGGGCAATTATGTTCAAGGGGTAAACAAAAACAACAAGCGACATTATTGGGTAACAAAAACAAATAGAAATCGAAGGGAATCGGGGGAAATGATTGTGATCAAATCTAATGGCTTCTTCACTCACAGAATTTTACAGGAGAAGGTCTTTGAAAATTCATGAAAGTCAAAACATTTACATGCATATTACCTCTCGGAACTAATTAAAGTGATAACTTTACACACTATGTGATATTTGCTATTCTGTTCAGGGCCATGATTACAATGGCAAGTTGATAAAGTTAAGTTCAGTTGTCTATTAAGTAAAACCAAATATCTTTTTCTTTTTCTTCTTCAGCCTTGTTCTCTCCACTACTGGATAAAGGCCTTTTCCAAACGTCTCCATTCCTTCCTATTACCCGCTTTCATCATCCACGTTTTACCGGCAATAGAGGCAATGTCGTTGATCCATTTTCTGTGGACTTCCGAAACTTCTTTAGTTTGCCCATGGTCTCCACTTTATTATTCTGGGTGTCCGCCTGCCATCATTTTGTCTCGCCAAGTGTCCTGCCCACTGCCATTTAAATTTCGCTGCTCGATCGATGATATTCACGACTCCGGCTCAGTGCCTTATTTCTTCATTTCTCACTCAGTCTCTTACACAAACACCGAACGTCTTCCGTACACCACGTCTTCCCATGGATTGTTGCGTGCATTTAAATTTCTGGCTACTTTTTTGTGTTACAGACATGGTTTCTAGTCCATATGTTGTCACCTGCAATATGCACGATTCATATACTTGTCTTTTTAAATATATAGGGACGTCTTTATTTTTAAAAATATATTTTAGTTTGCCGAAAGCAGCCCAATATAGCCCTCTTCTTCTTGGTAACTCCGCTATCTGGTTATCTTCACCAAGATTGACTATAATATACGAAACCGAATATAATATACGAAACTGCGTAGATATATTTGTATGAAAATTGTATTAAGACATGATTAAAAAAAAAATATGACCATTTTTATACATAAAATCATATATGTATATTTGTATATTTAGGCATGTGAAGGTAATGTATTACAACAGTGATGGGGAAAATAAAAAAAAAAGTTAATCCTAACGTATAGGAATTTTTATGTCATTGGTTGTTTTAATAATAATAATAAATTATATTCCAATAAAATGGGTAAATAGTGCAGAACCAATTCTGATGTATAAAACAAAAACGTATTTAATTTTAATTTAAGAATGTAGAGATAACTTGCATAAAATTAACTATTTTTTTGATATACATGCCTTATGGGCTTCTACATTTATTAGAAATACACTCATTATATTTAGTTAAAATTAAGGATAACATAAGAAAAACTAAAATATACAATAATAAGTAAAAATAAGAAAACGTACCAACATCAGTATTTGTATATCGAAAGATATTCAATATACTTACATATAAAAACATGAATAGAATATTAATGAAACATTTTAAAGATATCAACTTCTTAAAAAAATTGAACTTCTGGACAAAATAAAAATAATTAACTTGTAAAGAAAGACAGATTTTTTTTTGCAAAAATAAGATAAAATAAAATAAAATATATTTAATTATGTCCTTATGGTGGTCTCAGAATTTACAGCCATCGCTCGAACAGGGGTGAATGGATCCTGTAGTGGCTTAGAGAAGCGTGTTGTTGGGGCTTTTCGGACGTTTCCGTAGGATGCAGGCTCTTTGTCGAAGTAGGGCAGCGAATATATTTATTTACCTGCCCAACTGTAAACATTACGGAGGCTTGCAGTACCTAGGCAGTCCAAATAATTGCCCGTATGAATTGTTATTAGCGACCCTTAATTTATTCCACGCTGCTTGCGTATTATTGTTCCATAGCACTGTAGACATGGACCTATATTTGTTTCAACAGAGAGGGACAACATTTTTAAGAAGGGAAAATAAAGGCCTAGGCATTAACAGGGCTTATGGCTTGTCATTGGATTGTTAAAGCGGCAACTTTACACACTGTGTAACATTCACCATTTTGCCTATGTTTTACTTTAAAAAGTTAAAAAATGTTTTGCTTTAAAGTTTAAAAATTTAGATCTAAATAACTCCCTAGGAAGACTATCCAGCCAGTCTGCAAACATTTGGACATACTTTAAACATTGTTGAATCAACTAACTGGTAAACGAAGAAGTTATACAAATTTCAATATGGTTTTTAGGCGTTGCCTAGTAGGTGAATTGGTTCAGCCGGATAAATCTCACGCACATGATAAAGGTTTCAGATCTTTTACTTCACAAAAGTCAACAGATGAAAGAGTTGAGGAAATGTGGATGTTAAAATATAGACAGAATGGTAAATATTACACAGTATGTAAAGTGGCTACTTAAACCAGTCAATGACAAGTTATAAGTCCTGTAAATGCTTAGACTTTCATTAACCTTTATCAAAATAGTTTTTTTTTTCTTTTGATAAAAATAAATATTTGCGTTCTTATGATTTACCAAATATTTAATTTTGAAGGCCATTCCCAACGAGTTGTAAATAACTCACTATTAGACAACGGGAATCAAGTTGGGGTAGAGTAGAATTCGAACCACGGACCTTTGAGCCGTGAGTCCGAGACACTGTTGCAACCAATTTAGATCCTAATTACTCTCTAGGGAGTAAATCCAGCCAGTCTGCAAACATTTTTACGTACTCAAAACATCGTTGTATACATGGACGTCAAATGTGATGTGAAGAGAATTTTCTGATTTCATCACTGCACTGAAAAAAGCGTCTTTCTAGCATAGAGGCCCTTACATTGATGGCTCTTTTTTGTCTCTCTATGTCCTGATCATCTTTAGAATCATCAGTCAGTATGTGCCCTAGATACTTGAGTTTTGCAACTGCTGTTGTCCAAGAATATAGGTGGTGATGGTCGCACAAATTAAGCAAATGACCTCTTGTGTTTAAATATAAGTACGGCAGATTTTTGGCATTGTATATCATAATGTGGTTGTTTGCATATTTTTCGCAAATATTGGGCAAAAATCATACTATAAAATAATGGGGTCAGTAGATTCGTTAAGTATCCTGTATTACATTTACTACTCTGCTTGTGTTCATAATCATTATTTCCTTTCCACACCTAATTGCGCATAGGGCACTGCATTGGTTAACCAATCGCAGCTTATCTTGATCATTTTGGTTAAATGAAGGTAAGATTATCAGTCTCACGCTTCAGGTACCAGTCCAGGGACTATGAAATATTTTAGTGAAAAAACACATTTTAAAATAAATATTTTATGTATGTATGGAAGGCGTGTTGTCGAAAACGTCGATAAAATCATGGAAAATATCGAGATAGACCGCCATGTTAGGAGTTGTCGCATCGCGTAAGAGCTGAATATTGATCATAAAACCGTTTTAAACCATTTGCAGCAGGATAAATGAAAAATACAGCTCGAAGTTTGGGTCCCACACGAGCTGACGCAAAAAACCCCAAGGACCGAATTTCCATCTGCAAATCACTACTGAATCGTAACAAAATCGACCCATTTCTGAAGCGGATGGTGACTGGTGATGAAAAATAGGTCACTTACGACAATGTCAAGTGACAGAGATCGTAGTCGAAAGCCAACGAAGTGGCCCAGACCATGGCTAAGCTAGGGCTGACGGCCAGGAAGGTGTTACTGGGTGTTTGGTGGGATTGACAGGAAATACTCTACTATGAGCTACTCCCTTATAGCTAAACGCTTTATTTTGCCCTCTACTGTGAACAACTCGAACGTTAGAAGCTGGGGATTGAACAGAAGCGGCCAGCATTGGTGAATAGGAGAGGAATTGTGTTTCATCAGGACAGCGCCAGGCCGCACACATCTTTGATGACGCGCCAGAAGCTCTGGAAGCTCGGATGGAAAGTTTTTGTGCATCCGCTCTATAGCCCAAACCTGGCACCAAATGATTACCTCCTGTCTTGTCCATGGCTAACGCGCTTGGTGGTACAAATTTGGCCTCAATAGAGGCCTGTAAGAATTGGTTGTTCAAGTTTTTTGAGAAAAGGGACAAGGGTTTCTACGAAAAGGACATTAAAAAGTTGAGTTCTTGCTAACAACAAGTCATCAAACAGAACGGCGTATATTTGAATTAAATCGGATGATTGTAACACTTCTAATAAAGCATTGTAATAAAGCAAAAAATACCTTTTCCCAACCCAATATCAAATATTAAAATGTTACAATATCCGTAATGGGTTGATTGTTTCACAAAATGATTTCTCCTTCCAATTTATTTGAAGATAAATTCACACAAAGACAGTGACTGACTATATTTACAATTCGTAAGCTCATTTTGTCTCTCGGGAACAAAATTATAATTTGATGTCTGAAGGGATCTTATGTAGGATAAGTTATCATCAGAGAAAGAGGTTCAGGAAGTAGTTTATCGGAACTTGATTTTCACATGTTTGTTCACAACAGGAAGTGCTTTTAGAATTACGGAAATGATGCAGCCTTTGCGAGGCAAGGAAATTAGCGGTGCATTTTATATCCTTACCGATTTACCCCTTTATTAAGGGAGTAATGAACGACAAACAAAATGTGACTTAAAAGGAAACAATGTTAATTTGTTGCTACAGAAGAAAACATTTTTAAGAAGGGAAAATGGAAGTCTAGGAATTTACAAGGCTTATCACCTGTCATTGGCCGGTTTAAGTGGGCACTTTACAAATTGTGTAACATTCACCATTTAGCCTTTGTTTGAACATCCATATTTCCCGAACTCTTCCATCTGTTGATAATTGTGAAGTAAAAGAGCAACCTATATACTATGGGTGAGATTCATCCGGTTGAACCAATTCATCTACTGAGCATCGCCTAAAAACAATTAAATTTTTATACTTCTTCTTTTACTAGATAGGGTCATAAACCCTGTAAATGCCTAGACTTCCATATTCCTTTCTCAAAATGTTTTCCCTCTCTGTTGCAACAAATTTAAATATGAATTACTCCCTAGGGAGAAAATCCAGACAGTTTGCAAGCATTTAGACATACTCAAAACATTGCGAAAAGAAATAATTTTACTTGGTATTTATTGATAAATGCCTATAATCATTTTACATGCATTTACTCGTATTATAATGATTTTCAATTTGGTCACCACTCTGCTACCAATTGAAACAATAATGAAAAAATCCAAAATAAATTTCTCCGATTCATAAATTTAAAACTACATTTACCGCTTGAAAATATAAACAATAATCTTCTATTCAAAAAAATTAATTAACTCAAAATTAGAATAATCACTTAGGATTTATTTTTTTAGAATAAAGTTGTAAATGATCTTTTTGAATGTTCCTGATTTGGTCAAATGTATCGTTTTTAATGTGCCTAATAGGTGAATAAAGCATCATATTTATTTTAGATACAATTATACATCTAAGTAAAATTCAAACATTAATTCTCTGTTGCCGAGAATTAACTCTCTCGAGAACAAACACACAGATGGCAAAAAAAAATATTTTTACAACTTTCACAAATTTTTAGAACCAATTAATCTTTATTTTTAAAAATAATAATTGAGTACCAAGTATTATTTGTTTTCCTTTTCAATTTTAAAATTAAATTTTTATATTTGTGAATTGTTTGTAAACTCAATACAGCCGTCATAAGCTAAAAGACAGTTTTTTGACAAAAAATACAAAATGAGTTAAATATGAGGTAATGTTCTGTAAGAACTTTTAAACCATTTGGTATGTTGCAATGAGTAGTAAAGTAAGCATGTTAGATATTTGTAGGACTTATTTTATGGTTCATTGTTATGTGATATTTTAAAGGTATAAATAAAATAAATTTGTTTTATGAACCATTTTTTATTCACAGAACCGACTGGTTTCGGCAACTACAGATTTGCCCCCTTCAGAGTTTAAAATAAAAAGTGGTTCGTAAAACAAAGGTATTTTATTTATACCTCTAAAAAAAGAAAAAAAAGTGTTTCAATAAGAAAAACGATAAAATGAGTTTTATTTTTTGTTTTGAAGGCAAAATACAATATCTAGAGATATATTAACAAAAACTCAATGAAGAAATGGCGCTCAAAGGTTTTATGCTTTAGAAACAGTAAATATATTTTGTTTTTACTTTTGATTATTAACAGTTTTTTAAAATTTTGCATAAAGTTGAAAAATATTAAAAAGGGTCATATCTCAAAATATGACTTTTTCAAATAACAGCATTTTTGCTTACGACGGCTATGTAAAAGCTTTTTAGGCGTTAGAAAATAAATAAATAAAATAAATAAAAAAAACAACAAGAACAAAGAAGATTTCTTAGTATATGGAGGAGTAAACATATACACTCATAATAAAAGTAAAAAAAAACAAAAAAAAACAAGGGATTCATGGCACATTTCATTCTTACACGCACATTTCATTCAATACTAGCCCCAAAAGATTCACTTGAGATCATCAGACATCGCCACCACGATAGATGGGCAGGCTATCTCCTGGCAACAAATATCACTCTCTCTACCGCGCGGCCGCATTGTTTTTATGTGAAAACGTATGTACAGGACAATTTGACAATAGCGATTTGCTCCAAGTGAACCTCGATTTCTACCAAAAATTGAAACAGTAAATTTTTAAGCATTAAAAAAATATGTATTTAGTTCGTTTCTTAAAAAATTAAAACAGAGGATGGTCAAGTGCTATGTGTGGTAAATACTGCTCTACGGGGTTGAAACATGGACTCTTAAGGTGAACTCTATAAACTGATTAGAGGCTTTTGAAATGTGACTTCACCGGAGAATGCTGAGAATTCCGTGGACAGATTTAGTGACCAACGTGGAGGTGTTGAAACGAGCCAGTGCCGAAAAAGAACTACTGTCCTCAATAAAACAGAGAAAACTCGCGTATCTGGGCCATATCATGCGCGAAAGCAAATATGCGCTTCTACAGCTGATGATGATGGGAAAAATCGAGGGAAAGATATGCGTGGAGTTGAAGGCGACAGATGTCCCGACTGAGAAACATTCGCGACTGGACGAGAGTGCGCGGGGTTGAGGCGCTGTTCCAGTTGGCGCAGGACCGGAATGCCTACTCTAGAGTGATCGCCAACATTTAGTTCGTTTCTTAAAAACTCCAATGCATCTTGGTATAAAAAAAAAAGTTTTTTCTTTAAAAAGAAATACTAGCGTTCTTATAATTTACCCAAATAATTAAATTTTGGTGGCCATTTTTAACGAGTTGTAAATAACTCACTATTAGAAAATGGAAATCTAGTTGGTAGAGTGGGGCTCCAACCTCGGACCTCTGATCTGTGAGTCCGCAACACTAGCCAAGAGACCACAACCCGATTTCAATTTTCGTGAACTCGATCGTAATAAACACCGTCGTGTATTCATTTTCGCAGTGCTCGCGCGTGAACTGCGGCCGAATTCCCGTATTGTACCAGCGTTCAGTTCCGCGCGGTCAAAGCTGTTCACGGAACTGAGACAAGACAATATTGTCATATCTATTGTATTGTCCCCATGTAAATGCCCCTTAAGTTATGAAATCGAACCACCCTGTATTCTTCTCAGGCACTTAGACTCGAAACTCGGATGTTTGGTTTTTTAAGTTTAAGTAAGGCGCCAGAATTCACACCCAAATGATAAATGTTTCGATTTTAGTGTCTTTAATGTTTTATAACAATTAATTATTGCTTCTTACATAGGTTGGATATGGCGATTGTCCATTATTTGTCCTCAGATGTTTTTAGTCCTTCCTAATGTTGGATTAAGTAGAGCGATAAATCCGGCCGTTACCTCGGAACGTTCTCCGGTATCTCGGAGCGATTTGTCTTTGTACAGAAAAGGTTTAAGGGATGAATTTATTATGGATGGCTTTATTATTAAAGCTAAACTTGTCGTCAATTTATCAATTAAACAATTTGAATTTAATTGCCAAACATTTTTTACTTGATTTGTGTAGAAAAATAACAGCCGGTGATAAAAAATGTTGAAACTGGGTACTTAAATTAATACGAATTAAAAATTTAACTACAATATTTTGAGTTTGTCCAAATTTTTGTAGGAAGGACTGGATTCAACTCCCTGAAGAGCTGTTAACATTTACATATAACAACAGAGATGAAGAACATTTTAGAGAAGGTAATATAGAAGTCTAGGTATCTACAGGGCTTATGACCTATTAATCGCTGGTTAAGTGGCCAATTTACACACTGTGACCTCTATATTACCTTCTCTAAAATGTTCTTCTTCTCTGTTATAATATGTTAATGGTAACAGTTCCCCAGGGAGTCAAATCCAGTTCTTGTCGACAAAAATTTGTACAAACTCAAAATATTGTTGAAAAATCCACCGGTTCATGAAGAAGTAAAGAAATTGAAAAAATTAAAAAATTTTAGGCGTTTAAAAGTTTCAGCTCTTTAACTTCACAAACATCAACAGATGAAAGAATTGAAGGAAAAAAGTGTAAAAGTAAATGTTTAAGTATAGGTAGAATGGTGAATTTTACACAGTGTGTAAAATGGCCACTTAAACCAGCCAATGACAGGTCATAAGCCCTGTAGATGCCTGGAACTCTATATTACCTTCTCTAAAATGTTCCTCACCTCTGTTGTAATATGTTAATGTTAACAACTCCCCAGGGAGTTGAATCCAGTCCTTGTCTACAAAAATTTGGACAAACTCAAAATATTGTTGGTAAGTAAATCGGATGAATCTCACCCGCATTGATTTTCAAGAGTTGCCTAGTATGTAGGTGAAATAATTCAATTAGATGAATCTTACTCGCATAAATAAAGGTTTTAGCTCTTTAACTTCACAAACATCAACAAATGAAAGAATTGAAGGAATATAGATGTTTAAATATTGGCAGAATGGTGAATGTTACACAGTGTAGAAAGTGGTCACTTAAACCAGCCAATGACAGTTTATAAGCCCTGTAGATGCCTATACCTCTAGATTACTTTCTCTAAAATGTTCTTCATCTCTGTTGTAATGTGTTATTAATAATTTAAAATAAAACTTTAAAATAAAAATAAAAATGTACGTGTAAATAAGAAATTTTATTAAAAAAAATACTAATAATGTAAGTTCTATGATTATAATTATCATCATCATATTCGCATAGTGATTTAATTGTAATGCATTGGTTTATTTAAATCCTGAATAAGGAAATAAAGTGGAGATAAGTCCCCCTTATTGTGTAGTTGACGCGTTTGTCAACGATTCTTGTGGTCACGGGTTCGACTCCTGGCAGGATAGACGTGAAATTTTGATATTTAAAGGTATTTCAACAGTTTGTATCCCGGAGCCGTGTAAACACGTGATTATATAACCACGCGTTGTGTCCCGGTCCCGTGTTTTTACGTGGTTTACCAGCTGTTTAAAAAAGTGCATTTTATTGACATGTAGTGACTTTTATTTGTACTTTTTCGCTGCTGGTAAACAACGTGAAAACACGGGACCGGGACACACCGGATGGTTATTAATCACGTGTTTACACGGCTCCGAGATACAAAGCACAAAAAAGAGTGAGGCCCTGTATATGAGCGAACATTGCAATGCGCAATGTGGCTCTCCATAAAGGCAATGTTGGCATAACCATCATATAAAAATTACTTATTTAATTATTTCATTTAAATCTGAGAAGTTTCAATTGATTTAACCTTGTATTTTCATAATTATGACACTTTTAAAAACCCTTCACAAAGTATGAATTTTCACAAAAATGGGCCGGGCCCAGGGTAAATTCTATGTGTATTCGGCCGGTGCTCCAAAGTGTTTAACTGCAAGATTTAATTGCTTTCGGACTGGCACCTAAAGCGTTAGAGTGATCACCTACTATTTATTTTTTGACGTGTGTTTTCGACTCGATCACTATACTCTGGTGAAAATTTTGAAAAATAGAAATCCGCATTCATCAACCATGCTTGAGCTCCCGGGCTCGATTTCTGACAAGGTGGACGTGAAATATTGATTGAACATGACGTGATTCTACACCACATTATTTTATTGTCCCTGGACTGGTACCCGATGCGTAAGACTGATAACTTTATCTTCTATGTAATAAAATTAATCCAGGCACAAAAGCAGTGCCCTATGCACCACTGGGTACGGAAAGGAAAAAGATGATGATAAACAATATTCAATGGAAATTGAAAGCTTGGGTTGCATTAGACGAAGTTAAGGAAGAAATAAAATGATACAACATTATTTCTGAAAGTCGTGTGAAAGTTTGTACATCCCAAGATGTAAAAGTTTGAGTCTGTACAAGTTTATCTTAAGGTGCAATACAGTTTCGTTAGGAAAATAAGTCTTCTTTATCTCTTCTCTAGTAAAAGGACATTAAACTTATTTATTTATCAGGAAATATTAAAGAGAGATCCAAAATAAACGCATAAAAAGGTAGATATTTATTTATTTGTTTATTTATATACGGCATTTCTGCCATTTACATATATGTGGTATAAAGAGTGCTTAGAAATAAAAATATTAAAAAAAAAAAATCGAGTTTGAAATATTAATATACTCGTACTGTACACATTATTAATTACTTGAAATACATACATATTTTAAAGAAATTATACAATAACAAAATACATATAGAGTATAGAACGCCTTATCACTCCGTCTTTGCGTTCTGACCTCACTTTTTTTGCAATCCTATATTTCCTCATGCTCGCGCGCCGATTACTCAGACTATTGACATGTCTAACTTTAAGTATTTGTTAAATTTGGTGATGCCATGTCTTTTTTAGTCTTCCGCAATTTCTGCATCCATCAACATTCGCGTCGCATATTTTTTTAACATTTCTTTCGCCGTCCATTTGCTCTAAATGTCCAAACCAACGCAGCGCCCCTTTCTTGATTTTGTCGATAATGCTAGTCTCATCTTTATATAATGCACGAATCTAGTAATTTGTGCACCTACATGAACCTACTTTCATCTTTGTTTTTTTTTTACAATTTCTATACTTCACTTCCATGTATAGCCGGATTGTGGTCCCGTGGCTAGTGTCTCAGACTCGCGGATCAGAGGTCCGTGGTTCAAACCATACTTAAATACAACTTAATTCCTTATTTCTAAAAGTGAGTTTTTTACAACTTATTGAATATGGCCCTGTAAATTGAAATATTTGGGCACATCTTAAGAACGCAAATGTTTTATTTTGAAAAAATTACATCAATAAGGGTGGACACAGTAACTTTACTATTGTGAACAGCTAATTCTGCGTCCTGAAACAAACATTGATTTGTCAAGGTTCGTTTTAGTGCACTTAAAAGAAAAAAACTATTTTATTAAATATTTCTAGTAACAGAAATTACATATTTTAATGTTGTTAGATTAGCATCTGAAGCGTCGGATTGATCATTTTATCATCTATCATGCAACAAACGTGGTATATTGGTTTCTGCATTGATACTCCATTTGGAGTAACAATGTGGAGTTTAATCACTAGGTTTCACAAGGACGGATCAAAGAAAGGTAATAGCTCAAGAAAAATATCAAAAAATGCTTTAATTTACTAAACACAGTCTTAACGGGGATCATTTTGCGGTAAGGGAGTTACAAAACACACCATATTTCGCATAATAAACACAGATTCTACTTACTGCCATTAGGGGTCGTTTCAGGGCAGCAGAAGTGCAACTTTTCAGGATGTGCCGCCCAAGAAAGATTACGCAGCTTGGCGGTACATTAGCATAGTATTATGTGAATTGCCACCCTTAAAATTGCTTTTTTGTTTTCGCAAGGGATGAAACTAGAAAATGAATAGCGAGCTAATATTGTGAACTGCTGAATACCGAGAATGCTAGCGTTGCTAATTCCTAGTCCTATTTGGTCTTTCCATCTTGAAAAATATTTGTGTTATTAAATTGTGTAACTGAATTTTAAAACTCAAAAATTAATAAATATATCAATTGATTATTATTTTTTGGCTAAGTTAAGAGCATCGTTGGTAAGTGGTGTGTAATTTTTGGTCGAACATTTTTTGTACTGAAAACTCGTATAAATCTAAAAGTTTTTTTAGTAAAAATGTTTGGTATTCTAATGAAACGTTTTTTTTAAAGGAAGGAAAAATATTTTAGTTTATGTTATTTACTCAAATATTTTCATTTACAGACCATGTAAAGGAAATCTAATTGTGGTAGAGTGGGATTTGAACCGCTGACCTTTGTTCCGTGAGTCCACAACACTACCACGACACCACAACCCGGCTTGAACATGTTAAGTAGTTATTTTTATTTTTTAAATATATTATTCAAGTATCCGAAAATTGCACTGCATTTATGTACATACTGAGAAACCACCATTGATTTGCCGCATAGTGTATGTATACTGTGTATATTCTACACTAATATTATAAATGTGAAAGTGTGTGTTTTTGTGTGTATTTCACGTCTCAACAGACTGGCCGATCGACTTCTTAATGCCCCAAAAATTTTAAAAGTACACAACACAATGAAATATTTTAAGAATGAGGCAAATGAATTGAAATTAAGGTGGAATGTAAAAAATAATCAATTTGAAATGAATTCTTTAAATTTATATAATTGACTTGGTTAGTTTGGTCTGCTTTTTGTTTTAGTTTTGTAGTAAGATTTAGGATTTGTGAACAGAATAACGATGTTACATCACCATAGACAAACGGATCTAGCGATATTTGGAAGACCTAGTTGCTTTAAATCCCGATAACATATAACATTCCGCCGGGAAAATTTTTGTTGATAAACAAAATTTCTAATTTATAAACGACACAAATAATTAATTACATAAATAATTAATTATAATATAAGAAAACAGACACTGATTTGAGTCTACTGAACACAGTACCTTGAATTATATAACTATATAAAGACATACATCCATCTTATCTTTACATTCGTTTGAAAATGCCCCAACAAGGCGAAACGATTGTCACAACATTTTTGTTTTTATACTTGTAAAAATAAAACAAAGTGTTCGGTAAACTCAAATTAGTGCTTGATTTATTATATTATGAATTTAAATATGAAATTCTACAAAATAAACACCAAATCAATCAATAAATAATTATTACCTTATACGCGTGAGCGAAATAACGGGTAAAAGCAGTTATATATATAATACTAGCGGACCCGACAGACGTTGTCCTGCCCGAACGCTGGTTTGCCTGCTAAAAACTAAAAATTGTTAATTCAAATATTGAATTTAAGTAGGTACCTAGGTACTTGTTTATTGTTGAATTCCAAAACATACAATAAATATTTTTTCGAATATGGCATTTTTTTTGCAAACGTCAAACTCCGGTCTTCTTACCAACAGAGGGGTGTACTTATATAGAAATACGTTTTTTTTTAATGTATTGAAATTAATATTGGAGACATCCATCGGTACAGTACTCGATCAAAAAACAATATATATATTGGATCTGTGAAGTCTACGAAGTTTGGTACTAGATCTTTACAATACATAGTTTTCAAGGAATTTAATAAATTGCCACAAAAATTTAAAGTACCTATTTCAAAATATAGAAACAGGACGTGCGAATTGAAGAATTATTTTTTCCAGAAGTACTTTGAATAAATAATGTTAGTTTATAGAGAATGCGCATCTTGAACATATACCTTTTAATATTTCACCGTTTTTGCTTGTATATGTAATTTTTAATACTATTTAAATGTTATTTGTGTTTTTTTCTTTTTATATACTTTTTTTGGCTTGTACACATAATTTCAATTTTTTCAACGTTTTTGATAAGAAAAATTAACCTGTATTGGGTGTGCGCATATTTTGTTAATTAAAAAAAATGATTTTATTTTGTACTAGTTCAGTATGTATATATACATCCATGTAATTTTTAAACTTTTTCAATTTTCTTTCCCAGATTGCATAATGTAAACATTATTTTGAATTTATTTCCATGCCTAGTATTCTGTTTATTCTGTTATTTTCAAGTATTTTTCATACCCTTTTTAATTTGTAGTATATCATAATTTTAATTTTTCTGCTTTTGTTAAATAATATTATAGTTTAAAATTTAAAAACGTCTCTAAAAAAAATATTATCTGTACGTCCCTAAATGAGTTTTTTTTAAAAAAACTCCTTGGGAATATTGTATATAATTATGTATAATATGTTTTCAATATAATAAAAAAAAAAATATATTATTTTAGTTTTACCAAAAATTCAGTAAAAAGAAATAAACGGGTAGAAATCATAGGAAATTTAGGGAAAAAATCTGATTGAACAAATGCTGTTTGTAAACATTCAAAAACAAAGTTTTTTTATACACAAAACAACAACATCTTTCCATTTTTTTGTAAATGCATTCTCCTCGAATACTACCCTGGTAGATCGATAAATAAAATATTAATGCTCCCGACTTCTTTTTTACATATAAGATTGTAGATTTTTATATCTACGAACACGCACAACGCAAAGATCTATATTTCTCTGAAATTCACACGTAAATCGGTTAAGCCGTTTAGAAGGAGTTCAGTGACATCACACGTACAGAGGAATTATATATTTAAAGATATACTAAGTGTTTTTTTTTCTGCCACGAATAGGTTTCTTCGAAAAGGACCCCCTTATACAAATCGACAAATCCATATCATAAAAAAAATACTCTTCTATACTATGCAATGAATTTTAATCTTCAAGTAGGTTAAGAACATATCTTGTATATTTGACTGCGTTGTCAGCAAATCTTTTACTACAAAAGTGAAAACCACCCCGTAGTGTTGCCTAGCCTGATTCCCGTTTGCAGGTTTGGAAACATTGCAAGCGTGCGCGTCGGTTCAGTGGCTAATTCACGCACAGTAACTCGAGAAATTAAATTTATTACTACTACACTACTTTGCCTTTTTGCTGTTTGACCCATTCTTACTGCATTAAGTAGAAGAGATAATTTGCTTTTTGTCAATCTGCGAATAAATGTAGTTATTTTGATTAATTCATTCTTGCCAGCACAATGGGTATTATTTATACAATAATAACAATGTGGATATGTTTGCAGGCTTAGTGAGAGAAGATATTACACACCTGTTACGAATAAAAACAGGTATCGAAAAGAATATGAACGGAAAAAACTTAGTAAAGATCTTCGGGAACAGTCAAGTAAATGTGGTGGATTCCTAGAGTTGTTATAAAAAAATATAGCTAAAACATGACAAACGGTAAAAAGATGGCAAAAATGACATAAAAATAAACCATGGAAATTAAAAAAATATGCCTAGCAAAAATCTAAAACTAAAAAAATCCATTAATTTAGAAGAATTCTCAATATTTTTGTTACTCTTAATAACACAATATTTTTTTACGTAATTGTATTTTTTTAATCTTTTATTCAGATAACGTTAATTATATAAATGCTTATTTTATTTTACTTTATAATATTACCATTCTTATAAAAATACTTTTTTAATATAATTGACCTACATATGCTATGTATTGATTTATTTATTCACTTTATGATCATTATTTTTGTTTTTGGGTACACGAAATGTTATTATTTTATAATTTATAACATTCTCTGTGGAAAATGCAGATAAAATTTCATAACAAATTACCATTATACTTTAATATAAATAAATAAATTACCAATACAAAAAGGCATAATAAGTAAACCTTATAAAAATACATAAAAGCATAAATTTAAATACAAGTTTTTACGAGAAAAAGTCACGTGAATCTTACCCGCATTATTAAGGGTTTTAGATTTTTAACTTCACAAAAATAAGCAGATGAAAAGAAATATGAATATTTAAACATAGCGAAATTACGAATGTGAGACAGTGTGACGGCGGCCTCCGTGGTGTTGTGGTCAAGACGCTTGACTCACGCACGGAAGGTTCCGGGTTCGATTCCCGGTGAGAACACAAAAATTAAAATGTGATTTTTCTCAAGCCTGGGTGCTCTGTGATGTAATTCACCACTGTAATTAGGCCTCCTGGCCTGTTGTGGTGCAAAAAAAAAAAAATGTAAATATTGAGTTATGTGGCCACTTAAAACGGCTAATTACAGGTCATAAGTCCTGTAAATGCACAGACTTCCAAACTCCTTTCTACTAAATGTTATCCATCTCTGTTGTAATATGCTAGTTTCTACCTGAGTTCTACACATTTATACCTCAACGGATAAGATTTTTATTACAGCACAGAACACTCAGGCTTGAGAAAAATCACATTTCATCTATGTGTCCTCACCGAGAATCGAACCTGGAACCTTCCATACGTCAGCTAAGCGTCTTCCCTACTACACCATTCAGGCCGCCGTATATTTTGTATCCGGGCGGATGAAGAAAATAATTTTATGTGTGAAATTAAAAAATAATGAAATATAATATAAAAGACTCAAAATGTAAAACAAATTTAAAATAAAAATAATTGCACATATAAATAGTATAGCGAGAGATTTTTTGAAAAATATTTGTAAATCAATAAACGTAGTACTTTATATAATTAGTAAACATATTATTAAAATTTTTATGTATATCATTTCTTTATATTTGTTTTATTATATATTATACTATATTATTTATGTTTAAGTAACATGTATTCTTGGCACATATATATATTTTATATTTATATGATAATGATGTTTAATTTCTTACGTTTGATTAGCTAGGCATTTATAATAAAGTAGTTTTAGTTTTTCTTTTTAATGTTATTGTTTTATTAGTATAGTACTACTTACGCTCTAAAAATTGCTGCTCTTACTATAATGTGTCATTAATTTTGAAGATGTTTTTTAAATTGACTTAAATTTATTGTCTTATATTTCACTTAAAGATTCTTCTCATCGTTTCTTTGAATCCCTTAAAATAAATATGTGTATATTTATGTTTTTCCTTTTTAATTATTTTTTTAATTACTATTTCATTTTATTTTTACATCTGAGCATGTTTTCCATTCTTTATTTCAATTCATAATTTTTAATTACTCTTACAAATTTTCTTCATTTTTAATATTATTGCCATTTGTAAATAATCACTACAAACTACTAACTTTAAAATATCTTTTTTTCACTTAAATTTTAATTTTTAAACAATTTTCATTTATTTTTTTTATTTTTTCTTCTCTTTTTTATACTTTCATAACTAACCCGACGTATAATTGCTTTATAATATGAAAACTTCACTGGTCCATTAGAGTGAAGTCTAATTGTGTAAAATACAAAACTTTGTAACTGTACTGTATGTTTCCTAAATAAAAAAATAAAAAAATAAAAGATAAAAAATCTCCATCTTAGAACAGGCAGTGCCATGTTAGATGGAGACTATCATAAACAGAGAACACTACGTTTTCATTTTACATTAATTGGTTTTATATAGATTCCCTGTTAGTAAGTATGTATACTATTTTTTTTGCAATAAATAAAAAAAAAAAAAAAAAATGTCTATCGAGTAGGAGTCGAACCCAGAACCTTAAGAATATTAGGCGAACACGCCAACCACTATACAATGAGACGAATATATCTGCATTCGATTTCTTCTTGATTTTTACCCGAGAGCAGCCATTAAATCGAATCACTCTATTTCACACACAGAACTATTTTTTACATCAATGTTTTTCTTTATTTGTGTTTCCATTTACACGCAAAAATCTTTGTAATGTTATGTACAATGTACAAACATATTAAAAACTGTAATACTTTTCCTAGCATAAGAGAAAGAGCGCTTTTCTTTTTTGACCATTATTAAAACTGTTTCGTTTACATAATTAAATATTTTGTTGGTTTATTTTTTAGAGTTCTTTCTTGCTGAAACTGGAGTCAGTGGGTTTTGAGAAATCGTTACGTTAAAAGAGACAGCGTTTTGCATCAATAAGCCAGTCACAATAATATTTATCATTAATAATAAATACAAAAGTAAAACGATAAAATTATTCATTTTACTTTACTTTTGAATTATTTTATCACAATAATTTTTCTTTCGGCACCCAGTGGTGCATATACTGCACTTGACTGGTAAACCAAATGAAGTGTACCTGTTACATGAAGGCAACGTGATTAATCCGAAGCTTTAGGTGCCGGTTCAGAAACAATGCAATATTATAGTTCAAACAATCTTTAAAACAATCTTCCTACCAGGAATCGAACTAAAGACCTCGAAAATGGATGGCGAAGACGCCAATCACTTTTTTATTTTTCAAGATTTTTTCTGGGAGTAGCCATCGGGTCGAAAACACTCGTCCAGGGTTCTGTGTCTATTTTACTGACATAACTGTATTCTTCATCCGCCTGGACACAGAAAGAAAACCAATACATAACTATAAAATTCATAATCAAGTGAGAATGAAAGAATGATGGTGATAATGTTTTTTCTTGCATTTCTTTGTTGTTATTGTTTTTTTTTACTTTGCAAAACTTTTTATTATATCCTTTCTAACTAATTTCACATATTTTTTCTGTATATTATGTGTTAAATCTTTAACGTGTTAGCGTGTATTTTGTTTTTATTTTTTGTAAATGCCTTTTGTGCGTTAATGAACAAAATAAATAAATACCAAAATAAATGATACCGTGTAAACCGTGTAGAGTGCAAGTACTAATATTTTTGCTCTCGCTTTAAATTCAGTTAGTAAAGCTTAAAGGTGCATATTTACGATTGTTTTTAAACATACGTATTTATAAGGAATCGATCTTTGCCTGGTGAGATATTTTACAACTAGTTTACTTGTAATCTCGAAGGATTTGAAATTTTATGCGAAAAAAATCTGTGTTGAGTCTACCTACATTAGAATAAATCATATTGTCCCGGCTGAGGTCTACTTGACAGCGCCGCATTGAGTAGGTACTTGCTAGCTAAGTCCGCTACAAACTCAGGCGAACACAGCAGTGCCATTTTTCAATTAAAAAAAAAACGAAAAAGTAAATATGGAAGCTCAATCTTTCGTTGAATATGCTAAGCGTGCTATAAATGCATTGACTACACTGCTAATGGATCCTAATAATAAATTTACAAAAGAACAACTCGGGAAAGTAGTCCCAAAAACCAACGAAATTTTGTGCACAATAGGACAAATGGCAGTAAAGATGAGCGCATTAGAGACTGAGGTTGCTACGATTAAGAAGTATTCCTCTTCAACTAATATCGACGTCTTTAATATCTGTGATCTAGTATCCGAAGTCCAAGATAGAAGTTACAGGGAGAAAAATATTGTTTTATGTAACTTACCTGAGAGTCAATCTACGACCCGAGCCACAGCTATTAAGGAAGATGATTCTGCTGTCAAGAAAATACTGTCTGAGCTTGATTCCTCTGTTCAAAGTCAAGAAATAAAAATATACCGACTTGGAAGAAATACTGGAGAGAGGCCTCGAGCAATTAAAGTTGAATTTTTGGAGGTCAAATGGTCACGACTACTACTGAGTAGGAAGCACCTTTTAAAAAATAATATTCGCATGTACCAGGATCAGTCTTCATTACAAAGGAAACAGCTTATCGAACTTCGTAATGAACTTGATAGTAGGAAAGCAAGCGGCGAGACTGATATCACAATAAAGTACATAAATAACAATCCTAAAATAGTAAAAATGTTTACAAAAAACGACAATCCATCAAACTCTACTATCAAAATGTAAGGGGGGTGAGAACAAAACTACAGACACTTAAAACTGCATTACCAACAACGGATTTCGACATTTACTCATTTACAGAAACATGGTTGAACAACAACATCGACAATACCGAACTTGGTTTTAGCAACCACCTAATATATAGAAATGATCGGGATAAACTTGCTTCTAACAGATTTCGTGGAGGAGGAGTTTTGATTGCAGTATCGACTAAGTTCTCATCACGAATGCTCAAATGTAAAAAACAAAATTTTGAACAAATTTTTGTAATGATTTCATCAAAACGAGAAAAAATAATAATAGGCTGTGTGTATATTCCCCCTTCGTCTGATACGCAAACCTACAAAGATCATTATTTGGAAGTGGAATGTCTACGAAGGCGGTATCCTGAGGCCGCTATAGTTTTGACGGGTGACTACAACTTACCCAATATACAGTGGGATCCAGATGGTATCAACACTAAATCTAGTGATGGCATAGACCATGGGTCAAGTGAGATAATTGAAATGTCAATGTTTTTAAATCTCCGTCAAGCAAATTATGTTTATAATTGTCTTACTCGTCTCTTGGATCTTGTTTTTTCTAATTCAGATAACATTTCAGTGCAACTTGCAAATGAAAATATTTTACCAATTGATAGATACCATCCACCTTTATGCATTAATTTTGGAACCCTTATTTTAGCAAAGTACAAAACCTCTGATGTTAGATTAAATTTTTTTAAAGCAGATTTTCCTGCCATTAACTCATTTATCCTTAGCAGTGATTGGAACTTTTTAAATCAAAATTTAAATGTAGACGATATAATTGCACAATTTTATCATATCCTTGATACTGCCATTGAGTCATCTGTGCCTAAAACTACATTCATAGCAAGTCATTTTCCTAAATGGTTTAGTAAAAAACTTATTGAAGTTATACTACATAAAAAGATTGCTCATAGTAATTTTAAAAGGTCTCGAGACATTAAAGATTATGAAGAATTTTCGAAATTGAGAATTTTGTCTAAGCAGCTTTCTAAAACCTGTTATCAAGACTGTGTAAGTAAATTTGAAGTCGAGGCTGCATCTAAGCCGCAACATATTTTTAAATTTTCCAAGATTCTTAACAGTAGGGAATCTGGAATTCCGTCCACAGTGTATTACAAACGCAAAATGGCAGACACACCACAGGAAGTTGCCAATTTATTTGCTGATTACTTTAGCAGTGTTTATAGTTCTACTTCTAATTCTAGGTTACACAGTATTGATAATACAGATTTAATTGATTTTAACGACTGTGTATTTACTGATTCTGATGTAAAAAAGGGGATTTGTGCCTTAGATCCAAAAAAAAGCGCTGGGCCAGACAATATCCCTACACTTCTTCTTATACAATGTTGTCCCTCTTTAACTGGTCCACTTACAAAAATTTTTAACTTGTCCTTGAAAACTGGAAACTTTCCCAAGAAATGGAAGATCTCATACTTAACCCCCATTTATAAAAAAGGAGATAAAACTGACGTCTCCAATTACCGACCCATTTGTATTCAGTCAGCCATTCCAAAGTTACTGGAATCTGTTTTGCTAACTAAGTTCACCAATGAAATTAGTAAAGTTATCACTCCGTTACAACATGGTTTCATAACTGGTAGATCAACTCTTACAAACCTTATGTTGCATCAGAATCGGTTGATCACATCAATGGAGAGACGTCATCAGACTGATACAATTTATACTGACTTTAGTAAAGCGTTCGACAAGGTTTCTCATACAATTTTAATACACAAACTTAGTTCACTGGGAATTACTGGTAATATCTTGGAATGGTTTAAAAGCTACCTGTCATCAAGGAAAATCTTAGTAAAAGTATTCGGTTATAACTCGTATCAGTTTGAGGCATCTAGTGGGGTACCCCAAGGCTCCCACCTGGGACCAGTACTGTTTTCTTTGTTTGTTAATGACATTGTGTCGATATTTGAGAAAGTAGACATTCTTCTCTTTGCCGACGATCTTAAAATTTCAAAAACTGTTACCTCTGATACCGATTGTGGAGTTCTTCAGTCTAATTTGGTAAGGCTGTACAACTGGTGCCAGAAAAATGAACTTTATTTAAATGTCGACAAGTGTTGTGTAATATCATTTACAAGAAGTAAAAAACCCATAATATTCGATTACAACATTAATAATATCAATCTGGGAAGAGTTACACAAATAAAGGATTTGGGGATAGTTTTTGACGAAAAATTGACATTTATTCCTCACATTGATACCATCACTAATAAGGCAATGAAATGTCTCGGATATTTGCAGCGAACTGTAAAGGATTTTAATTCCATCACTACCCTCAAAGTGCTATTTACTGCCTTGGTTAGAAGTAATTTAGAATTCAATTCAACAATTTGGTCACCTTATTACAATGTTCATATTTTAAAGTTAGAAAGAGTACAACGTAAATTCCTTAGATTCATCAATTACAAACTTAATATACCCGCTGAAAATATTGATTATGATAATTTATTATGTACACTAAATATGTCAACTCTATGTAAAAGAAGAATTATAAATGACTTATTAAATTTATATAAAATAGCGAATGGCGTATTGGACGTCCCGGAATTAACTAGTGTTATCAGCTTGAAAGTACCTCTTCGAAATACTCGGCAGCTAACGTTATTTTTTGAATCTCCTGGCAGTCACAATTATTATTACAATTCACCAATACCTAGACTACACCGGTTAGGTAACGAGTATGGTGAAGTTGATATATTTTGTCTGTCTTTATATAAATATAGGTTAAGTATTCAAAAGGTTATAAATTAATTTATGTAAAATTTCTTAATATTTTTCTTTATTTACTATTTCTTTTTCTCATGTATCTCTTTAATAATGTATAAACTTATATGTATGTATATGTATGCGTGTATGTTTTCATATGTAAATTTTAAAAATATTTTTCTATGTACCATATACCTATGTTGGTACATTTCCTGATTTTTACCTATTATTGTATCTTTTAGCTTTTCTTATGTTATCTTTTATTTTTACCAAACTTACATACTTATGTTTCACTGCTGCACTTAAATGTAATTTCTAAAATATGTAAAAGCCCATTGGGCGTGTAAATCAATAAATAAATAAATAAATAAATAATTATTATAATAGTACTTAAGTTATTACTATTTTTTTAAGTACAAAAAGTTACATTATTTACGCTTTGTTTTAAATTATTAAGGTTAAGGCATCAAACCTGTCAAAGTGGATATTTTTTTAAAGTTTTAAGAATCAAATAAAAAACAACTCATATTATGTATGTATGTGGATAAATAATTAAATATGTACAGTGCATTCGAATGTTACCAGACGAGACATAACATGACTATACCTTAAAACATTTATTTATATATATACATATATATACAACTCCTCGGTACGTGTGATGTCACCGAACTTCTCCTTAACGGGGGGACCGATTTACGTGTGGTTTTCAACGAAACATAGATCTTTGCGCTGTGCGTGTTCGTAGATATAAAGATCTTAAATCTAATATGTAAAAAAGACGTGAGGAGCATAACTTTTTTATTCATTGATCTACCAGGGTTGCATTCGAGGAGAATGCATTTACAAAACTTGGAAAGATGTCGTTTTTTTGATAGTAAAAAAGTTTGTTTTTGAATGTTTACAAACAATATTATTTTTGTGGATCTCAATCAGATTCTTTCCTTAAATTTCTTATAATTTCTACCCATTTATATATTTTAACTGGATTTTTGGTAATATTTAAATTTAATACATTTTGAAAAATCGTACTCCTACATAAAAACACCCCTTGGTTGGTGAGAAGACCGGAGTTTAAAGTTTGCAAAAAGAATGCCATATTTGAAAAATATTTATTTTATGTTTTGGAATGCAATCATAACAAGTACCCAATTACCTACTTAAATAGATTATTTTGATAATTTCAATGTTTGGTTTTAGAATTTAATCACAGAAAATTTTCTGGGTACCTACTTATCAATGAAAAGTCTTTTTCCAAGATAATAGCAGGCAAACAAACGTACGGGCAGGACAACGTCTGTCGAGTTCGCTAGTTACTTATATAACCCTAACGGGGTTATTAAAATATGATGTCAATAAAACGAAATGCAAATATGTTAAGAGTTTACCATATGCGGGAAAAATACAAGGTTCAATGTACTATAAGTAGTCAATAAACATAAGTAAGAATACTTAAAATATTAGTATTTATAATAATAATTGTACAATAGTGAAAAATAATGGGAGAATAAGTAATGATGTAAATATTGTACTAGTGTTTCGGATTCATTTTCTTTTATTCAAGTGTCAAGCCCTTCCTTTGATTCCGGTGGTCCTTGTTTTGAATCCCAATGTACCTATTCCTCCCTGACGGCGAGTCAAGAAAGCAACGCGTGACAACACAACGAAAACCGTACCGCGAGCGTGACAGTGATTTCGAATCACCAACATACAAGAAAACGTGCAAAGTGACCAGTGCAAACGATAACGGTGTCTTTCTGGACCAGTGCCAAAGGGAGGAAACCGTAAGTCCTTACTCCTTTCATTAATTCCAGGATTGACACTCAAAACCATAACGTCAATTAGTTTACCTAAAATCAAACGTTCCCTGTTTTCTTCGAACACGCGTATCGCGAGAGGGCAGGCTTTGTTTACAGTCCCGAGGTCGAAGGTATCGAGCATCCAACAACTAGACTAAGTCAACTATAGAGCTAAACATAATATATGTATTTTTAAATTTAAAAAATTAAATTGCGCTTATATTTAATAAAATTATAATGTTTTGTGATTTGAATGACTGCTTATCGCATAATACCGCTCAACTAATGGTCCGGGATTAGCCCCATCTCGGTTAGCCCAAGGAGCAGAGTAGACCAGGTAATTGTCCTATAAAAAATGAAATGCTGCTAGTCTTACTTCCTATCTGCCGGAACGTTCGATGGAAAATTCAATTTGGGCTCTCCTGTGCAAAAACCCGGCAGGAAATAAAGCCAGCTAAATATCTTCTTGTGCACATATTTAATTTAATTTGTTTGTTTGAACGAGCAGAAAAAATACCCCGTGTTTAATTAAGGGCTGGAAACATCAAAGAGGTTAATTACTAGTAAAAAAATCGTAATAATCATTTGAATATTTTTTTGCATTTATTTTTATTATAAATTGGGATATAGTTTAAAAAAATTAGTGCAACGACAATTTTAGTTATTAATTAAACTAAGTACAAAAATATATTTTCTTTGGCGGGCTAATAGAGATTGATTTTTTTTTACAATTCGTCGCCTTGCGTTATGGAAACAAGATTCTATCTGACAAAATATGTTTTGTTACATTGAACTTTTATTACATTTATATTGAAATATCGGTTCTATGTGCATTTTAAAGGAAAACGAAACCAATCTTTAAATTATTAAGTTTATTAAGACGACAAAAAATGTCTTTATTTCAAACTTTCACGACTCAAAAAAGTATGAATCCACATAGAACCTTATTTCCCCAACGCGACGAATTGTAAATTAAAAAGCGTCTACGAAATACCGTAAAGGAAATATTAAAAAAAATGTACTTATTGGTAGCATAGAAAATAATTTTCAATTCCCGGAAAACAGTTCAATGCATTGGCTAGGCCCCTTATAAGTCACGATTTGGTTAATTTTTGACCTTTTCTTATGACTGTTTTTATTTAAATAAAACGTCCTCGTCGTCACGAATCTTGACGTCGTAAAAAGGCCAATCATGTCTCATTTTCGTAGAGACGTATTATTTGACAATTTTATTTTTATAATTATGAATAAAAACATTTTCTCATATTGATTTTGAAAAACAATTGATTTGTTTAAATTGATTTCACATGTTTTTATCGATATTCATAGTATGTGATATTTCTCTATTGATAAAAGCAATATCATCCAGCCAACCAAAAAACCGATTAGTAAAATAAAAACCAAAAAAATTGTTGACATGTTACAATAGAGATAGACAACATTTTAGATGAGAAAATATAGAAGTCTAGGCATCTACAGGGTTAATGACCTATCATTGGCTGGTTTAATTCAGCTACTTTTCACACTGTGCAACATTCACCATTTTGGCAATATTTTATCATATATTCTTTCAATTCTTCCACCTGTTGATGTTTGTAAAGTTAAAGAGCCAAAGTAGATGCCTAGACTTCTACATTTCCTTATCTAAAATATTATCCATCTCCGTTGTAATATTACAGCTCTCTAGAAAGTTAAATCATGTTTCTGTATACAAAAATTTGGACAAACTCAAAACATTTTTGACAAAAAAAGGCTCAAAATTTGTGCTTCAATTTTAAAAAATATAAATGTATCGCTGTTTTCTAGTAGTTTTTGTTCTAATTTCACCATAAAGCACATCAATTTAAAATGCTCATCATCATCATCATTAAACTCATCCACACCCAGTGGTGCAAAGGTTAAATAAAATTTAACCTATTTCGATCATTTGTTACAGGGATAAGGGCCAGGTAAGTGACGTCCAAGGGAAAAATGTAGGTGCCTCCTATTGAAGGGTATCTGAATCACCCCCATATATGCACCGCGATTTTGCGTAGTTTTCGAGTTATGATTTTTTAATATTTTTTTTCAATTTTTTGACCAGATCCCTCTGTATCTTCGAAGGCTGATTACAGCGAATAAAAGCCCATAAAGTACTACTTCTTTTGTTTTATTACAAACGATTAAAATCTTTTAAAGTTTTTAAAGTTACTCGGAAACAATGGAATTGCCTTTTTAGATTTTTTATTTTAATTTGAAAGTTCATGTATAACTCGCTTGAACTTAAACTCTGCATTTCAGGTTCAAACTTTTTTAGCTTCCATTAATGTTACTAATCTGATTATTATTTGCGTGACAGAAAAAAAAAAATTGAAAACCAGTCCGGTTAAAACTTTTCAAAAACTCATTAAAAAAATCGTTACTCGATAATTACGCAAAATCGCGGAACATATAGGGGGGTGATTCGGACACCCCTCAATATGAGGCACCTAGATTTTCCCTTTAAACGTCACTTCTCCGGCCACCTTATATGTTATTGTGGTACTCTCAGCATATGTAGCTACTGCTTGAGCAGTAATGAGTGGATCCATCTTGCAGTGACTTAAAGAAGCTTTGATTAGAGCTTTAGGCTCTAGATTCTCTGGCGAACTAGGGCGG
Source organism: Micrasema longulum (assembly GCF_059751315.1). Classification (NCBI taxonomy): domain Eukaryota; kingdom Metazoa; phylum Arthropoda; class Insecta; order Trichoptera; family Brachycentridae; genus Micrasema; species Micrasema longulum. The sequence goes on from NW_028279808.1 coordinate 129,058, forward strand.
CGAAGGTTATTAATATGTTAATATATTTTCAATGTTATTCATAATAATTTGCTGAGGATAAAATCTAACCCTTGTCTATAAAAAAAATAACAATCTCAAAACTTTGTTAATTATAAATTTAAAGGGTTTATAGTCAATAATCGATAACACACACGTGCTAAAACGTTTCACCTGAAATAGTGTGATGACCGAAGAAAGCAATGTCATCATTTTTTGTTGAATCCAATATCACATTTAATGCAACTCTATCAGTATTGGACATGAAATCGGGATCATCGTTCTGCAGTACACTTACATCATCCCTACTATGAAGAAATGAGCAACAAAGGAGCGTCACCAATAAAGAGACCTCAGAGCGTGGCAACACCAGTCAATCAGCCCAACAAGGCCAGTGGACTATTCAGTTTGATCAACTCAACGACGTCACTCAATTCCAGGATGTAGTTTAAGTGCAGGTTTTTCAACTGCCTATCCCCGTTACACTCGTGCAACATAATGCATTATTTATTCGCCGTGTGATAAATAAACGTCAATCAACAACCTCTTCTCTTCTCTGTCAATCTCTAACTGGGGTAGGAGCTCCATCCAACCCTTGACTCAACTATCTAAATCATATAAATCAATTACTTGTACGTAAAATTTTTCAGATTAAAAAAAAAAAAATCAACATGTTTTCAGTTCTGCTATTTTTATTTTTTTTTTCATTTTCTTTTATTTAGGAAACATTTACAGTTACAAAAAATTATATTTTACACAGTTAGACTTAACTCTAATAAACCAGTGCAGTTTCCATATTATAAAGTAATTATATGTAAGGTTATTAATAAAAGTACAAAAAAGAAAAGGAAAAAAAAACTTCAATGGGTTTAAAAATTAAAATTAAAGTAAAAAAAGTTATTTTCAAGTTTATAGTTTGTAGTTAGTATTTACAAATGGAAATAATATTAAAAATGATGAAAATTTGTGAAAGTAATTAAAAGTTAAGAATTAAAATAAAGAATGAAATACATGCTCAGATGTAAAAATAAAATAAAATAGTAATAACATTTTAAAAAAAGGAAAAACATAAATATACACATACATATTTTAAAAGATTCGAAGAAACGATAAGAAGAATCTTTAAGTGAAATATAAGACAATAAATTTAAGTCAATTTATAAAACATCTTCAAAATTAATGACACATTATAATAAGAGCAGCAATATATTGATTTTGTAATACATATATAATATTAGTAATTGAAAGTATAAAAACATGTCAATTCAGCAGAGAAAAAAGAAAGAATAACCGGTATAGCAAGTAATCATTAAAATTTGAAAAAGCAATTTAAGGAGAAGATTTTAAACCAAGAGTAGTATATTATTTCACAATAAAACACTAAACTATTATAAGGCCTTCTAATAATTCCCAATCTGAAGCCGAATGTAAATGTTTTTAGTGCGGGGATGATAAATCCAGGAAGACGGCCGTTCACCGGTGTCCTTGTTGACAGGATTTACAGAACAATATATAAAATACACAAACTTTTGTTGTGTGTGATTAATGTTAGAAGTTTTGGTGAGTGCTTCCCTTCAGGAACTTACTAGAAACGGTTGCTGTATTCTGTATGTACTACAATATATATATATATATATATATATATATACTTATACCGTCGGCTCTCCACCTCTTTTACTTATCCCCTAGTAAACCATTTCATTAAATAAAGAAAACAAAAACTTTAAATTTATTTCAACAGAGAGGGAAACCATTTTTGAGAGAAGGGAATATGGAAGTCTAGGCATTTACATGGCTTATGACCTATCATTGGCTGGTTTAAGTGGCCATTTTACACACTGTGTAACATTCACCATTCTGCCCATGTTTGAACATCCACATTTCCTCAACTCTTCCATCTGTTGACATTTGTGAAGTAAAATAGCTAAAACCTTAATCACGTGGGTGAGATTCATCCGGCTGAACCAAATCACCTACTAGGCAACGCCTGAAAATAAATAACTCCCTAAGGAGGAAATCCAGCCAGTCTGCAAGCATTTGGACATACTTAAGCATTGTTGAGAACAATTGTGAATTACAGCACAATTACATCACACCGGGAATCAAATACATAACCATCGTGAGCGAAGCAAACGTCATTACACCACGGAAGCTGTAATAAATGGTTAAATAGGAAAAAATGGGAAAAAAATATTTCAGTTCTGTTGTTTTTAATTTACACGGTTGAGAATCGCCGATCTACACCGTCGGCGTCGGCGTCGGCGTCGGCGTCGGCGTCGGTTCATCAAGACAATACATTTATACTATCGCGGCAGGACAAAGGTATCTACTTATGAAAGTTTTTTTCAATATTGTTTGCGAAAACTTTCAAAAGTGGATACATATGTATTCTGACCCTTGATTCGAACAAAAACATCACATTCCAAATGAATGTTTTTGTAGCAAGTTATTACTACGTAAAATATAAAAAGGAAAATTTTATTTAAATATGATGATAATATTTTTACAAACTAGTAACCAATGTTTTTCTGTTGATTTATTTAAATAAAAATCGAAAACCTTTATTGATTTGCGTGAGATTTTTCCGAATTGTTTCATGTGCTACACAATTTATAAAAATGTTCAGAATACTTAAAGTTTTTCTAAGCCCTTTGTCTTCGGTTGAATTAATATATTTTGATGTGATTCAAATATCTGTAGTCACATTCTTAATTTAAAAACTTCCAAGGAGTTTTTGCAATCAATCATAAAAATATAATTTATTGCTACAAGGATTTAAAGTTTAAGTTTTGAAATACGGAAACAGGAGATGCAATTTAAAGAAATGTTTTTTTCAGATTAGCTTTGAAAAAATATTATTTCATCAGCTTCGTGGTGTAACGGTCAACGCATTTGCCTACCATGCGAGAGGTCTCAGGTTCTATTCCCAGGGTGGTTGATATAAAATATTGGTTTAAAGGTTGTTTTGCTGTTTTAAGGTGTTTTTACACTAAAATATTTCATAGTCCCTGGACTGGTACCTAAGCGAAAGACCAAATATTTCACCTTCATGTAACAAAAAATTATCAAGATACGGTGCGATTGGTGTACCGCTGCGGTGCCCTATGCACCATTAAGTGCGTAAAGAGAATGATCATGATAATGCACTATTGTAGCCTTGGTCGATCCAGAGAGTATTTATTTAAAAAATGCATTTTTTTATATTTAAAATAAAACTATTTAAACTTTTAGTTTCTTTTCACGTTTGAAATTTAAAAAAATCGTTTTAAATCTGCTCTTTTAAAATGTCGCCATGTTAATTTGTAATAAATACGTCAATAATTGATTTTTGTTCAAATATATGATTGTCTCTAAATGAGTTTTTTTTACCGAAAACTCCTTATGAATATTTCTGAACGTGTACTTTTTACTTTTTTCATTTTTTATTTGAAAAAATAATTATTGAAATAATTCAAATTACAATTGTAATGAACATATGCTTATATTGTTATCATTGGTAATTTATATAGACACTTAATATATTTCAAATAAAGTAACGGAGCCAGTGGGCATTTCGATGCGTATATTAATTTAATTTTTATTTTATTGAAATAAATAGCACCTAGTGCCTTTTACATAAAAGTTGCTAATACAATTATATAAATACATGTATGTAGAATTATAAGACATATATAGCATTTTAAACAAATCAATGCAACACTAAACAGTTATTTACAAATTAAGAAGTCTAAAAAAGAGAAACAACATAAAAATTATATGTATTTATTAATCAATATAAACGGCACGTAGTGCCTTTACTTTACAAAAAATACACGTTGTTTAGAAGTAAATATTTCAATTAATATACAGTAGATAAATGAAGAAAAAAAAGCATAAAAAGTTTGTATGTACGTATTATATCACAATAGTTTCATTCAATGAACACGCTAACAAATTGTGTAAAAACTAAAAAGTCATTATATGGAATAAAAAAAACATTAAAATGAATATAAAAATTAAAAGTACGAAAAACATTTTTAATTTTTAAAAAAAAGTTATTTTTGTAAAAAAGGACAGGTGAGTATATCTTTATTAACAATTACATTGAACAAAAAAAACAAAATTACGAAATCTCAGTTTAAGAGAAAAAACGTTTTTTTTTTAAGTTAAAAATAAGAATCCAAAAGACCTTTATAATATATGTTCACTAAAATATACAAAAACTAGAAAAAAACTAAAGAAAAAGTAATTAAAGTTTTAAAAATATAATATAGGTACATATCTATAGCTTGACAAATGTAATTTACAGTTCACCACCTTTGAAAGATTTAAAAAGAGATTTATATAAACTAGAGATTTATATAACCTATACTGTATGTTAAATATATATGCAACGTCAGAATACTTATTGCCGAATATATGAAATCGATTCAAAATAGCACTATACGAGTGTACCGTTCGCGAATTGTTGCAACTAAACGGAGGTACTTGACGAGTCATTCGTCTAGGTACCTTGAAGTTAATGAGCGCTAATGAATTTGGGCAGTCCCACGTAAAGTTGACGCTCTTAAATAAATTCAATTAATCTATAATTTTTCTTCTCTCAGTTCGTTTTAACAAGTTCAAAGTATTTAATAGGAAATCATAGTTAGTAAATTCACGAGTCCCTTGTCACTCGCAATAGAAATTCTAACATTTTTTAGGATTTATTGGCAGTTACAAAAATATTTAAAAAAAATTAATTATTTGGTAAAATAAATATTTTGAGCATGAAAAAACAATTCAGAAAACAAAACATATTAATAAAGAAATTAAAACAATTTTAAATAACACTATACGACAAAAAAAAAACGTTACTATTTAAAACTACTACTTACGTAAATAATAAAGATACTTATTCAATTTTTAACAATACTCAATGATAAAAAAATAGTTATCTCGAACTATTAGGTACTAGCTTCTCCTACCCATGAAATACAGGAAAAAAGCCGCCCTGTTTGTACTAAACTTTCCATGCAATGAGTCACCGACGTCTTGGTACTCATCGTCTTAAGTGTGAAGTCTATTAATGACTGCATTTTTTCCATATGAAGTCGAAGTATTGTTGCCACAGTATTGATAGGTTTGCCGTGTTGCCCTTTTAAGTACGTTAAAATTAATTAGTGATAAAATTACAGGAGTGTCAAAAATAGAATTAATTATTTTATATGAATTAAGTAAATAAATCCCGACCATAAAACAATATTTTGAGTTTGTCAAAATTTTTGTTTTTGTGAAATTTACAGTGTGAAAAATGACCACTTAAACTAGCCAATGACATGTTATAAACTCTGTAGTTGTCCAGACTTCTATATTATCTTCTCTTATATGCTCTTCATTTCTGTTGTAATATGTTAATATTTGCAGCTACCCAAAGAGTTAAATCCACCCAGTTTATTAAAATTTGCACAAACTTAAAATATACATAGTTTATAAATCCACCTGGTCCATGAAGAAGTAAAAATATTGAAAAAAATAAGATTTTCAGGCGTTGCCTAGTATGTAGGTGAAATAGTTCAGTTAGATGAATCTCACCCGCATAAATAAAAATTTCAGCTCTTTAAATTCACAAACATCAACAGATGAAATAATCGAAAGAAAATTGTGAATGTGAATGGTGAATGTTACACAGTGTGGAAAGTGGTCACCTAAACCAGCGAATAACCAGGTAATAAACCATGTAGATGCCTATACTTCTATATTACCTTCTCTCAAATGTTTTTCATCTCTGTTGTAGTATGTAATAATCCAGACCTTAACTTTGCTCGCATATTCGTAAACATCCGACGTGTTATCCATTCGGAATGCTTCGGTATCACTAAGGAATACGTCTCTCTTTCAGGATGTTTCGTAATGACTAAGATGCTTGTTATTAATTTGCACTGATCAATTTCGTAAGGCGTAAAATTGCCCCTGAGTAGCGCCCGCTAACGCCACTCAACATTAACATTCTTGTTTTCATTGTAGTATCTCGGCTACGACATAAACGACTTATGAAGAAATTCGGTTTATTTTTATTTGTACTGGAATGGATAACGTTTTATATATCTCCATCCAACGCGTTTTGTATTTACGAAGCTTCGGGTGGATTCCGGAACATCGCAAACTGATAACGCATCGGGTGTTTCCAAATATGACCCTGCTCTCTGGCTACTCCTGTGGTGAAATGAAATAATTGGTAGTGATTAAGAAATTGTATTATTTGTCTTTAAATAAAATCGTAGAGCCGGATTCGAAATGTTCAAACAAGGAAAACGAGTGGTGTATTATCATTTTAAAATGTTCCAATTCACTTCCGGTGTTTACTAAGGGAACAAGAAAGAGCATTATTTGTTTGGATGTAACGTGGATGTGATCAGTACAAATTCTTTAAACTGTGTAAATTCAGTTCAACAAAATACCGTTTGTTTCTACTACCTATATTCTATCCAATACTTATATTTTTATGTTGGCATCGTGGGGCAATGGTCAGTGCGTTTGCTCACCAAGCAAGAGGTCTCAGGTTCAATTCGCGACATGGTACATATAAAATATTGATTAAAAAGGGTGTTTTTACCCCAGAATATTTCATAGTCCCTGGACTGGTACCTATTTTATGGTAAAAAAAAATGATCGAGATACGATGCGATCAGTGTACCAATACAGTGCCCTATGCACCATTAGTTGTGAAAAGGGATTGTGATGATACCCTTTTATCTTTTTTGCTCCCAATTACTTATAATGAAATATTTGTTTATTTTTTATTTTTATTGATAAACCCTTACGGTTACACACATTTAACAACATATTTTTAATGATAATATTTTTAACATCAATTGTAAAGGTTGTCTGAGGCTTTTGTTAAGTAAAAAAAATAATTTTTATTAACATGCTTCCTCTGTTTATTATGTTGTATGCTAATCCAACATATTTCATCAGAGAGAGTTCTTCCAACCTCTATCACGGCGTGGCGTGGACCATCTTTTTGTCTTAGTAACGAAAGAACCCTTTCAATACCCCTTCACCGTTTTAATTGTCTTCTCTTTCACAGCAGTAAGTGCTCGATTGTGTTATAATTTACCCACTAATATCAGAAACGCTTTCTATATTCACATTTAAATCACCATTGAAATGTCAATATCCGAATATTTTATTTCTTCTCCTTCATTTTTCCCAATTTTACCCATCGTCTCTTCATAGTATAGTGTATCTTTAGTTGATTACGATATAAAAAATAAAAAAATCTAAGTTTTCTGTTATTATTCGAATATTCTAATATATTCATTTAATAATAATTTTTTTAAATCGAACGGTTTGGGTAGGAAGGAAGAAATCGCCTTAATTCAATATGCCCGTCTTTATATGTATATAAACTAGATATGTATATAAAGTTTTTAAATAAAAAAAATACTTTTTAGTTAAGTAAGCTTTATAAAGAATGATAGTTGAGGTTAATAATAATATTTAAAAAAAAAAAAAAAAACCAAAATCTCAATTTACATTATAATTTTGTACAACCCATTAGGTAGCGTGTTTTACTGTCGTATTTAAAAATAAGAAAATCGTCTATAGACAATTTAATTAAAATTATCCTTTGAAGAGAAAAATCCGCAAACTTGCATTATCTAACAAGACAATAAATCCTAAAAGGATGTCTATTTGTCATTGAAAGAAAACCGACGTTTGGTCGAATCCTGAGTTATGACTCACTGTATATGACAATCATTAAGAATTGGACGTTTAAAATAAAAACGGACCTCTTTTAATGAAGGCCTCTGCTCAAAAAATAATAAAATTTTATTCATAACTTGGATCGCTCAAGGCCTAGGTCCAAAGTACCTTTATTAATTTTAAACGGGAATTCTGCACTGAGAAAAGATTTTTTAAAGGCGTTTTTCGGGTCATTAATTTTGCCCCGTCTCACCCTCTGAAGCAAGGGGGTTTCACGGCCGCTTGTTATAGAATCAAGATATAATTAAAACACTTCGGCCTTTTATGGATGTGGGCTCGGTAATAGGGGCTCTTAGTGTTTTCGGGACGACAGGTGAGAAATGTCAATTAACGACCTTTAGAGAAACGTATTTTCGTTTCGTTCTTCGGGTGTCGACACGGATTTATGATTGGCACCCTCGGAGAGGAGGCAATTAAGAGTCGCAGGAATTTTGATGGATACTTTCCTTTGTGAAACTGGCGAATCCTCAACTAAGGGCCTTTGTTAAAATAGCGATTTTCCAAGTATTTCCACACTAGCGGTGATAAACCTTCCACCGGAAAGTTTTGCAAATATTTGTTGGCTCTTTTCATCTTAATTTACCGTTGTTTAAATTATAAATGTAAATGTATCAGTTATTTCAAGTAAATAATGACTCAGGATTTCATTTTTATTGACTAAATTTCTCTTATACGTCATGGATATTATGTACTAGCGGACCCGACGGATGTTGTCCTGCCCAAACGTTGGCTTGCTTGCTATTATCTTGGAAAAATACTTTTCATCTAGGTACTTGTTTTTGATTAAATTCCAAAAATAAAAATTGCCGATATTTAAAAAGTATTGAATTTAAGTAGGTACTTGTTTATGGTTGAATTCCAAAACATAAAAAAAATATTTTTTCAAATATGGCATTCTTTTTGCAAACGTCAAACTCCGGTCGTCTCACCAGCAAAGGGGAGTACTTATGTAGGAATACGATTTTTAAAAATGTATTGAATTTAATTTTATTTTAGTGTTATCAAAAATCCAATAGAGAGAAATAAATGGGTAGAAGTTATAAGGAATTGAAGGAAAGAATCTGATCGAGATCCACAAAAAAATGGATGCTGTTGGTAAACATTCAAAAACAAACTTTTTTTATACACGAAAAAACATCTTTCTATTTTTTTGCAAATGCATTCTCCTCAAATGCAACCCTGGTAGATTGATGAGTAAAACGTTTATTCTCCTAACTTCTTTTTTACATATTCGATTGAAGATTTTAATATTTACGAACACGCACAGCGCAAAGATATATTTTTCTCTAAAAACCGCACGTAAATTGGTTAAGCCGTTTAAGAGGAGTACGGTGACATCACACGTATAGAGGAATTATATATTTGTAAAGATTGTAGTTTTGCGCTTATACATTACATATTGTCTACGCTTAACCGAGATGCAAGTTTCCTACAAAACATCGAACCGACAGCTTCTATATAGTTAATAAAATATATTTAAATTATGACCATGTGTTTTAATGTGTTCGTGTGGGTATAATTACTGGCATATAGTGTACGGGCATATAATTTGTAGATAAAGTCAGGACACAGCAAAATATACAGACGCAATCAGCGGGAAGGATAAATAAACTTGGCCTTACTACTTACTCAAAGCTAGCTTAAAGAAACTTTACTTCCTGGCTCCTAATTTTTTAAATAGCAGCCATAAAGAACTCCACAAGTCCTTATGATTATAAGAAAAATGTTTGCAATTGGTTGCTGCACATGGATTAGGACGAGGTTGTCAATCTTTTTAAAGTTCGAGATTAGCGAAAATTGACTAATCTGCCTTCCTTCAATTTTTTTTTTGCTTTTTATGTATCTTGATATTTTTATGTTTTTTCACTATTTATTTTTATATCATTTAATTACTTTTATTAAAACCAATAGAAAAAAAATACAAGAACGTAATTTAAATGATAATTGAGATATGGTTTCTAGAAACTCACTTTATGCTATAGTAAGAAATGAGAGTAATAAATAATATGTGAAATAACTGTGAGTAGGTAGTACCTACTCAATGATACTCGTACTATTATTCTGTATATTTGATTATGTACAAATCTTTTTTGTTTTATTTATATACTGATATTTATATTTGATTATGTTTTACATTGTCTTCTTTGGAATTTTATTATTTATTATTTACGTTTATATCTTGTTTTTTTTATTGTTATTTTATTGCATCATATTTAATTATAATTTATTTCAACTAATTTAACTTTGTATTTTTTATTGTTTATTATTAGGGTTTAACACGGGCACAGCCAAAAAGCCTCAATAAGTTAATTAATATTTAAACGAGTTTGATTTTGAATGAAAAGTAAAGTAATAAAATATTTTGAAAAATATATATGCTAAAAAAAAGAAGCATAGTTTAGAATAAACAGTTTTTTTCTTCTATATATTATTATCTGTGAACATAGATAATCTCTCTTAAATGTAGGCGAAAACGCAAAAAAATGCTTAAGCTGTTCATCGATCATTCTATCGTATTATCAGCGCCATGATTTTTTAAAGTTTTGTACGTTTGACGTCACAAGTTCTCTTCGGTAAGTTTTGCTGATTGGTGTGATGGCTTTTTGGAAATCGGAAATCTATCGAAACATACTATATTTGGTCAATTAGGAAGAATAGTCAATTTAAATCAGAGATAAGTAAAAGAAGCTTGCTTTGCACGGAGGGTTTCAGGGTAGATACTCGGTGAGACTAAAATGATGAAATATGACCCTTCTCAAGCTTGGGTGTTCTGCGCTACAATGCACTACCGTGATTGGGCTTTTTGGTCTGATGTGATAAACAAAATCTTTGCCATTTTTTCATTAATATTTAAAAAATATATATTTACGCTTGCATGTTTTATGAAATGTTTTGAATAGGTTTTTTCCGAGAATTGAAACCAGTTGTATACTCGTATTGTAGATAAGAAACTACTGGAAATGAACTACCATTATACGAATATATATATATTATTGTATATCTTTTCCACCCATCAGCTAATAGCAGTATTCAGCTGTTGATGAAAAGATGAAAAAATAGGTCATAGTAACTATTGCCGCCATTATAAAAAAATATTCATCAAAATGAATGAAAAAATGTTTATATATTTTATTATTATACTAAAACAGAGATTAGAGAAGGAAATATAAGTCTAGCCATCTACACGACTTATGACTTGTCATTGGCTGGTTTGAGTGGCTACTTTACACACTACGTACATTCACCATTCTGCCTATATTTTAACATCTATGTTCCTTCAATTCTTTCATCTCTTTTTATTTGTGAAGTTAAAGAGCTGAAACTTTTTTAATGCGGTTGAGATTCATCTAATTTCACTTACATTATAGGTAACATTTGAAAATATTTTTCTATTTATATACTTCATGGACCAAATAGATTATTTATCAACAATGTTTTGAGTTTATCAAAGTTTTTGTAAACAAAGCCCGGATTCAACCCCGTTTGGAGCTGTTAAAATCAACATTTTACAACAGAGATAAAGAACATTTTAGACAAGAAAGTATAGAGGTCTAGGTATCTACAGAGCTTGTGACCTTTCAATGATAGTTTATGTGACCACATTACACAATGTGTAACATTCACCATTTCGCCTAAACTTGGCAGGGAAATCTATTTTTTTTTATGAATGCGGGGCCTAAAATAACGGAGGCAAAGCCCTGGAAATTCTACAATATTATTAGGCGGAGTGGAGTGTAATTAAATTTACTGAAAATAATTGAGTATCCTCTTAGCGATGCGCAATTATTTTATTTCATTTATTTTTAATTTACATTTAGTTAAATATACCACAATAAAGATATATACAATTCATCACATAAAAAACAATAACGCAAAACATCTTTCACCGATTAAATGTTAACATCAGTAATCACAAAACAATTATCCCGAAGTTCAATTAATTATATTTATTAAAATTAATCTAAAACTAATCTTAATAAAATTTAATTCAAATAGATGTAATGGTATGCGATGTCAATCATCAATCACAACTTCTAACAATAAAGAGAAGCCACTTACCTCATCCAGTCTTTTTCGTTCTTCTTGTAGCACTTGGCTGGATCCACACTTGACACCAAGGATGCGGCACCAAATACGCGTAACGCGGAAGGCTTTCTGCAGCGAGGTTCTGGCACAAAACTGGCGCGATTGGAAGGAGAACAAATATATAAAAGTGGCGCGGCGATACATAAATAATGTTGCAAATGGACAGTGGGTCTAGTTATGGCGGGTGATAAATGCATACTGAGGTAGGGGTACCGACAGTATGTTGGATGTTGAAATTGTGACAATAAGCGACACTGCATACGTACATAATACATTTATTTATTTATTTATTTATTTATTGATTTACACGCCCAATGGGCTTTTACATATTTTAGAAATTACATTTAAGTGCAGCAGTGAAACATAAGTATGTAAGTTTGGTAAAAATAAAAGATAACATAAGAAAAGCTAAAAGATACAATAATAGGTAAAAATCAGGAAATGTACCAACATAGGTATATGGTACATAGAAAAATATTTTTAAAATTTACATATGAAAACATACACGCATACATATACATACATATAAGTTTATACATTATTAAAGAGATACATGAGAAAAAGAAATAGTAAATAAAGAAAAATATTAAGAAATTTTACATAAATTAATTTATAACCTTTTGAATACTTAACCTATATTTATATAAAGACAGACAAAATATATCAACTTCACCATACTCGTTACCTAACCGGTGTAGTCTAGGTATTGGTGAATTGTAATAATAATTGTGACTGCCAGGAGATTCAAAAAATAACGTTAGCTGCCGAGTATTTCGAAGAGGTACTTTCAAGCTGATAACACTAGTTAATTCCGGGACGTCCAATACGCCATTCGCTATTTTATATAAATTTAATAAGTCATTTATAATTCTTCTTTTACATAGAGTTGACATATTTAGTGTACATAATAAATTATCATAATCAATATTTTCAGCGGGTATATTAAGTTTGTAATTGATGAATCTAAGGAATTTACGTTGTACTCTTTCTAACTTTAAAATATGAACATTGTAATAAGGTGACCAAATTGTTGAATTGAATTCTAAATTACTTCTAACCTAACCTAAAATACATGCGAAACTAATATTTGAACGTCTAAAGTATTGGGCGAATTAATGTTATAAAATTCCTTGTAATCATTAAATACGTTTTTTATTAATATTTCGAGTTACAGGTGACGTAAAATCATAAAATATTTTTTATTTAATAGGATATATTGTGGGTATTCTGCTAAAAAACACTAAGCCAAAATTTTGCTGTTTTGACTTAATGACGAGGTTATACTGTTGAAAAAATACTCTATAATCTGCAAAAAGCACTAAGTCCTATCTACACTACAAGTCGAGATATTTTTTGTAATAAGTCAATATAACGTAAATCCGTTCAGGGAAAAAGCACCAAGGGACAAGGGACGCCGTACTGGTGGGCCATCAATAACAATATTTCGGATGTATTCAGCGGAGCTTATGGAGCAGTATTGACTTGAGAAAAGGTGAGATTGTTGGTCGGTGACATGATATCCTGGAGATGTCTTGTAATTGATGTCTACATGCTTCACTCAGGGGCAAACGCGGTAATTATTATTTTTTTTCTTTTCTCTTTTTACTTATTAAATATTATTCTACCTAATGTAATAGGTACCTACTGTACATTAGATAAATGATTACCAAATTTTTTTAATTAAAAATAAAAAAAAACATTTCTCACAATGTGACTATTGTAGGTACAATGTGACTTCAATTTTTATTCCTTACTGTGGTATTATGTATCAGCGAAAATGCACTAAGTCATATCAATCCACTATTATTTTGAAAAAAATGTTCTGAAAGTTAAGTTATTATTTCTTAAACCGTTGAATAAAATGTAGTAAATATATCAATTCACGATTTTTCCAAATTGGTTAAGTAATGTTAAGTAGTAAAAAAAGTCATTTACAAACTTTAACAAACTTTAAATTTCAATTATCTCACAAGTAGTAATTTTGACTGAGTGCCTTTTGGCAGAATACCCCCGGTATGTTTTTTTTTCTTTTATAATAGCCTGAATACGTTTTGGCATGGAATCAATTAAACTTCGGCATTTTCCTTTTATTCTGTCATCTCGCAACCACATTTGAACAGATTCTATCGTCTTTATCTTGGTGGTGCAGTCCAATTTTTGTATCTTAGATTTACCAATCACCCACAAATTTTCTATAGGGTTAAGGTCAGGTGAATTTTCATGCCAGTATAAAAGAATTATATTTTTATCATTGAAATACTTAAGCATAAACTTCGAAACGTGACAAGGAGCTAAGTCCTGTTACAGCCTCACCATTAGGACAAGTTTGGCTCATTTCTTTACTCAAATGCTGCTCCAATAGAGCTTTATATATTAGACTATTGATCATTACTTCTATTGGTATCAAAAATCTGGTCCCCATATGCAAAAAACAGCCCTAAAACATCTTTTTTACATGATGTTTCACCGTTAGATCAGTATGAGCCACAGTAAATTTTTTATCCCAACTTTTCCTAACAAATTTCTTGCACGTGAAAGTGGACCTCATCTAAAAACAGCACCTTTCTCCAGCCTTAAACAGTCCATTTGATTTTTTTTAAGCCCAAATGAGCCTTTGCTTCATCATAAGTGCCGTCAAGAGTTGTTTTTTCTGTGGTCAAATTGCTTTTCTTCCAGATTCAATAATTCTTCTTCGTACTGTTGAGTCATGTATCATCACCCCAGTGGCTGCCAAATCTCGTTGAAGTTTGTTACTTGTTTTTCAGTGGCTTAACTTACTATTTCTGATTAAAGATATTTCTTCTCGGACACTTGTCTTCCTGTTTCTTCTACTTTTCCAATTATCTTTGCTTCAACTGACCCTGTTTCACTTTTCTGCCTTATGATCTTACTGACTGCTCCCTGACTCACAAAACATTCATTTGCAATCTCTTTATGAGTCATTGATGTATGTTCACGAAAGGTTCATCATTTAAATTTTTCATTCATTTCAATTCATGATTTGAATTAACTCAAAATAACTGTTTTATATGCAAGACAAACGAATCGCCTCCGCTTGATGATAGATGTCACCAAATTTTGCTGCACCCGTTCCCTCATTACTTGATTTCAAACAAAGATAAACCACCGCACATCCAAGATTCTTCTGAGACATCTATTCTCGAATTCAGAATTTTGCTGTTTTGGGCCCTAGTGAGGTGCCACGATTCGCACCTGTAAATGAGAATAGGTTTAACGTAGGCGTTATATAGGCGGCATTTGGATTTAATTGAATATATATATCTGATCTCCAGACAGCCTACGTACTCTCGAATACTTGATACATTGTGTATAGTTGACCGTTCTGCCTATATGACGTGTTTTTATTATGTATTGTTATAGTTTTTGTTGGCCTCATGGTGTAGTGGTCAGCGTGTTTGCCTACCATGCAAGAGGTCTTGGGTTTAGTTCTAGACATTTTTTAATTATTTTTTTTATTTATTTAATACAATATAAAGTTCCAATATGTTAACAAAAAAAAATACATAATAAAGCAAAAGTACACAAACAAAAAACGAAACAAAATACCACACTAAAAAAGAAGCAACCTTTTGTGCTTGTGGATTACAATATTAATAATTTTAGTACAAAATACACATTTATTAAAAAAATAAAAAAATTACGGTATGTGAAAAAAAAAAAAAGTGCATATTCATATGCATGCAAATGCGCATGCGCGAGCACGCATGTATAATTATACACACATATACACGCACACTCACTCATACGCACATACACATTCACACTATAACATAGTGAAGAGAATTATGAAATAAGGTTTTCAAGTTACTTATCAAAAGAACTTCAAGTACTGTAGAAAAAAACATTAAAAGAAAAAAAAACCTATTTCGCCAATTTTAAAGTAAGAGCTGAAATATGATTAAAATGTTAAAAAGCAATATTTAATTAAGAACATGGTTAGATTAATAGACATGGTTGATTTAAAATGGTGTTTTCACTGCAGAATATTTCATATACCCTGGACTGGTGCCTGAAACGTAAGACTGATCATTTACTTTCATGTAACAAAAATGATCAAGGTACGCTGCGATTGGTGCACCAATCCAGTGCCCTATGCACTGTAAGGTGCGGAAAGGGAATGGTGAAATAAAAATGACGGTTAAAAACGGGTTTGTAATTTTAAATTCTGTTGTACAGAAAATATTGCTAGTCGGTATCCTTATTTTCTTTACAATGTTCAACGAGCGAGGTTAGATTTCTTCTGACCCAAGAACCATTTTTAAATTTTAACAAGAATGTCAACTGTCATATGCACCCGCCTGAGAACGGTTCAAAAGGTCTTCTTTTCAGATAACCCACATCCACGTCTTTCCTTCAACAGAAACGATTATTTTTTGCAAAAATAAACAATAATTATAGCGTACAATGTTATTGGCGGCAAGTGATGACTCGTCTAACAGCCCAATTTTTTTAAACTCTAAAATGCCAATAACACAAAAAAGAACATTGACGTAAATAACTAGAGTAAACATGACCGTTCGAAGTACGTTCCCTCAACCTGCGGTCAATTTGATAGAACGAACCTTTGTCTGTTGCGAGCTTTACTTTTACCGGCTACTTTTCTCCTCGCAATTACTAAAATGCCTTAGATGCTACTCAAATCGATTTGGAAAAGCGATTTTTTTTACCAGTAAGCCATATTTTTATCTTTTTTTTTATTTATTTTTATTTATTGGGGATATCAACAGTAATACATGTAACAAAAATACAACAAATAAAATATACAGAGAATAAAACCAATGACAGATATCGACAGAAATACATTAAATACACATACAATACATACTAGTGTGTTTGTGTGAGTGTAAGTTAGTGAGAGGGTGGGTTAGTGGGTGTTATATTGGAATGAGAGTGGACATCTGTGTAAATATTGCACAAGTGTCAAGTGTCGAAAATACAAATAAACGAGTATTAAAAATATTAAGAATTAGAGATAAAATATAATAAAATAAAATAAAGTAAGATAAGATAAAATAAGACTTTATTATTGAAACTAAGTATAAGACAAAAAAGTATGTTTTAAGACGCGCATTTTAAATGTTATTTTTTTACAATCAAATCGATCAATAAGGGGAAAGTTCAAATTATATTCACTAACAAAACGTATAAGTGGAGAGTTTTGGGCATAGTTCGTACGAACTGCTGGCACATGAAATAGAGAGCTCGACGTGTGACGGGTGCGGTAGCCGGGGACATTTAATGATAACTCCGACAAAAGAGCCGGACTATCAAGGCGTCCACTAAGTATGTCATGAAGCACCCCCATGTCCAACATCTTAATCAATATTTTTTGTAAATGCGGCCTAGAATTCCAATCGTCCATGCGCTTAGTAGCTGCAAGACTTGTTGTAATCTTACTCCTTTTTATTATTCATATTATTATTATTTTTAAATATCATTAATACACTAGATTTAACTGTCAATTTTTAAAATGTGTAAATGGGGGCTAGGTTTCTTACCGTTCATGCGCTCCGTAGCTGCAAGACGTGCTGTAATCTAGCTCCTATCTGTTATGATTTTTAATTGATCTCAATTGGGAATCGGGAACAAGAATCCCAACCGTTCATGCACTCTGTAGCTGCGAGACGTGCTGGGATATATATTTATTTTACAGCGTCCTTGAACTGATTATCACAAAAATGGCGCTATACAAATTATCCAACTATATGTTGTTTAAAATAGCTTTTATTATGTTTAAAAACGTTTAATTAATATGTTACCATTCGTAAGCTATCGCCTGTCTCTGTTCTGCTCAGTAAGTTGGACGTATGGTGAAACGATAAACAAAGGTGATGCGTATGCGGAAGGGAGCGACATACTAAATGGAACTTACAGTAGACCGTTGTAAACAGTCCGTGCTTTTTACTGCTCTACTTGTTTTGCTTGTCAAAGTTGACGTGACAACACTTGCTCCCTCCAATCCGCTGCCTATGTTTGAAGAAATATGGATGTTTAAACATAGGCAAAATGGTGATTGATACACAGTGTGTAAAGTGACCACTTAAACCAGCCAATGACAGGTTATAAACCCTGTAAATGCCTAAACTACCATATTCCCTTCTTTAAGGTGTTCTCCATCGCTGTTGTAATTTGTCAATCTTAATGACTCTCGAGGGGATGAAATCTAGTATTTTGTCTACAAACATTTGGAAAAACTCCTAGTTGCCTAGTATGTAAGTGAAATATTTCAATTAGATGAATCTCGCCTGCATAAATAAAGGTTTTAGCTCTTTAACTTCACAAACATTAACAGATGAAAGAATTGAAGGAATGTAGATATTTAAATATTGGCAGATTGGTGAATGTTACACAGTGTGTAAAGCGGCCACATAAACCAGCCAATAACAGGTCATAAGCCCTGTAGATGCCTAGACCTCTATATTACCTTCTCTAAAATGTTTCTTATCTCTGTTGTAATATGTTAATAATAATTTCAAATAAAACGATCAGTATGTAACTTTTTGTACTTGTAAATAAAAAAAAATATTTGAAAAAATATTAATAAAGTAAGTACTTTGATTATAATTATCATCATCATTTCTTTATTCCATCATATTGATGAATTTTATTGTAATGCATTGGTTTAATAAAATCCTGAATAAGGAAATTAAGCGGAGATAAGTCCACCTTATAGTGTAGTTGATGCGTTTGCCTACCATTCTTGTGGTCACGGGTTCGGCCCCTGGCAGGATAGACGTGAAATTTGGTTTTTGAAAGGTATTTTAAACTGCAAGATTTCATGTCTTCCAGACTGGCACCGAAAGCGTTAGAGGGATCACCTTCTATTTATATTTTGACTTGTGTTTTTGACTCGGTCAGTATTCTCTGGTGAAAATTTTGAAAAATGAAAATCCGCATTCATATACCACGCTTGAGCTCCCGGGCTCGATTTGTGACAAGGTGGACGTGAAGTATTGATTGAACATGACGTGATTCTACACCACATTACTTTATTGTCCCTGGACTGGTATCTGATGCGTAAGACTGAAAACTTTATCTTATATGTAATAATACTAATCCAGGTCCAAGCACAAAAGCAGTGCCCTATGCACCACTGGGTACGGAAAGGAAAAACAGTAATAGATAAAAGAATTGAAGGAATATAAATGTTAAAATACAGGCAGAATGGTGAATGTTACACAGTGTGTAAATTGGAAACTTAAACCAGCAATTGACAGGTCATAAGCCCTGTAGATGCATAGACTTCTATATTACTTTCTCTAAAATGTTCTTCATCTCTGTTGTAATATGTCAATAAAACAGCTCCCTAAGGAGTTGAGTCCTGTTTACGAAAATTTGGACAAACTCAAAATATTGTTAAAAGATATAGTCATTTGGCTAGTGGTTTTGTTCATAATCCCATAAATAGTGATCATGCACAGAGGCGGTTTTGGATTTAAATCCCTCAATACCCCGACGGTAATTGGTACTAATATGTTTTTAATATAAAGTGTGACAAAATAAAACAAGATACATGTATAATAGTTTTCAAGCAATAAATAACATTCTTCAAAATAAAAACGTTGAAAAACTCTACTGGAACACAGGGTTAAATCATAAAAAAAAAAACTCCTTTGAAATTGAAAATAGCATCATAAGTGCAAAAATGCACTTTGCCTTTTTTAATTAAAAAATATTAAATTTCCTATATTTATCAAAATATTTGAATTTCCAGACTATTTCCCACGAGTCGTAAATAACTTGGGATGAAAAAAATGAGAATCGAGTGGTGAAGTGGGATTTGAAATTCGGACCATTTATTCGTGCGTCTACAACACCACCACGGGACCACAAACCCGATTCTTAATTGATTGATTGAGATTAATGCATTTTTTAATTTTATTAAGACTGAACAATGGATAACTTATTAAGGGTAACCCGAAGAGGAGACAAGCAGAAAAAAAATTATAAAACGGCTTTCAGAGAACGTGACTTAGTTTACTGAATTGCCTCTACTTTAATTATTCATTTATATTGAAACGTTTTTATACGAGACTGAGAAAAATTATTTAACTAAATAAAGTCAAAAACTCCCGTATAAATAATGTGTTTATTTACAAAAATGTTATTAAGTATACTCAAATGTTGAATTTCCAGTATTTAGGAAATATTTTACTTGCTTCGTAATGTTTTTGTCGGCCAACCTTGAACCATCTTTTGTCTAAGGGAAGAAAAAACCTCCGAAAATTTTAATTATTATTCTATGTTTGAGCTGTGTCCGCCCTGGGAAGGTTCAACCGTCCTGTTAATTGCATTTTCACGACATTTTTAACTTTCGCATATCTGTTTTCCCGCCGAATGTAAACTTGTTATTAATATGAAATAGTATGCTAAAATATAAAAATTATGAAAACTCACACCAAAAACTAAAATAAGAATAAAAACGTGTGTATCAATCATTAGTTTTGGTATGTACTAACTATTTTTGGCAAAACTGGATTTTAACTCCCAAAGAACTAATTGATTATGTCAACAAACATTAGGACATCATGGAAATATAGTAAAATAAACAACTTGTTGAAGTGAGAATTGAATTTTTAGTCTTTTTAATAGTTAAAAAATATGTATTAACAAACTTGTTTACGAATTACAAAAAATATAAAGGTATTTTCAAGCGATGCCTAGTAGGTGAAATAATGAAGGTTAATCTTTTAATCATCAATATTGGTAAACATATAATAATTTAAAAAATATGGATGTACAATCACGGGCAGAATGGTAAATGTTACATAGTGCGCAAAGTCATGACTTAACTTTGAATTGGGTTGTGATCCCTGGCATGTATTGCAGACTCACGGATAAAAGGATTGTGGTTCGAACCGTAATTCAACTTTAAATTTATATTTTATAAAATTAAGTTATTTAAAACTCGACGAAAATGGCTCCCAAAATTAAAATCTCTACCATAAAGGACACACCACGGGAGTTACATTGAACGAAATAAGATTTCGTGATCGTGTGATTTCTAAAACATCATAATTTTTAACCAAATGAAATAATTTCAATACATAAAGAACTTTTCATGTCAAATGATGTTAGTAATAGTAAATTTTAAAATAGTTTATACTAGGAGCTACTCATAAACAAAGTGGACTTCAGAATTTTATTTAAACATAAATAAGCATTTATATGATAAAGGTGGATTTCAATTTTTATTCACGTATAAAATATAATATATGCCGTGCTTCTTGCTAGCAGCAACGAAGACCTTCAATTCTTGGTCACAAAAGTCTACGATGTATGCAAGAAAAGCGATTTGCTTATGAATGTTGATAAATTGAAAGTGATGGTTTTTGAAAGGGACGAAAATATAACTAAATGTGAGATCAGCGTGAACGGAGATATTCTGGATCAGGAAGAAGAATTTGTGTACCTGGGAAGTATGTTTACTAGGGACGGAAAGGTCGAGAAAGATATTGAAAGTAGGGTGAGTGCCGGTAACAGGGTGAACGGTGCACTGAAATCTACTTTGGCAAACAAATGTTTATCGCAGCAGGCTAAACTAGCAGTTCGCAACGGAGTTCTAGTTCCAACTCTAATGTATCGGAGCGAAGTATGGAATTGGAAAAATAATTATGAAAGTAGGTTACATGCTGTCGAAATGCGATCCCTCAGGCGAATGTGTGGTAAAACGATGTATGATAGGTGCACAAATGTCGAGATCCGTGAAGTGTGTAAGGCTGAGACATGCATTATTGACAGAATCAAGAAAGGGGTGCTCCGTTGGTTTGGACATGTAGAGCGAATGGACAGCAAAAGAACGGCTAAAAGGATCTACGATGCAAATGTTGATGGATGCAGAAAACGAGGAAGACCGAGAAAGACATGGTACGATCAAGTCCATCAAATACTTGAAGATGAACATGTCAAAAGTAGGAATAATTGGCGTGCGTGCATGAGAAGATGTATGAATGTAGAGGAAGCGAGGTCTGTATGCCAAGATAGAGTGTTATGGCGTTCTATCCTTTCTGCCTATCCCTACGGAGAAACGGCGTGATGGTTTGTTGTTGTTGTTGTTGTTGTGATAATTTCTATATTTTTACCTTCAAAACGGCAAAAAATGGACTCTCGTGTTTTATCCTCTAAGGTACGGAAATATTTCGGTACGTCCTAAAAACTAAAATATTTTAAACATAAAATATTTAAAAAACAGCCTAAATAATGGCCTAGTAGCCTAATGGACCTATAAACACCTTGTATATAAGCCTGTGAGTATATTGAAAGTGAGCTTATAAAAACCTGATAAATTAGCCAGGAAATATCTGGTAAATTGGCCTGTAAATGCCCCGTTAATGGGGCTGCAAATGCCTTGCCTTAATGAGCCTGTTTTTTCAGGATTTTCTTCTCAATTATGTAAATTTTTTGAATTTATTTTACAGTTTTAAAAAATATGCGTCATATCTGGTACGTTTATATCTACTGCATTGAAAAATCCTTTTTTCAATTTTGAAAATATGTCTCGAAATCCGAATACACGTTACAGCAAACTCTCATTTTACCAGCCAGCAGCGGTGTGGCGCTCGTCCGAATAACAATCATTTAAATTTTAATGGCCCAACCCGTCTACCCTTCACGCTAAAGAGGACGTCTTCATAAAAGTGATAATAAAAATAATAATGTACCCGAGAAGGGGTAGATGTGGGAAGTAGGAAGGGGTGGGTGATTAATTAAAAGGCGAATCATGGAGTCCCTTGAACCGACCAAGGGTTAATGTCTGTTGCTTTGATGGCGCTTATTTTTTTCTTTCTAGTCAAAAAAATACAGCCAAGATAGTAAAAAATGTTTATCTTGACATTCCTGACTTTTTAGGAAAATATTTTATTTTTTTTAAATTCTTAAGCCTTATAATTAGATAATATGAAGAACAAACATAACTAGTTTTTATAATTATATCTACACTAATTAGGTATCAAGAGCACTTTTTTTAAGCCAATAGTAAAAAGTCACTTCTCATTTCATTATGTTTAATTCTTTATTTAATTTTATAATTAATTTTATGAATTTACTAATATTAAAGTCGATTTCAAACACGATATAATATTTTATTGAGGATTTGAATTGCTGTTTTTCACGAAAAAAAAATTGCTTGATTAAAAATAAATAACAAAGAACATGTCATTAAAAGCATTGCACATCTCTAGCGACTAATTTCTACCATTTTTCTGGTAGCATACAAATACCATATCGAAAGGTCGACTCAGTTTTTGAGGTTATGCACGAACATTTATTGCCATCGTTGTAAGAATGGAAGACTTCGTGGTTAAAAATTTCAAAAAATGTAAGTAAAATTAACTTCAATATTTTTACGTATATGCTGCCAAATTGTGTATGCCTACTAGTTTCGAGACGTATCTGTCATTTCTTTCGACACTAATTGCACGAACATGCCATTCCGCTTTTTCTATTCAAGACTAGTACTGATTAATTTAACTATGTTAACATATATTTGAATGTATTTTATTTGGTTTATTTCCAAATACGTTCACATCGAAACTAAACAATAAACAACACCTCTCATTTTGTTGTTCGTTTGGATGAAACTGCCATTCGGCAATAAGCCCGCCAATGTCTAAACAAAATAGAATAGGGTCTACTAAATGTCATTGAATATTTTTATATAACCCCTAACCGACTTTTCTATGTCAACCGGTTTCGAGACGTAACCGTCTCTTCGTCAGGACACCAATTAAACCAAATATTTAATAACATTTAGTAAAATATTTGACGACAAAGTTAATGCTTCAAGTATCAATAATACAATAGGGTTTTTTCACAAGCCGGGATTAACGTTAAAAATGAAACATATATTTAGAGCAGATTTTTACGATTTGATTAATATATATTCTATCAATGTTTTAAGAAGTTTTAATTAATAATAATTATTATTTGGCATTCCACGTCATGTCCGCTGATTGCGTTTCTAATGGAAATTGCGTGTAAGAATGCCGCGAAAACGTAATACGTACCGTTTGACCTATAGGGTGTAGAACGTCTTGTTTTCGGGTGATTCAAAATATGCATATTTTAAACCATCGTAGAAAATTTATTCTACGTCGCAAAAAAAGAAAATTCTTATCCATCGTAATTTTCTGCTTATTTAAATATATGTATTATGAAAAATACATGTAAAGCCCCTTTCGTACATAAAATCAAATCAAATACATAAAACACATTTTTACCAAAAAACATTTTATTTAAATACGTACTGACGTGTTATTTATATTCTTTTTTACAAATTTATGTAATATTTAAGTATATATTCCGACGCCCTCCAATATACTCGTCAAGACAGTTGTTTCAATACATGATGGTGCTGGATATAATACAACTCTACCTAAAAGAACAAGAACAAGAACAAAATTAGATTTCCATTTAGGAAAAAGGCAAAGTCACCAAATTCAATTTTATTTAAAGCAATTAAAAAGTATTACGAAATGGAAAAAAAATATTTATGAAGAAAAACACATATCAAAATTTAAAATAATGGTCAAGACATATGTGATAAACAATTTATAAATTAAATATATTTGCAATGTTATTATTAGAACACACATAACAATATGTATGATATGTGTGCCCTACTTAAAGATTTAAATAAAAAAAATAAAAGAAGCACTTACACACTTTTGGTCGAACAATAAGGAGAGGTCTCAGCAAAATATCCGTACGAGGTTTTCCTAGAGCACGAATTATGTCATACCCAAAACCCGTACGACTTTTGCTCAGAGACATCTCTCATTTGTCACACCGAGAATGATCAATATTTTGGAAGAGCGTTTTTAGCTCTCAAGGAAAAAAAAATTTTTTCAAGAGAGGAGTTAAGGACTGGATTTTCCTTAGTGGGAGGGATTTGAGTAGGAAACTCCTTGATGATTTTCAGAATGTTTGAGTTTACTGTTTACCATATTAATTCAATGTACGCTCCCTAGTTGGAGCATACGGTGTCTCCGAAGATCCTCTAGGCATCCCTGTCGGCTGTTAGCTTCTGTGCATCCTCCCAAATCAGATTTGCGTCCCGTAGTTCTGAAATGAACTGCCGGCGAACAGTCAGTAGTGAACATCCAAGACGTTGAGAATCTGATGCCTTGTACAGTAGGCAAGCGAGGTTAAGGTTCTCAGGAGGCATCCGAAGTACATGGCCAAGCCAACCGTATTGCCTCTGCTTGATGGCAGTTGTCACCGGAGTTTGCTGCGTCCGTTCTCTTATTAATTCATTACACACAAAGTCAAACCAACGCACACCCAAGATTCTTCTGAGACACCTATTCTTAAAACTCAGTATTTTGCTATTTCAGGCCCTAGTGAGGTGCCACTATTTGCATTCATAGAGGCGAATAGGTGAGAACAGGTGGGATAGAGAGGATATGGAAGGAGGTAATGAAAAATACACCGCAACACCCAGACCAATTGAGAAAAAAATCTTTCTTTCGCCAAAAACCAACTGCGCCACGGCGCCTGTACGCGGCATTTGGTTTTCACTGAGTAAATATCCGATCTCCAGACAGCCTTCATACTGTTGAATGTTTACCAAATTTATGTGCCATATAATCGTGTATTTTTATTTTTGTGTTTGTGATCCTATATTTGTGGCGATATACTCATGTGTCTGTGTCAACTAATTGCTCGTCCCATCTCAACACAGGACGTTTAGTCCCATGGAGTTGAGACTTATGTCTCAAATAATGTGTGACAAACTACATGTATGTAAACAAATAAATAAATAAAACAAATATATTAACTTCGCATGTAATGAATATCAACTGTCATGTCTTTTACTTCCGTGTCTTGGTTATAAAATGGCCAATATCAGATTGAATTTTTTTCTTACCGACAATTAAAATATATTGGCATTGACAATTATATTACATTTTTTATAAGTCTTTTAGTGATATAAGTTTCAAACAATTTATTTTAAAAACAAAATGGCTCTAAAATTTATCTTCTGTAATATTGCAATTAATAACATTGGCCGTTTTGAACCTAAGCTACAGAATTGACTTTGTAAATATACGTACTGTTGTTTTTCGATTTAATTTCATTTGTACAAAAAATAAATGAAATTGCTCGGTTGAAACATTTATATGTAAACACATTTCGCTGTAATACGCTTTAAAATGTATAATGCTTTAAGCGTATGAATTATTACACGGCATATTATTTGACATTCGGCATTTGGTGCTGTCATATCGAAGGAACTTTATAGTCCCGTAGGGCAAAGCAGATCATCTTGTACTTGTGTCATCCATTAGCGTAATTAGGAGCATCTGTATTCTCAAGATAATCAAATAAACTGTCTGATGAGATACATTGGAGCCAATCTTTAAAGAGAACGCCAACAATGATAAATCGTCGTACAAATGTCACCTTTAACTAGATACAGTAAAAAAATAAATACGGATTTAACTACAGCCCCCAGTTTGTGCTTCATTAATAGTTTAATTTTGATATTTATTTGTTTTATTTATTTATTTAAATGTACACTTATTTAAATATTTTAAATATGTGATTAATAAATTATTAAGTTCCAACAAGTAGTCCATAAAAACAACAGTAAACGATGACAAATAAGTAACTAGTGCACTTTATGATACATCGTTAGAGAAGACGAGTCTAAAACTGGCAATCCCAGCATGAAAAAAACTAACTTCTCTCGGTAGGCTGTTCAACAGACCAATCATCCTCCCCAGAGGTAACATAAAGGGTAATTTTTTCCTGCATTCAGAAAAAACAAATTGTCTGTGTTGCCTAGCTCTTAAATAATTGCTTGGTACATACATTTTTATGCGTTCCCAAATGTTGGAATTATGAATTAACCCGTTCAGAAGTTAAAAGGTCAGGGCAATGTTTCTTCTGGCTCGTATACTTGTGATACTAATAAGCATCCCTCAAAGGAACAATGATAGATATTGCAATAGGTAGTATCTATACTCTGTCCATATATCGCACCTCTGATAATAATAGAATAGTGAATGTTACACTGAATGTAAAGTGATCACTTGACATATAAAAAAAATATATATATGTATTTATTCATATTTTTCTCTTCCAAACTATAATTAATAATAAAAATAATTTGACCCGTGCTGAGGACACTTAACAATATACTTTTTTGAAATGTTTTTACATAAGAGAACAAATAAAGAAGACTTACTTAATAAACAGAAACATATTCACAGTTTTAAAAACTAAGTACATATGTACATCAATATTATTTAAATTACAAAACGCACAATGAAAATAACAAATACCTAACATAAGCTATACACTTGTGGAGCGGTTGATTTAATATTGGTTTGGGCGAATGAGACAATCCATTATACTTCTACATAGCTCCACTATCCATTTTTTTACAGCCTTTTTAAACATTTTCTCGTACATATAATAAGCACTGTGGCCGACTTATTGCTAAAAGTAATGTCTTCGAGCGAAAAGAGAACATTTTAGAAAAAGACATGTGACTTTTTGACTTGTTTCAATTACCACCAGATGCTAACTCTGAATTACTTGATAAGTTAGAACGATTGCAGAATATTTGTTGACGTTATATCTTTGATCTTCGCAAATTTGACCACATAACCAAGTATCGCACGCAACTACACTGGATCAGTATCAGGCAAAGAAGACATATTCACATTCTATCACTTCTTCACAATATTTTAAATTATCCCACTTCGCCTGTTTATTTAAGAGAGCTCTTCCGACCCCTTTCACAACACGGACTATCTTTTCGTTCTAGTAACCCTTTTTTAGCCCCGTCATCGCTCTATTTTTTTTGCCTCCTCTTTCACAGTAGTAGCCGCTTGATTGTGGAATAATCAACCCACTAATGTTTCTTTGTTTACATGTAAGTCAAGATTGAAATGTCACTATCTAAATATTTAAATTGTTCCTTTATCCTTCTTCTTTCCTTCCCACCCCCTTTCCTCTCTTCATAGTAAAGTGTTAATTTTTTTTTACATATATTTATTTTTCTTAATCTTTGCTTTTAATTTTTTTATAAAATTGTAAGATTCAATAAGTCCATGTATTTATAATTTTCTCAAACTGAACGGTTTGGGTAGGTAGGAAGAAATTGCCCTTAGGCAATATGCCCGCTCTTATATGTATTTGTATTGTAAATGTATTTAAAGTGTCAAATAAATAAATACTTGGCAACGTCACGGACCAGTTACAAAAAAGCCAATATTTTGCTCATCTCTGTTGTAATATGTTAATCTTTATGACTCTCTAGTGGAAAATCTTGACATTGTCTACGAAAATTTGAACACACTCTAAATAATGTCTACCTCTGTTGAAAATCGTAAATTGCTTATCCTGATATAATATCAACTAGAGGAAAAAACTTGAATAATTGTTGAAATTCTAATTTCTATACGGGACGTTTCTATTTTTAACTTTGAATGAGAAAAATGTTCGTGTTTTAGGGAGACGTTACATAATATCTCGCCCTTAAGATCTTGGTTATTTTTACAAGTCGTAAAAAAGCTTTAATTAAAGTAGTGGATTCCATGTTTTCAGATGTCAACTTATCCCAAAAATTACCGCTTAAGACTTTAATAACTTGGTTATATTAGTAAGGGCCAGTTGCGCTCAAAAAAGATAAATAAATATATTTTTTATTCAAATAAATGTTGCGTTTTCGTAAAATGTGTAAAATAATTTATTTTTTTAAATAAAATTATTTCATTAAAAACCCTCACTAATTACAATGATTTTACCATATTAAAAAAACGGTTTCATTACTGAAGAGTTTGTTAGTTTTTTAATTTTATCAAATTTGTTAAAAGACTATCAAACTAAGATTTAAAAATATGTATAAATACTCGTATCATCATTTAGAGCACAAACTTTGTGGTTATTTATTATACAATTAATAAAAAAACAACCTTGCTCTAAACGAATTTTTTTTCGACCGGTTTAAAAGCTACACAAGCTTATTTATCAAGGTATAACCAACTATTGATGAAAATTGTACCTCGATAATGCATCTTGTGTAGTTTGGAAACCGGTCGGTAGAAAAACTCAATTCGTGGTTAAAAGTTGTTTTATTTTTTTATTATTTTTATGTGTAACAACGATTTTTGAAAGTTTTGTAATTATATAATTATTCCGCCCGTGACATCATTATTTCTTTTTGGTGAGTTGTCCTGATTAATGGGTTAGTTTTGCGGAAACCGGAAATCTTTTACAACAATTAATTATTATTTGATTTAGAAGAGCTTGTGACGTCATCACGTGTTAGAGAAACTTCGCCCCACAATTAAATGCTCTAATTTTTACGACGTGAGGGAAAACATTATTTTTATCAAATTTTCCGTAGCACTGAACCTCTTTATTGCCATGTCATGAAATATTAAGGGTAGATACTTATTTTAAATTAAAGGAACAGGATGTGTAAATTCATTAAATCACATGGAATGAATAATATTGGTTTAGTTTATCCTGAAAATGATTGTTTTTATGTATTTTTTTATACTGTTATATTTATCTTTGCATTCGAAACGTGTAATGAATTATTTGATATGGAAGTTTTTTTTTTAAAAAAGGTATAGTCTAGGATTTTAAAAGGCTTATGCTCTGTCATTGGCAGAAGTGGAAAGGAAAGTCATGTTCTAAAAAAAAATGATTGAGTGATTTTATGCAACATAAATACGTTATTTTATAATCTAAATCATCTTTTTTTTCTGAAATACTCATGATTTAATGCAAAATAATCTTTTATCTGATGGTTTTATTTAGTTAAAAAGCTAAAACGTTGATTAATTAACTGTACGTATCTACAACTTTAATTTATTTTCAGTATATTATTGAATAATTTGCACCTAATCAATAATTATTTTACAAGTCCAAAATAAAGGTTTTTTGTGTTCAATTTTCAGAAATGTCCCCGAATTTATTTGCTTTTAGGGCAATTAATTCTTTGAAATATTTATGTAAATTTAAAAGCAAGAATGCCACTGTAATTTATGTACTTGTGGAGATATGCAGACTGGTGATAGCGGGGTGGTCCGCTGTCATTCTGGTAAATATAAAAATATTTGTGCAAGTGCTCATGGATCACCTTACTGTGGCTTTCTGCTGTACTGCCTGCGGGTGCGGTACCCTACCGATACCGATATACCATACCGATACAACTTGGATATATCTTTACCTACATAGATAGATGCATCAAAAAACTAATATTAGGAAATATACAAAGCACATTATATTATACTATTTTTTTTAATTTTTTAGGATTTTTATTATTAAAAAAACAAATAATACAAAAAGTACATATTATACTCCCAGGAGTTATTAAAGAAACTTATTTGGGACCGAACAAAAAAACAAAATTTTTTTGACAATACGTAATATCATACATATTAATATATCCAAAATAGAGAGAAAACACTATCGTATAAAAAACATAAAACACAATACTTTACACCATCTATATACATTACATTAATAATTATCACTATCAAAAAGATTTAAGAAATATTTTTAATTGCGACACTTCCGGATTTTTTATTCAATTTTTCGTGTTTTAGCTCATCAGGCAGTTTTTTATATTTGGAATGGCCACTATTTTCCAAAGACCTACTGCCGAAATTTGTTGAGTGAAACTTAGACACGTGAAAATTCCTTGAGTAGCGCTTATTGTTATTGTGAATATCATGACCAAATGTGTATTTTAAATTTGAGTGACTAGAAAAGGTTTATGATATTTAAAATAGTATTGGTTATGTCATGCAAAATTAGGGATTATAGATAAATATTTTTAATTTTAATATTATTTGTGCTATGTAAATATGTTTTTTTTTAAATACCTAATAAATATTACAGTTATTAAATAATGCTAAAAATAAGCGGCACAATGATTATTTAGCAACTATTTTTTTAAAAATCATTGAACACGAGGTGGCAGAAGTGAGTAAACTTAAAGTTATGCTATTAAACACTTAGCCTCACGCTTAACCATTGGTTTTTCCCTCAATTATGATTAATGTACACGCTATAGTTCATAAGATTATTTTTATTTTCTACTTAAGTACCTTGAATTATAAAACTAAATAAGGACACTCAATCCAAATAATCTTCACATTCGTTTGAAAATGCCCTAATAAGGCGAAACAATTGTCACGAAGTTTTTATTTTTATATATTTATATTTGTAAAAATAAAATAAAGTGTTCAGTAGACTCAAATCAGTGTTTGATTTCTAATTATAAGTTTAAAGTTATGCCTTTGTTTTTGTAAATAAAAGCAAGATTGCTGATAGCTCGGGTGTGTGTGTGTGTGTGTGTGTGTGTGTGTGTGTGTGTGTGTGTAACTGCTTTCCTGCAGAAATGAGTTTTTTGAGTTATGCCTCTATTATTCCCGAAGTGTGGATTTAAAAATAGAGCGCCAATGAAGAAAAAAGAGAAACAAATAGAAACGTCTAGACAGCTAAGAAATAATTTAAACTAAGCAAAATAACCACAAATAGACGTTAGAAACTATGTAACCGCTTGACTTCGTGCTTTTATAACTTAAATTAAATACTCGGTTGTTGGAAAATATCCGTTTTTCAATGATGAATAGTAAAATGAAGCCATTTTTTTGAAACTTTCATTGTATTTTTCTCAATTATTGGAGAAAATTAAATTCCACAGCTTGGGCTTTGAAATATAATTAAATTATTTCAGCGCACCAATTTATAAATTCGACTAATGAATACTTTATTACTTAATCTTAAAATTCAGAGTAGATTTACGTCAGTCTTATTACTTTCAGTTTACTTTTGAAAAAGGTTGTATAATTAAAAACTCACGTTGGGTTTTAGCGTGGTTCGGTTCCAGTCCGAGCCTCACTGGACTGTGATTCAATTGTCGCAGCGTCCGGCCCTGTTAGCGCTAGCGAGGACCGAATTAGGATAGAAAAAGAAACACGCATTTATCCCGTACTTGGGAGGAATGAACAGATAAAATATTTTTAGCAAATAAAACAGAATCACGGACGAGTGTGAGCTACGCAAATCTTAGGGAAAATCGTGAAAAACTAAATCGAGTGAAGATAAGCCCGCCTCGTAGTCTAGTAATAACTGCGTTTGCCTAGTATATCTGAGGAAGAAAAACCCCCGTAAGGTTGAATATAATAACTCAAATGTAATAACGCATGGACAAATATAGTAACTCCGCATAGTCATATCAAACAACTCACAGCCAAATTCCACAACTACACATACTTGAATGTAAAACTCCGCATAGTCAATTTGAAAAACTCCACATAGTCGAATGTAAAACTCCGCATAGTCAATTTAAAAAGCTCCACATAGTCGAATGTTATTACTTAAAACTAGTACACCTGTAACATAACCTTTAAATGGTAGAGATAATTCTCAGTTTACCCACCACATCAAGAAAAATTTGCTCTTCGTCGAACGAGATAAAAGCTGCTCGAAGGAGCCCTATGTAATCTGGTAGCGTTGGCATCATCGTACTGAAAAAAATACTATCTAGAAGTGCTTAATACACACTTCAATGGGCTGAGGAAAAGAGAAAGGTGAAGTCTTCACACATTGAATAGGTACGAATGTTTTTACGGTCACTGTTATCAAAATGTTTCTTTTTTGGGTAATACCGTGTGTGTTGGATTTGTTCCGACGTTTCTGCTCCCATTGCAGGCGCCATCTGCAGGGTAAACGGAGTGTTTTGTAGAAAAAAGTGTGTGTTGAAGTACTAGTAATTTGTACCGTGTCGCAGTCGGCCGTTGGCACATTTCTATTATTTTTTTAAGTATGTAGTGCTGGGAACCATGTTGAGTTTAATTTAAGCCCTTCATTTTTGTTTATGTTATTTTGGTGTCTGTGTATTTTACTGGGTCAATGAAAAATTTTCGGTTCAAATGCGAAAAAATGTCCGGTGTCCATAAAGTATTCCGCTATTGCAGATTTGTCAGGATGCTCAAGTTTACACGCTCTTTTGTGTTAGTCAATCCTTTTTTTTTGCTGTACGCCCTGTTTTTCTTATTTGCACTTTATCACATCATTGGCAACTTAGTTTATTAACAGCTTCCGTTTCCAAGGAATTCTTATCTTTTGGACTCAAAAAATGTTTTTTTATTTTTCCCGCAGTCCCAAACGTTGTTTCAATATTATGTTTCTTCGGCACTTTGGCTATCTTGTCACATACATTATGTTACATATGGTAGGTATGCAGTTCTTCTGGTAATATCTTCTTCCTTGTTCTTCTTTGCAGCTTGCGATTTAATAACGTTTTCAATTTGCTTCTTCTTATATCCATTACGCTCGAACGCATCTTTAATTTTATTGACCTCTTCTCCCTTTTTGGAATCTTCGCACACCAGAGGGACATGGACTGCAGCAAGAAGTTCCATTCGGTATTCACAGAGATAGGAAAAGGAACAAAACCACAAAATGTGTTCAGAAGATTGATAAGGAGCAGCAAAAAGGGGAATCAATGATATTAAAAACAAACATTGTGACAGGAATGGTTGACTGTACAGAGCTGCTTGGTTTAATAACAATACATGTGCCAGCCAGGATTTGTAGACGGTACCACCTGTTTCATGTACCAATAAGTAAAACATCGTATGTTAAAAATGCTTTTTTTCGTAGGACTTTTTCAATGTACAATACAAAATTTAAAAATATAGATTATACAAACATCACTCTGTCAGATTTAAAATTTACACTAAAAATGTATTATGTAACTTAGTAGACATTAAAATAATAAATATGTACATCTCCCCCCCCTCCTTATCCTCTCTTCAAGCATTTTTGTCCTTATCCCGCCCAATTTACAGTAACTTAATGTTCTTAAAATTAATATTTAAAAAATCTTTGATTATTGAGTACATGAAAATAACATTTTTATATGTATAAATTGTATGTATTTATTTGATATGTAATATATATTTTCTTTACTAACTTTGTATACTATGTGGAAATCTGTTATTAGTTCTGAGTTTATACACTATATCTGTTTGTTTACTAAAAATATGGATGTAGAACTGTTGATTTCCCTAATAAAATAAAATAAAACATGTTTACATTAAAATTACCATGACCTGAAAAAAACGATTCACAGTATACTGTATATAGTAGAACCTTGATTATCCAGATTGTTTTAACCTTAAATGACTTCAGAGCGCTATCTATTAAAATGAGTTGTCTCAATATTCTCAAATGCCCAAGTATCTACTTTTGACGCCGAAGAGTCTCTTCACGTGATTCAGTCAAAAGCGATCATCTGGTCAGCCAATTTCTGGCCTTTTATTACGTGAAAAGGTGATATTTTTTAACACAAGTCTGAATGGAGATGCGAATTTCAAGGGAAGTTCGGGTTGGCTCAAAGGGTATTATAGAACTGGAAATACATGAAGAAAAGATTTTACGCTTCCATTTTTTAGTATTAAGATGTCACTATGAAGTGGTATGAGAGGCAGGAAGGATGCAACTCAAGAAAACTAAGATGTTAAGAAGTGTACAAGTTTGGATTTTGTCTAAGAGAAGAGACTACTGAAGGAGACTGCTACGAGACAATTTATTATTATTATTTATATACCATTAATCATGATGTAAATGTTATAATTTGTATTTTGGTATTTTTAATTAATATGTATGTTTCCACATTCCATTATGTTATATCCCAACTCAACACAGGGCTCTTGGCCTCATGAAGTTAGGGTTAAGTTATTGTAAAAAATATTTTTGTATGAATAAACAAAAAAAATAAGCCTAAAAAATAAGCGTGATTTAGCACGTTCAAAAAGGAAATCTACGAGTAATTTGAAGCAAAATTCATTAATTGTTTTTTTTTATTGTAAATAATTTTAAATTAAAGTCTTATATCTACGTATGGTGTACATATAAAACTGTAATTTCACTATGGACATGTACATATTTCAATAAAAATATTTACAAAAATATTTTTATATATATGTACATATATTTTTCTCCTTTTGATTTTATAAAAAAAAAACAGCTTGTTTGTCTACTAAGCAAGATGTCTTGGTTTCGATTTTCTACATGGTCGACACGAAATATTTATTTTAAAAGGAATTTTTACACTAGAATATTATTTCATAGTCCATGGATTGGCAAATAAAACGTAAAACTGATCATCTTAATTTCATATTACAAAAATAATCAAGATACAATGTGATTAGTGTACAAATACAGTGCTCTATGCACCATTAAGTGGGAAAAGAGAATTAAAGTGATGATGATTAAATTTTTTTTTTATCATACTGTTTTTCGCTTATCCGGACTTTCCTCATTCCTAATTAGTCCAGATAGTCGAGGTTCTACTGTATTTGTAAGATTTATAAAATGCCCTTATGTCAAGCTTCGGCTCTGCATAATGCGGGAAAGAGCCATCCCTTACACAACTGGATAATTTGCCCAAAGTTGGTCGAGCGGAAAGTTATCCTTCGTTTTTCCCCTTTTTTGTATGAATGCGGCTTGTTTTAATTAGATAAACATGATGATACTTTGAGGGTGTGTATGTGTGTGTAAATGTGTAGGTGGATTTAAGGGAACGTACGAGGGGTGAATAATAAAATATTCACAATTACTTTTTTAAATACTTGGCTTGGTACGAAATGGAAATGGAACTGGCTTATAAAATAAGACCCAAAATATTATGAAAGCATAATGCGAGAGCTTTTTTTTGAAATATAATTATGCGCCATTGGCTCAAATATCACCAAAACAGCGCTGGATAAACTGACTTAGATAATTATCGATTTCAGTTTGTCCGTGTCCTGACAATAAAAAAACTATATCCCTTGTAAATAATACAGTTTTGTGTGTGAAATAAACCCAGAATCCCGAAAGAGTGTTCCTAAAAAAATCTTGTGTAAATAAGTCTGCGTGTTAGTGTAGTGGTTTACCTATCATTTTTATAGCCCCGAGTTCGATCCCTGGTGAAATATTAGAGCGTTTGGAAATTATAAAGAGCGTTTGGTCTGTGATTTTTATTTATTTTTTAAATTTATGGACAAAGTCCTATTAAAACGAATCGTATAACAATAAACAATATATTTTTTTAGTATTTTTATTTTCTTTTATTTAGGAAACATAGTACAGTTACAAAGTTTAATATTTTACACAATTAGACTTATTTCTAATGGACCAGTGAAGTTTCCGTATTATAAAGCAATTATATGTAAGGTTCATTATGAAAGTATAAAAAAGAGAAGGAAAAAGAAAAACATAAAAGAAAGTTATTTAAAAATTAAAATTCAAGTGAAAAAAAAATATTTTAAAGTTTGTAGTTTGTAGTGAGTATTTACAAATGGAAATAATATTAAAAATGAAGAAAATTTGTAAGAGTTATTAAAAATTATGAATTGAAATAAAGAATAAAAAACACGCTCTAATGTAAAAATAAAATAAAATAGTAATAACATTTAAAAAAAAAAGGAAAAACATAAATATAAACATATTTATTTTAAGGGATTCAAAGAAACGATGAGAAGAATCTTTAAGTGAAATATAAGACGGTAAATTTAGGTCAATTTAAAAAACATCTTCAAAATTAATTAATAATACAGTAACAAATAATAAAATCAATACAACAAAGAAAAGCAAAGACAAATTAATACAATAGACAGGCATTATGGAATCCAGGTTAACTCTACAAATATACAGTGAAATTATTGGGAATGTTTTTTCAGTCTTTTTTTAAAAAAAACTCAATTTACAATAAAAATAATTGTAATCTTGATTTTCATTTACAAATCTAACCATTCTGGGTAAAGGCGCATGGAAACCATAATTAGTCTTATGATGACCGAGAAACAGAATTTCATTATTTCTGAGTCTACGCAATGTAACATTAAGAGATATTTTATTTTATTTTATTTTATTAACATACACGGCATAATTGCCTTTTACAAATTTATAATATAAACATATAAAGTTTGATATTTTTTAAACTACATATTTGCACTCAAAACTAAGGAACAATAATCAAGCCTAAAAATTATATAACATAATATTTAAAAATAAAAAAAAAGTTTAAATAAAACAAAAGTTTGAAATAAAAAGTATACGAGAACTTTAAAAATTAATATAAAAAGTAAATCAAATTTTAAACATAATAAGGTTTATAATAAAAATATATATAAAAATAAAAAAAACAGAAAATCATATATGAAGTAACTACATTAAATATGATTACTGCTCATCTTTGAAAAAGTTTATAAGGTTTGTTCTATAAGAACAATACCCCACATTAAATATATCCGATATGTGGGAACAACTATTGCCGAGTTCATGAAGTCGGCTCAATACGGCATTACAATCATACACTGTGCGTGAGTTACTACTGCAAAACGGTGGCACCCGCCTAGTTGTCCTTCCAGGCACCCTGAAGTTGACGAGTGACAAAAGTTCTGGGCAATCCCATATAGAATGCACAATTTTATACAAATTTAACAGGTCTATAATTTTTCTTCTATCGTTAAGTTTAAGCAAATTTAATGTTTTTAATAAAAAATCGTAATTTAAAAATTCATGACTAATTCCAAGTTTAAAATTTATGTATCTTAAGAATTTTTTTTGGACCCTTTCCAGAGAATTTTGATGACAATTGTAGTAAGGAGTCCAAATTGTCGAGTTGTACTCTAACTGACTTCTCACTAAAGAAGTATACATCAACTTCAAAGTGCCTATGTTTTTGAATTCATTAGTCGCACGTAACACGAATCCCAACATTTTCAGAGATTTACTAGTTATGTTGTTAATGTGACTAATGAAGGATAATTTTTGGTCGAAAATGACGCCTAAGTCGCGCACCTCAGAAGTTGGAGAATAGTCGGAACATCAATTAAACTATGAAGTATTTTAAACATGCAAATTAAATCTGCATTAAATCGACGTTGTGAAAGACCGCATATGTTCAGAAAAAATTCCGTGTCGGTATAATTATTGATATTTCTTGTGATTCCTAGTTTGTATGCAATTTTTCTTATAAATTTATGCTGAACTGATTCGATGCAATCCACATGAGTAACATATGAAGGAGACCATATTACGTAGGCGTATTCAAGAATGGAATGAATCAATGAGCAGTAAAGTGTTTTTAGGGTTAATATATTAAAAAAATGGATGTAGCTCTATTAACAAATCCAAAGAATTTAAGAGATTTGTTAATGATATTGTCAATGTGTTCATGAAAATTTAGTTTGTTGTCTAGAATCACCTTAAGATCACTTATTGAAGTTACAACGGAAAGAACTTGGTCATTAAGTTTACAATCAAATTCAATTATTTTTTTTAGGTCCATGGTAAGAAATTATTTTGCATTTGTTGATATTTAATTGTCCCTGGACTGGCACTTAATACGTCAATCTGATCCCCTTACTAAACATTTGATGAAATTGGTTCAGGTGCGCTGCAGCTGGAGTACCCATGCCGTGCCCTACGCTCCATTAGGCACATATAAAGAAAATTATGATGATGACGATTATGAAGTAAAATGTATAATATTAACTAACTGGGTATAGCGATGACTGCGACACGGTACAAATCTACATAAGATTGCATAAATACCTGTATTAAAAAACCTTCAACAGCGAACGATTTATAATTATACTTAAAATTTGATTTTAGTGACACTAAATTAATAAATAAAAGTAGTCACGCGCCATTGTTCTTAAACTTTGCAACAATGGTGATTGGACTCATAAAGGTAATAAACCAAAATCAGTGATCGAACATCCCATTTCCAAGACAAATAAAAACGATTTTTTTTCGAGTACCTTAGCCTTGTACATGACACGTAAGGCTACAAAATACAGGGGTCTAAATTTATATAAAAAAAGACACTAATTTTATTGATATAAAATAATTTTTATAAACAATATAGTATCCGTAAATTGCTGGGGTATCAAAATACATAGAGGTTAAAACGTAAGAAAAATGGTGAATTGAATAGTAATTAGAACGATTTTAAACAATATTTTCAGTTTGTCCAAATTTTTGTAGACAAGGACTGGATTCAACTCCCTGGGGAGCTGTTAATATTAACATATTACAACAGAGATGAAGAACATTTAAGAGAAGGTAAAGTAGAAGTCTAGGCATCTACAGGGCTTATGACCTGTCAATGGCTGATTTAAGTGGCCACTTTACACACTGTGTTACATTCGCCATTCTGCCCATATTTGAACATCTATATTCCTTCAAGTCTTTCATCTGTTGATGTTGAAGTGAAGTGTATGTGTGTATGTATATGTATCAAAATGTGTATACGAGTATGTTTATATTTTATTATTTAGTCTGTGCTCTCTATTAATTTGTAACTATTATCATATATTAAAATGTAATTGCCTAGCTTGGAACGAGGTATGTGCCCTTGTTCACTGGCAAAGTGAACGTAAAATTGTATTTTTGATAAAAGTTGTAAATAAATAAATAAATAAAAAGTTACTACATTGGCAAGGTATAAATTTAAACCTCACAAAAATCAACAGATAGGACAAGTAAAAAAATATGAATATTATGCTATTTATTGTTTTTGCATTTACTTTGTGGAATAACTTTTTAAAGAAATAAACATTAAGAATCGTTTATGGTCAATTTATAAAAAATGTTTTAATTTAAATATTTTTCACAATGGATGTTTTTCGTCTCTGTTCATGTAATTCAATCTTTGTCTACAAACATTTGGACAAACTCAAATATTGTTGCATAAATAAACACGAGTTGTTTTGGATTCAAATATATTTTTATAAAAGTGTCAAGCTATTCCTTACTTTGATTCCGGTTGTTCTTGTTTTGAATTCCAACGTACATCCTCTTTGACAGCTAGTCAAAATGGCAACACGAACTACACACAAAACGTAACACTGGACCGCGAGCGTGACATCAATCGAACATCCCGTGACGCGAAAATATAAACGAACGTGAAGTGTTTTTACGAAATCGAAACAGTTCTGTTCTGGACCAGTGCCAAAGGGAGGAAACCGTAAGTCCTTATTCTTAAATGTATTCCAGGATTGACACTTTAAACATAACGTCAAATAGTTTACATAAAACCAAACGTCCCCCATTTTTCTTCGAGCACGTGTATCGTGTCCCAGGGTCGAAAAAATTGACCTTCCAACACGAGTTTTCACTTTATCAGACAGGTCCAAACGATATTGTTAATTATGCACGTAAAACATATTTGAATGTAGTTATGCAGAAAAGCCAGTCCACAATTTTGAAAAAATTATATATTGTTGTTATCGGGTGCAGTAATGTCAATTCTATGTTTTGCTAAAACAAAACAAAACAAAACAAAAAATTTGCTGAAAACACCCACAGCAATAGAAAAGTCTTAAGGTACTTTATAAATCATTAACACTGGTCAAGTACATAATTTAATTCTAGTTTGTAATAAAAAAACTAATGTCTTCATTGTTTATCATTTGTCAAAGTCAACAACATTCCAACTGTTGTGTAGATTTGATTTTTCACTCTTTTGACAAAAGTGCAATCATCTCAGTTTTACTAATTTATAGCTGGCTGATTTCTGCATAACTACGTTTATTTGTTATTTTATACTTATTTTGTTAGCAGTTTTATTCAAAAAATAAAAAATATGTCAACGGAAAAAAATGGTATTAAAATCGAATTTGTGCCGATAGTGTTATCTTGCTCCGGAAATAAATCCCACGGTGTTCAATAGCTCAAAATCTCAGAAGATAAACGCTAAACCATGTTTTATGACAGTTTTATGGAACATGTATTGTTGAATCTTGTCCCAATACGCCTCAGATTGCTACAGTTGTAAAAAATAAAACGGAGAATTTATGACCTTTCTGAATAGGATTACCCGTACACGACCTAGAAAAAACATTTAAAAACTAAAATACATGCTTTATTTATATAGGAAATGAAAGATAGAGAATTGAATACTATTTTTGTGCTAGTAACGTGGCAACTTCATAAAACATCATTGACTATTACTGCGTTAAGGATAATTTAAAACTATTAAGTATAGATATCAAAGTTTAAAACCGCCGACGCAACATTTGACTGAATAAATATTTTATCTCAACCTAGTTGGGAATCAAACTCGCGACCTTAAGCACGGTAGACGAACGCGCTAATCTCACATGAGACGCACTTATTTTTAGTCAATTTCATTTTGCAGGATTTTTATCTGAATAGAGATGGTCTAGGATTCTGGTTTTATTTGACACCCATTACTGTATTCTTTATTCTGTGTCCTGGCGGATGAAAAATATTCTGAGCGTAAAAAAAAACCAGAGCCCCGAACCTCATTGTGTAGTGTTTAGCGCGTTTGCCTACCATTTTTGAGAACCTGAGTTTGATTTCTGGAAAGAAGAAGTGAAATATTGATTTGAAAGGTGGTTCTACATTGCAAAATTTCAATGTTACTTGGCTGGGACCTAAAACGTAAGAAAAATGTAACAAAATTTATGTAACAAAAATTATCTAGATTCGCTGCAGTTGGAATGAATTGCCCTATGCACCACTAGGTGCGGAAAGGAAAATTATGATGATGACTGTATTATTAATTAGCCAGGACACAGATCTAAAAAACAATTACATTTTACAAGGAAAACCTTCGGTCCATCATTTGTTGAAATAAATACATATTTTTTTGTTCTATTCAGTCGCATCAATCTTGAATGAGGTTTGGAATACGTCTTCGTAGTGCAGTTTTTGCTCGGCGGAACAAGTATCAAAATCAAATTTCGTACAAGAACAGGGAATCAGGGAGGGTGAGATGGTCTGCAGCTAGAATATTCTATGTCCCTAGTGATTGATTTATGTTCCTGACCCAAGACAATCCTACTTCTATCCGGTTCGCTCTATAATCACGAAAGGGAAGAAATATTATGTTTATTTTATTAGGATCCAAGTTCATTGAATCTTGAAGCCAATAAGAAACGCAATAGACCTTACTTAGTTATATCAAATTATTGACCACTACTTCCATACACAACTCATTAATAAATAGGGGTCTAAAAATGCTTGTATTTGTATTGAGATATGCAAGAGATTTTAAATCGGTAGTATTTATCAAAACTCGCTATTGCTCATTAGCACGGAGTTAATTAAAATGCAATTCCTTGATTTGGTATCATTCCTGTGCCGGCCATTGCAATAACATTGAAAACACATGACGCGCATTATAAAATGTATTAATTCCAAACTTTGTAATATAGGTATACCTGCAAAAATTTCCACCACATTTTATATTAAAAAAAAATAAAACCCTATTTAATGTAAGTAAATATTAGTATTTACTAACATTAATTAAAATGTTTGACCACAAAGTTAATGCGTAGAACACAAATACAAACTTGTTTATTTTACAACACACACGTTTTTAACATAAATAGGAACTTGCAGTTTATATTTATATCTGATCATGGGTTATTCTGAGTATCCAAAACATGTGTTCTTATTAATATTAAACTCGTTCACGTAAAAATACAAAGCGTATTATTTTTTAAATATATTTTTATTTCATAAAGTAAATGCCGAAACAATAAATAATACAATTCATCTTATTTTTTTTACTGCATGCGTGGAATTTAATTGAAATGAAAGACAATAATCATTTCAGATTTGCTGTTTTCGTTGTATAGTTAATATTTTCGAGCGGATATAAAACCGCTGAGAAACACGGAATCAGCACTTTAAAGATCCCACAAGGAAGTAAAATGAACACTGGACAATAACTTTATGTAATTGGTAGCATGTTTAAACAGTTCGAACAAGCTCAGTCAGCTCATATAGTAAATATCATCATATGGTCAAATAAAGTTCAGTACTAGTTTCTAACCAACGTTAAACGTGATCAACAACATGATCGTTACGATTTCATACAATATTTAAAACACAAACTCTTATTACATTTAGAAATT
The DNA here is from genome assembly GCF_059751315.1 of Micrasema longulum. Taxonomy (NCBI): domain Eukaryota; kingdom Metazoa; phylum Arthropoda; class Insecta; order Trichoptera; family Brachycentridae; genus Micrasema; species Micrasema longulum. The sequence goes on from NW_028279808.1 coordinate 171,807, forward strand.
GACAAATGCAAGCACCAACAACCACATAAAAGCAATTGTTTTTAACACATTGTCGACCTTGTGGTGTAATGGTCAGCGCGTTTGCTTACCATGCAAGAGGTCTCGGGTTCGATTCCCGACATGGATGATATGAAATATTAATTTGAAAAGGGTGTTTTTACACTAGAATATTTCATAGTCCATGGCCTGGTACCTGAAGCGTAAGACTGATCATCTTACCTTCATGTAACAAAAATGATCAATATACGCTGCAATTGATGTATCAATGCAGTGCCCTATGCACCATTAGGTGTGGAAAGGGAATGGGGGGGAGGGATGGGACATTTTGTAGGCGTGTTCAAAATTGCATGGTATAGAACAAAAATATAATACAGACTCAAAACCCTTCAAATTTAAATACTCGTAAAATATTAAAGAAAGACAAAAAATGAGAATAAAAGGTTACATTTTTTTTAGAAAATTTTTTGCGAAACAATAAGTATTTTTTTAAAATTTTATGTTAGTTTATCATATTGAAACGGGTTGTGGTCCCGTGACTAGTGTTACGGACTCACGGGTCCGAGGTCCGAGGTTTGAACCCGCTTTACCACAAATCGATTGCCATTTTCTAATAGTGGGTTATTTACAACCCCAAGATTTAAAAAAATAAATATATTTATATGTTTTGATAAAACGAATTGTTAAAAATACTTACGTACGCCCTAAAATGTTAATAATGTTTAAACATCACAAAAGAGAAAAATAAACCTACTTTAAAAATAAATATAAACATTTTTTTAGAATGCATCTGTAGATAGAAGTTATAAAAAACGATTTGTTTATTGTATTTACGTATTTTAATCTCTTTTATGTTATTCAATTAAATTGTTTGTTTATATATTTAAACTTCTTAGTTACTACAGTATGAAATTTTAAAGCTTTTCATTTCTTATATCAATTAATTAATCTTTAGTCTGTTTTGTACTTTACTTAAGCGAAATCACCAAGGGAAATTCACTAAAATTTATGAAGCTACTGGGATACATACATAGCAATATGTGTAATATTAAAGCGACTGGGTTCTACACACGTGGGTCATATGCACGTGTTGAAATCAACAGAGCGTCACATAATATGGTGGAACATCAAACGAGAATCCTTTTTTGATATTGTATTATAATATTCATCATCATCATTTTCTTGTTCATACCCGGTGTGATGTAAATGGTTTTAATAGAAGCGTAACTGAATAATTTTTGTTACATGAGAGGCAAGGTGATCGGTTTTATTGATTTATTTAAATACCCAATATACAAACATATATATAGCTTGCATAAATTATGACGGGTATATTCTGCTGGCCGTCACAGATAATAAAATTAAACAACCAATCTTTTGATTTTTTCTATGCCGAATACGCGTCTACGAATGCCGCTGATCTAAGCTTACTTTCGTGGCAAAATGTGAGCGGAGCGACGCCACGCGCGTAGAACCAGGGCTACCTTAGGTAGCCCCTTATGTTATTTACTTATATATATATATTTTTGCCTACTTACGTATCTCATATACAATTATATTTTAACCGTATTCCAAAATATAATTGTTACAAGAGCCCCACGTTTATTTGGTAATCTAATGGATTCAATTTGAAAAGCTCAGAAGTGAAATTTTCTACTAAACTCAAATCACATGGCACATTATTGAAAAAGGAAACACAAGAATTATTTCTACAAAAAATAAGCGAGTCTGATGTGTTCTGAGAAGCTACTGGCGTTGAGGTTTGGAACTGGAGCATCCATTACTGAACCCTATGCAAATTCCTATCAGATGATCCAGGACTACGGGAAGACTCAAGAGATTGAAGAGCGGGCCTAAATAATATTTTTTCAAGATTCCATTTTCTACGCGTCGATTGTCGCCATGTTGATTTTATTGACACTTGATTTCGGTCAAACCCGCAACTGTAAATCTTTGAACCTTAAATATAATTTTTTATTTTAGATAAATTTAATTACAAACGTAGAATATATAAAACCAGGTTTATTAGCCAGTTTAAATAAATAATTTTAGGATATTTGTAGAAAAAGTTAGTTTATTTGGTATTTTTCAATAATTTCAGGAATCAGGTATGGACTTAAATTGATAGTAGTAAATGTACTCCTATACATTCTCATGATTATGTATTAAATTCACGAGGATTATTAAATTCACGAGTCAAGAAGATTTTTCATTTTAAATATTTTGTCGCAAATGTCTTTCTGTGTTTTATGTTAATGATTTTGATAAAGTTATATTTAAAGTTATCAATGAAACTTTTGGGTTTAGTTTTTCTTTTTTTTTATTTTGACCAACGAGCGCTTTTGTTTAAGTAAGCATCTTCAAGACTGGTGAATTGTTAACAAAGTTTATAGCTTTTATATTATTCTTAACATATTTTGGAGATAAAAAGATCAAAACAGTTTTCAGATATGTGGAGGGAGAGCTTTCACTGTCATATTATCAAACAGTTTAAGGCTTAGGGAGATTGAAAGCGTTTAGGCCACATTTATTATCCCTGTGTTATAAATTGCTAAATATAATGCGTAATCTAATTTACCTAATTCGTTTTAATCTAACGACCACACTCCAGATGTAAATGAGAGATAGTTCCGTTTGGCTCCGTTTTGGAAAATCCTGTCATCCTAAAGACTTGCATTGTTTCAACACTGCGAAGCTCGAACTTTTGCTTAATTCTTTAAAAATAAGTAATTCTGAAGTCACCTAATTAAAATAAGTTAAACAATAAAACTAACCAAAATCAAATTGACGTTGGTATTTTTGAATTTTTTTCATATATTGAATAATATGAGGAACTTTAACTCTACGGGAAATTGTTGACGATAAATTTGTTCTTAAGGGCGATTAAAATTTAAGCATTAAATTGTAGCGCAAAATTTCTTGAAAATGAACGAAAAAAAAGTATTTTAATATAAATTAACATCTTTGAACGCAGTCCAAATAAAACAACCAATGATGAGAGATATGGAAGATTTATGGTATGCTCACCGTCCACGGACCAATAGGCAAAACTGATCGAGAATAAGCAGAAGAAAACCTCTGACGTCACGCGAAGAGTTATTTCAGAAATACAAACATTTAAAAAAGCAGAGCGCTGATAATACGATATATATTTTAAAAAAAGGCTTAGTTTGATAATCTTTTAACAAAACACTGAATTACGATACTACATTACGAGCTGAACCCGGCAATGCGTTACTATCGCAAGATTTGAGAATATAGTCGTTTAGATTAAATGAACACAATCGAAAATTAAATATCAATTATTATGTTCGATTGAAATTAGATATGTCCATATACATAATTAGTTTTGTGTTTTGGATTACATAAATTGCGAGGATATGCGTTGACAGGGAAATTTATAAACCGGTATTTAAACATAGTTTTTCTGTCACCGTCTTGCAGATGCCTTTTCTGTAGTGTAAAAAACTGCATGTCGAACCTTTTATGCCTAAATAAAATAAACGAAATCGATATTTAGTTGTCTCGTGAGCTTGACATTCAATTTGAAACCAAAAAAGATGGTTGAATTCCAAAACTAAAAATAATTAATATTTAAATTAAGATTTTTTTTTGTAAATTTCAAACTCTGCTATTTTACCAACAGGGGTGCTGTTAATGTAGAAATACGTAGAAATAATCAGTCAATATTTTTTTAGCATTACCAATAATCCAGTTTATTAAATAAATGTGTAGGAATTATTAGGAATTTAAGGAAAAAATCTGACAAAAATTCACAAAAAAACAAATTTTTGTAAACATTTAAATACAAATTTCTTTTATTTACATAAAAATAATCATTTTTTTAGTACATGCATTTTCGTCGATTGCAATCCTGGTACCTATAGATTAATGAACAAAACATTTACGCTCATATTTTTTTCTACATATTAGGTTAAAAATGTAAGAAATATAAATATGCATAGGGTAAAGCTCCTCATTACGAAAAAAACCACACGTAAATCGGTCCAGCATTTATTTAGTCTATTGAGGACACATATACGAACGTTGCCTTTTATGTATATGGATAACAAATATGTTTAGTATTTTATTATTTTAATACTGTTTCTCTCCAAAAAAGGGAGAAGCTCTTGTGCTCACAAGTTGATAGTAGGTACACGTATTATAAGTATTTTATATAAATAAAATACAATTCATTGACATTCTTCATAAGGTTTTTTGCAAGATGTTCCGAATAAAAAATAAAAATGACAAAAATTATGAAGTGTAAGTTTACTGGTATTCGATTCGCTCTTTTGCATTTGTCGGCATCTTTTGACGATAAACGCAGTACTGCTTGTCAGCATTGTCGCTGACTACTACACTACGAGGCCGACCTTATTAGCAGAGATTTTCGAGTCAAACGACATAAGCCTTAAGCTCTGAAAGCAACTTGCAAAGATGCATGTATGGAGCAAATTCATCAGTCTTACGCTTCAGGTACCATTCCAGGGACTATGAAATGAACGTAGTTATGCAGAAAGCAGCTAGTCCACAATAAAAAAAATGAGATATTAGTGTTAATGGCTGCAGTAAGGTCTATTCTAGGTTCTGCTAAAAACAGCCGGACCGCTTTGTTACAAAAAAACTGTAAAAATCCCCTTCTGAAAATAGTGTCGATCACAAAAACGGAATTTCTCAATTTGCAGAAAACACCCACAGGACTAGAAAGATCCTACGGTTCATTAAAATTCATTTACACTGTTCAAACACATAATAAGATTCTTGTATGTAATCCAAAAAAACTAATGTTTTCATTGTTAATCATTTGTCAAAGTCAAAAACATTCCAACTGTCGTGTAGATTTGATAAGTCACTCTTCTCACAAAGATGCTATTTTCACAGTTTCATTTTTCTAGGGCTAGCTGTTTTCTGCATAATTATGTTCAAATATTCGAGAGTGAAAACATTTTTTTAAATAAATATTTCATGTCAACCATGTAGGGAATCGAACCCGAGACCTCTTGCAAGGTAGGCAAGTTAGGCTAACGCTCTGACCATTACACCACGAGGCTGATTTGCACAAATGGTTTGGATTTTTGTAGTTTTGCATTGCAAAAAAAGCAGTAAAAGATATGACGAAGATGAAAATATAAGTTTGAGGATCTTTTCATTGATATCTTAGCACTTTCATAGGAGAAAGCCAAAGGTGCCACAGCACAGGGGCGTAATGGCGCTCCACCCCACCTTTCGGAGGAAATATTACATAACTCAGGCCCCGCTACGCTCCTGTTTCCCCTTTTTAATTAGAAAGCCACGTTTAATAAGGAAAAAGAGAGTTTCGCGAGCGAATTTACACAAAGACTTCACAAATTAAAAGGGCAACGGGGTGTTGGCCAGAACTTGAGAGAAAGAATAACATGTTGTCGTTAAAGCGTCATTTTGTTACCTTTTCACGTATCAACAGAAGAAAGAACCCGATTAATCTGAAGTATTACCATTATTGCGCCCTTGTACTTGCAGCTCAATCACAATAGCCGCACTTGTTGGTAATAACCACGATTTAAAATTCTTGTGGATAAGTGTTTCTTACGGCGACGTGCGTGGTGGTGGTTGAGAGGTTTAACTCAAGCACGGAAGGCTCCGGGAACACACAAAAAAAGGCAATTTTATCAAACCTGTGTGTCACCACTATAATTATAAATTTATTCAAAATTGTAAATTCAATATAGGATTGCCTTAAACTATTATCTTTCATCAACTTCAGGGTTCCGGGAAGAATGACTAGACAGGTGCTACCGTTTTGTGGCAACAATTCACTGACAGTGTATACTTGTAATGCCGTATTAAATAGACTTCATGAACTCGGTAATAGTTATTCCCTCGTATCTGATATACGAGGGAATAACTATTTATTTCCCTCGTATTTAGTGTAGGGTATTGTTCCTATGGAGCAAACTTTTTGAACTTTTTCAAAGATGGTGAATGGTTATTATATTTTTTTATTGATGCATTTCATAATATACATACTGTTTTTTGTTCACTTGCCCAGCTGTATGAAATAGTACTTATGATTTTCTTATTGTATTACTGTAGACTGTTTTATTATTTAAACTTTCTACTGAATATGCTGTATAATTTTTAGGTTAATTTTTAAAATATAAATCTTGTATAATTTTGAGGTTAATTTTTTTTATATAAATCTTGGGTATAAGGAAATTTATGTTTAAAAAAAAAATACATTAAGCCAAATATGTTACTATTATAAATTTTTGTAAAAAGCAGATTTTCCGTTTATGTTAATGAAATAAAACAAATTAATTGGGCTCTTGGCCTGTTGCGGTGTTTTTGTAAAAAGCAGATTTTCCGTTTACGTTAATAAAATAAAATAAACTAATTGGGCTCCTGGCCTGTTGAAAAAAGTTGGTTATGGACTTTAAATCGACGTGATAAACATTTGTAATTGAGCACATGAGCACTTATTATCACTACATCGTTTTGTAAGTTTATTCATATTCCATATACTCATCTCATTCTAATGCAATACATTTTTTTGAAATTTGCTCTTGTTCCTGCTACATACGATAGAAACGACCTTACGAAACGAAATGGTGATAAGACAACATGCGCGTATCGTTTCTTATTTGTAACACTGTTAACGTCATACCTTCATATTCATCCCTTATCTGCATCTTATGATATAGAGCACTGCATTAGTTCTTCAATTGCAGTGGATGTAAGGTGATCAGTCCAACGCATTATCGCCAGTCCAGGTACTGTGAAATATTGATGTGGAAAACTACCCATTAAATAAATATTTCACTTTGTTCTTGTTAGGAATTTAATCCAAGACCCTAGGCATGGAAGCCAAACGTTTTTACTGGTATAACACCAATCTTCGCTGGATTTAAATTATCTGTTTTGTTTTTCCTGAGATTTACTATCTAGTCGAAAACAGTCACGCAGAGTTCTGATTCTACCAAATTTAATGTTCGTTTTACCCAGTCACTGGTCACTAATATACTCATTTATTCAACAATGTTTTGAGTTCGTCTAAATGTTTCTATACAGGCAGGATTACCTAGGGAGTCATCAAGACCTAAATGGCTCAAAATTGGACAGCGGAAAAACTATCACCTCCTCTCACTTCTGTTCAATGAACTTCATAGTCCTAACGCTCATACATATCTGCGTGAAAAATTTCAATGCTTGTCAGTTTATGGTTTACCTCTTCGTTCTAATTCTCAAAGCACTCTCTTAATAACTATCCAAAATTCCTCTTTCTTTTTTAACTAATATAGTGTCCACGGTGCTTAACTGTGGAATCATCTCCCACCCACCATCAAAGGTGTTACAATAGTGTCTCTGTTTAAATCACGTCTGAAGAAACATCCCCTTTTTTTTCATTAATTTATCCTCCTTTCCTCTTTCTTCTTTCCCCTTCTTACCGTTTTCCCATTGATTAATAGTATTGATTTAAGGTAATTTATAAACAAAAACGTTTATTTCTATTATCATTTGTCTTTAATTTTTTAATCTTTATTTTCTATTAAATATATTTTGTAACTTGAATTATAAAAATCAAACTATTATTTTATTGGTTGGTTGGAAAAAATGCTATTTGGCAATAAGCCCGCCAATGTGGGAATAACGTTGTGTACAAAAAGTGAAATAAATAATAAATAAATCTATTGCAACTAAAAGGATAACAATTTTTAAGAAGGAATTTGGAAGTCTAGGCACTAACATTTACGATGCTAATGACATATTATTTGGTGGTTTTAAAAGCCACATGCGACTTTTTGTAACATTCATCATTCTGTCCATGTTTGAACACATAATTTTATCTGCTTTTGATCATATACGTCTAAAAATAAATATTATCTAAGGAAAACTACTGTTTTAATGAGTAAAAAATGAGTTTCCGGAATTTAAAAGAAGAAAGAAAGATTCGATTGGCTTACAAAGAGATCTGAAATTGTATATTCTAGGAGTTTTGATCCCTTCCGAGTGTTTTATAAATTCCTGAAACATGAATTGGTCCTTGAATTTCGTCCTTTGTTCTCGAGTTGTCTTATTGAAAGAATCCAAAACAAATTTAATATAAAAATAAACGTGAATTTCGTGTCACGAAAGCGCTAGAGAAACGAAAAACAGAGCTGCTTCAGTTTAATGTAATTCAGAGCAATTTTTTGAATATTTTATTTTTTCATTTAATACTTTACATCAATATGCAGTCTTATATGAGTTACAAGTATGTAAAAATAAAAGTTGAAAACTTAATAATACAACTTAACAATTTAAGTACTAAATTAAAATTTGTGATACTTGCAACTCATAGACAGTAAATATTCTTTTCCTACCTACATTTTTCCTTATTCAAATTGTTGTTGTCCTACCGTCTTATGAGAAAGTCACATTGTGAAAAGTGTTTTTCTTTAAATCTCTCATAAATCCTTATCTTATCCTGCATCCGCACACTTCTGCTAATGTGAGAACTTAAAAATGAGTAAACAATTTCTATACAGTCCACAAAATTCCAATTCTTGCAATTATCAGTGTACAATGCCTGAAAGGTATTGAGCTGAGAAAAAACATATAAATCATCATATTTGTTAAAATCTCATTATGGACGCTGTACAATTAACATCGCAACACGTCTTGCAGCTGCAGACCGCATGGACGTTAAAAAAATCTAGTAACCATTTACACAGTACAAAAAAATGACTCGGAAGTGTTTTTAAATTATAAATAATCTGTATATATTTTTATTTTTTATTTTATTTTATATAATAAAAAGTAACATGTTAACAAAAGGAAATACATAATAAAGCAAAAGTACAGAAACAAAAAACAAAACGAATTACCACAACAAAAAAGAAGCAATCTCTTGTGCTTGCTGTGGGATTACAATATTTTTTATTTATTTACAATTTTAAAAAACCCGTTAGGGTTACATTAGAAATTTAATATTGTCAAGTCATTTTATGTCTCGTCTAGTCTAGTTAGTTCAGTCATCATGTGCTTTTTCAGATTGATTTTAAATTTGTCTCCAGTAAAAGTTTTCAAGTAGTAAGGTAGTTCGTTGTAGTGTTTAAGTCCATTATGTCCATATAAATAATTTAAGTACAAAATATACACATATTTCAAAAAATAATGAAGGAATATAGAACATTTTTTTATAAATAAGTACCTATACAGATGCATGCATATAAAATGTGATTTTCGAATGTGTGTTTATAGCTCATAAAATCGTCAATTTATTTAGTACAAAAAAAAACATGAGCGTAAATAATTTTTTTTATCCATCACCGGGGTTGCATTCGCCGAGAATGCACAAATAAAACAACTAGTGGATGGATGTTTTTTTTTTGTGAAAAAAAAAAGTTTATTTTTCAACTCTCAACGTCTCTTTCACTCTACCCCAACTTGATCCCATTTTCTAATAGTGAGTTATTTACAACTCGTTGAGGATGACCCTCAAAGTAACACATTTGGGTTAGTCGTGAGAACGCAAATATTTCTTTTTATTTAAAAAAAATATGTTTACAAAGAACATTCGTAATTTATAGATCCGAATTCGATTTTTTTCTTAAATTCCATATAATTTATACATATTTATTTATTTTTATTGGAGTTTTGTCAATACTAAAATAATATCAACTGACATTCGATACCTTTTTGAAAATCACGTTCCTGAATAGAGTGCACCCCTGTTCATGATAATAGAGAGATATTTGCAAAAAAAAATATATATTTGAAAATGAACTACTTTAAGTTTTGGAATTCAATCATAAACAAGTACCTTGGTACCGACTTAATTTCAATATTCTAAAATAAATAATTTTAAGTTCGAGAATTCAATCATAAACAGTAGTACCTACCAATCAAAAGTTACACCATCTTTTTTACGCTTATCCGAACGGTTTTACTGAAGATTTTTTAGTGAAGTTTTGTAAGTATACCTAATAAAATTTAATCTTAAGAAGAAACACGGTTCAACTTTTTTCATACAAACGTATTCTCATATTTTTTCTCTGAAATATATCACTAGAGCAATAGCTTCGTTTACAACAACAATAAATATTCTAAAAAAACGAAATTAGGTGAAGATTAGTTTGCCTAGAGATGTATTGGTAAGTATGTTTGCCTACCGTCTCTGACGTTTAGTTTTGGAGTTACAGTAGAGCCAATATTGAAAATTATAGTTCATACCAATATACTCTTAAAAGAGTTCAAAATATTTTTTTAGTATTTGTTAACTTTAAAATCGGAATCAGATATATATTTATTATCTATGACTATCTATTAAATACTTTAAACTTGTTAAAACTAACCGAGAGAAGAAAACATATTGATTTACTGAGTTTATTTAAGATTATCAACTTTACATGGGACTGCCTAAAACAATTACCACTCATTAATTTCATGGTACCTGGACGAATGACTCGTCAAGTACCTCCGTTTAGTTGCAACAATTCGCGAGCGGTATACTATTATAATGCTATTTTGAATCGATTCCATGAACTCGGCAATAACTATTTTGACATAACTGTTGTTTTAAACATAAAGTTTTTTAAAAATAAATCGACTCTTTTTAATTATTTCAAAAATGGTGGACGGTAACTTAAATGTGTTGGGCGATAGTACCCATTTTTTTTTTACCTAAAATATGTATTTGGAAATTTATTTTGCTTTCTGTTGCCTTTTTTTCTTCTTTTTGTCAATACATAAGATTTTTATTTTTAACATAAAAAATAAACAAAAAAAAATCTCTTTGACTTGCGATAATTATATTTTGTGTTTTTTTGTTCTATTGATTGAAGGTTTACTTACGTGTCCTTTTTTGAATAAAAGTTTTTAAACATTTTATTTTTTATATGCCTTTTAATGATTACTTTTTGGCACAATATCTCAGCGTGTTCATTGTAAGAAACTACCGTGTCTATGTACGTATAAACTTTTTATGCTTTTTTTTTATATATCTACTGTATATTATTTAAAGTGTTTATCTTTACACACGATGTATTCTTTGTATGGTAAAAGGTACTGCGTGACGTGTATATTGATAAATATTTTTTAATTTATGAGGCTATTTTTAACAGTAATATTTCTATTAAGATTTATGTAAGAACTGGATCTGAATGACGATCTTAACTTCATGTTCAAATACGCCGCATTCAAAATAAATAGTATCATAAGTATTGCAACATAATGCAATTAACCATTGTGTGCGGATAAAAGGGGTTCGAACTGTCAGTAGGGTCGCAGTGAGTCACATCTTGCTGGAGGGTGTGATTCTATTAAATACTGCAAATGCCTAGTTGCATTCCACCGGCAACACTACTGACTAGTCCGACTCGTTAGCGCCCACGTCGCGAACCCTGAGCAATAGGATAACACTCATAACGGTGTGATCACAGCAGACAACGAGAGGATGAAAGGTGAGTTTCTGGCGCCTCTAAATCAGAACCAACCAGCTAAGAAAAGTTAACTCCGACAAAAAAATCCACTAGGCAACAGGAAACCATTCTGGTCATTTATTCCCAAGAATCACTATGGCGAGTACATCTAACAAGCACTTATCCTGGCCTCGGAGAAGTGCAGGATCGAGATGCTTTTGCTGTAGTGATTGCCAACGTCAAAGAGACCTGATTAGGTACTGCAAAAAGAAAAATAGCTGATAGAAAATGCTGAAATACTGATACTGAAGAATTAAATAAAAGAAGTAACATTATTGACTGGACTCAACAACAAATAATTCAACATAAAGAAATAACTTTTCTGCTACATGCTATTAAATTATATCAAATATCAAATCGCATAAAGTAATGGAAAAAAAGAGATACGCAGATCACGATATTTATTTATTATCTCATTCACAAAACAAGATTTAAAACTAAGGGTAGCCAGGTTGTTTCCCCAATCACAAATTACTTCAGAGAACAAAAAAAAATGCGTTGTTCCAAGGTTGTTCAATAATCTCCTAAAACAATATTAATATGGAAGATCTTCAAATGAAAAAAAAAATCTCCTCAGTGCTTTGTAGGTTATTAATAAACGTATTTTATATCCATATAATAAATCTGTTTAAAAAATAGCGTTTTACCCACTGAATAGATAAATTTAATATATCTGTGGTTCTACTGGAATGTGTCTAGACTAGGGTAACAATTTTTTTTACATGATACTAAATTTAGTGAATAAGCGCTGTTCTGTAGCACTGAAAGTAAAAAAAAAGTTATCCGTAATAATAACAATAAAATAAACATCAAAAATTTACGCGTAGCATTAACTAATAGTAAACGTTATAATTTAAATCGAACTGTTAATTGAATGTCTCATAAGCCGGTGCTTGTTAGTGCATCCGAACTTGGAGAAGTGGTTATGACTAACCGCCATGAATAATGATGACTATTGAATCGAATCAGCAACGTTACGTTTGTGGTTAAGAAATTCCAGCTGCTAAAATGGCACTCGGTTTGAAATCCATCGTTAGGACAGTTTTTCAAACATTTTTTGGGAGTCCATAAAATTATTTATTTATTCACACTCTTTATCAAAATACAATTCCATATTCACTTTGCCCAGCTAACAAGGGTACATACCCCGTTCCAAGCTAGGCAATTACATTTTAATATATTATAATACTTAACAAATTAATATAGAGCACAGACAAACAAAATATAAACTTATTCGGATACACATTTTGATTCATATACATACAGACATACACATATATATACACATATATATAAATATACACATATATACACATACGTACATACACCCATGCGCATACACATACATACATTCATAAAAACATAGACAATTTATTTATGCGAAACTTCATGGTTGTCATCTATAAATATATATTTTTTAAATTATTCCTTATTTTTTATATTTTATTTTTGACATCCAGTAAGGTTCTCCAATCCGTGGCATGCATCAACTTTTCTGATTCCCTACGACCAATGTCATGAAAGAGCGAGGTCAACACCTTCCGTAACTTGACAACACTCCCGTCTTTCCACGATTCTGGCAAAAGGTTATGGACCTTTTTGCCTACGTTATAGTGTTGTCTCGATGCCAGAACAGTGTTGACCCCTTCACTTAGTATCAGATCCCTATTAGAGTATCTTGTATTATGGTTGTGGTTGACGCTTGGGTAAATGTCTCTCTTTATGTGTGTAACCACTACCGTTCTCAATATATACTGTTGAATAATATTCAGTACTCTGAATTATCCAATTATATTATCCATATTTTGAAATTACGGTTCGCTATCTTAAAACTATAAAGTCTTTTGCCTCCGACACATTCTAAAATTAGATAATAACTACTTATAATTGTTTTAAATACTCAAGAGTTCACATGACTGACGATGGAGGGATGGCGAGCTCGCAATCCTCCTAGGGATTGCTGGACCAACTTTTAACATAATGCGTGCTGTCTGGAACTCCAGTCTATACTCTTACATGGTACGAATCCTGGCACCTTACCAAAACTCAAAACACTAAAACTTTAAAAGTGCTTGAGAAGTGCAGAATGTAGGGTATAAACTGGTTTGATTTTATATCCAATGTTGAAGTTGGTGAATGGACGTAGCAGCCTCCTATTTGCGCCTTGTTTTTTTTTATTTGGGAATTATTTTTTTTTTACCTTGTTAAGAATATGCTTACAAAATTTAAATGTACATCAATGAGATAGTTATTTATTCGTAAAATTAATAAAATGCTTCAAAATTAACTATAAAAAGTTATTTGTTTTGTCATGTTTTAAATACAGGATCGGGCATTGAGGGAAATCCACCTCCACCCGCAGCTTTTATAGAGTCCTGGGACACTCTCTGTCAGCCACGCTATTTTAACGAATTTTTATTCTACATCCTTTTTTTTAAAGTGATTTTAGTCAAAATCTAAGACCAGAAAATGCGTGCAATCGATAAATATACACGACTTTTTTACCCTAGTCTCCTGTGCTTCCGTTGCAACTTTATTGAGAAAAAAAAACAATATCTGTAAATAAAACATGATCGGGTAGAATTTTCAGGTTGTGGCTTGTTTTAGGAGCTTTTCCGCATTTGTTCTTTTTATTTTATTTTCTTAAACTTTTTGTACATAATGTTACTCGTACATTGTCGGGCTTATTGCCAAATAGCAATCTCTTCCAACCAACCAATAAAATAATAGTTTTATTTTTATAATTCAAGTAACAGAACATATTCAACAGAAAATAAATATTAAAAGGCTAAAGATATATAAAAATAGAAAAAAATGTTCTTATGATGAGGAGCCACAGAAAACTTACAAGAAACAGACGGACTTTTGTGTGTCTATACTTTCAGATCCACTTGAAGAGTGTCCAGCATTTGGCATCATTTATACCTTTTATTGCCTTTACTATATTTATCATGTTGATCTCTCCTGACAAGTCTTAATGACTTGTCATTACATGAATATCATGCAAACCCTTCTGCAAATGCCTCAGGAGAGCATAAATCCATTTGTTTCTCATTCACACCTGCGGGCTTCCGTCGGTGTCACCCCAGAAACTCGTCGATGGTGATATTTTGGATTTGTTTGGTGGAACCTAGGGACGCGGAATTGACTGAAGAGTAGCCGAAAGTTCTGGCTGATCTGGCAAAAGCGTCTGATAAAGGTATTTGCTTATGTCCACCTTATCAACTTACAAAAACTTACGTCAAATATCTAACCTTCGCGATTGACTGCGGACTCTAGTTAGTACTTTTTATGAGTCATATTTTATTCTACCTAGAAGTACACAGAGAATTTTTTTTTTTTCCTTGGTGGCGGTCACTCAACTATCACAAAAATAAAAAGGATACAGAGTTTACAGTATTCCATTGTTAAAAAAATAGTATTTAATGATATCTACATAATGAGGAGTAATAAAAGTGTACTAGTGTACGAGGAGATTTATTAAGAAGCTGCCGGTTCGTGGTATTCTGTGGTTCTATATCATTTTGGAACAAAGAACAAGCGATAACTTCAAAACTATATTAGATAATTGTTATAATACGAGATGGACACGTAATGAAGGTGTAATGATTCCGAATACATGCAACAAATATGGAAAAAGAACACTTAAATATGTGGTTCCATTTGTGTTTTATTTTTTGCCAAAGATCTTAGAAACAGCACTACCAAAAGATACAAATAAGAGAATCTATTCGATCAGGAGTTTTTATAGAAGATAATATAAAAGTCTAGGCATTTACAAGGCTCATGACCTATCATTGGCTGATTTAAGTGGTCAGTTTATACATTGTGTAACATTCACTATTTTACCTATGTATCTATCTATATTCCGTAAATTCTTCCATTAATTTTACGTATTTATATAAAACATATGAACATTTTGTTTATTTTTTTAATATATAAAATGCAAATTTTGACCAAAAAAGTAGTGTAGAAGTTATTTTATAATTTTCATTTATCAATACACTAGAAAACCAAGCCAATCATATTTCATAAATATTTTTTTGCACCGTATCATCATGGCTACGATTTTTGTTTTTTTAAAAATTACTCCTAACGAGACGTCACTAGTTATCTTCGGCGAGTTGTCTTATTTGGTGGATTGGCTTCTCGGAAATTGGAAATCTTTCACACCACTGTATTATTGGTTAATTGAAGAAAACTTGTGATAACATTTAGAGTAATTCATTTTAATTAAAATCATATTTGTTTTTTTTTTTTTCTTTTTGTTTTACTTTCTTCTTTTAATTCTATCTAATTTTTACCGCAAGTAAGAAAACGATTTTTTAATTCAATATTCTGTAGCACTGAACGTCCTCATTCTTATTTTGACCAGTCTATGTTTTGGTTAGCTGGAGATATTCTTTTTTATCAATTTATTTTAAGCACTTATCCCTTCAAAGGGCATATAATATTTTCGTATTTGAAAAATTAAATAAATTTATACGATATTATTTAATATTATATACATTTTTACTACCGCTAACTCAGATAATTAAAATTTAAGAATGCTTTTAAAACAGTTTGCATTTCTGGTTAAAAGTTTTAACAAAATTTACCTCTGTTAACAGCGTGTTACACCATATTTCGCAGATATAAACATCTATAGCAGTTGGGGACAGTTGTAAATTGTTTCGAAGTTGGGCCTGGGTCCACTTTAATGCGAGGACAACGGTTACCACAGCAGGTCACTTAATAAATAATTAACCATCAGCTACAACAAGTTTCCGAACTAGATCATAACTTATTTAGCTCAAGCCTTGCTCGACCCCGGCTCTGTCCCGAATGCGAATTCGCAATCTTCGAGACTCTTCGATAGTGCGAATTTCAAGTTAAATACACTAGAACCTTGTTTTATACGGAGAATTCGTTCTACGGCCGCGATTACAAACGCTATCTTTATCGGTACATATCTAGACGGAATACTTAACTTTTCTATTATCTCTACCTTCCTTAGTATAGCGAATTTTGATCTACCGACATGTCGATACGTGCTTTCATTACGTCATCTCAGATGTTATACGATCGAATTAAACAAATAAGTTACGCCAAAACTTTACTCCACGTTAAATGCTAAATTAAAATAAAAGTATTTCTCTTTCATATTTTTAATAGGTTTCTGTGATAAAAGGTAGCTACCTCAAAATGATTTCAAATTTAATTTTACGTAGTTCAAGCAAAAATCTCTCGGTGGAAATATATTTTTGTCACTTTGAATACGTAGATATGTGCACCATAGAGTACTTGAGCCTTTAGTACATATCGATGTACTAACTTCAAAACTTTAAGATACGGGGTCGGTAGTGCGTCTTCGTTATTGTTCAGGGGAATTTATTTACAACTGTACAGTCATAATGAAGGTATGTCACTTTTGTGAATAAGTATTTGTACCGTGGAGTGCGCGTTCTCTTAGTGCATATCGATGTACCTACCCAAAACTTGAAAATACAGGGTCAATAGTGTTTCTTGGTAATCGCTGGGAAAAAAATATTTTCAACTATACCATTTTATAAGAGGTATGGATTCCTTATTTTCCTATTGTTATTGCCCTCCAAGCAGTACCGTGTTGAAAAAGTAAACTGCAAAAAACAATTTTAGAATGGTTTCATTGCCAATTTTTTTTTTCGGATTTGAAAATTGACTTTTGCTCTTTTTATTGTGCTTTAATTTTATTTAAAAAAACCATAACAAAATCACTTTTCCCTTGATTATATTTCTATGCGCCTAGTAAGTACTCGTAGAAGAGTGATGTAAGAAATTCCGAAAAGTGATATTATTAAAAAAAAAAATTTTCCCATTATAAACAAAGATTATTAATAAAATAATGTTATTATGATATAATGCTTAACGCACTGTGAAATATCAACGTTTGAACATCTGTATTCCTTCAATGCTTCTATCTGTTGATCTTTGTGAAGTTAAAGAGATGTAACCCTCATTGATGCGGGTGACATTCAGACCGAATTATTTCACCTATATTCTAGGCAACGCTGGATTTTTTTATTTTAATACTTCTTTCTAGAACAACTGGTTTTATAAAAATCTTCTTCCTATGGTGCCTTATCAGGTCCCCCCGACGTTAGCAATCACTACAACGAAAGCATCTCGGTCCTGCGCTACTCCGAGGCCTGGACAACTGCTTGTTGGATGTAGTCTTTATAGTGATTCCTGGGAAACGATGATCAAAGTGGTTTGCCGTTGCCTTCTCTGTTGGATTTACCTTCCCTTAGCTGGTTGGTTCTGGTTGTATGGCGCCAGAAACTCGCATTTCATTCTCTCGTTATCTGCTGTGATCAGACCGTTGTGAATGTGATCCCAAGCCCGGGGTTCACGACGTGGACGCTAACAAGTTGGACTAGTCAGTAGTGCTGCCGGTGAAATGCAACTGGACATTTGCAGCATTCATAAAATTTACACCCTCCATGAAAATGTGACTCACTGCAACCTTACTGACGGTTCGAACCCCAATATCAATTTTATCAACAATATTGTTTAAATAATTCGATCAGAATGTCACCCGCATAAATAAGAGTTTCAGCTTAAAAATCAACAGATGGAAGAATTATTGAAGTATTATAGATGTTCAAGAGCGTAAAGTGGCCACTTAGACCAGTTAATGACTAATCATAAGCTCTTTAGATGCCTAAACTTAGATCTCAGCCCTTCAGATCAAGTTCTTGTCTACGAAAATTTGGATTGCTTCAAAATATTGTTGACTTTTGAAATTCCTAGTTGTGACACTGCACCAGAATCAAATAAGGTTTTTTACTAATTTTGACACGCTGAGCTAAAAAGGTTACTTATCACTGGTATAGAAAATTTCCTGTACAGCAGCTGCTTTAAATTACATACGCAAAATTACGTTACACTTGAGAACAATCTCCATGTCCGGGCGTATTAGGGGTATAGTTCTGTGTTCGAGTGCTTTTGACTCAATGGCTGCTCTCAGGTTAAATCTCTGACGACTAGAGATAATTGCGCCTTATGTTGTAGTGGTCGGTGCGTTCGCCGACTATTCTGAGGTCCCAAGTTCGATTCATGGGAAGGTCAAAATAAAAAAAAAACTGAATTACATGCCTTTGCACATACCTAAATAGCAAAAAAAAAAAAAAAAACAGATGCATTGAGGAAATACCGAGGGGTGGAGACGACGTGTTGGCTTCTGTCCATACATCCCCCTCCCCCCTCCTTACTCTGCATAGAGTTTGTATTCCTTAGGAATATTTATAATAACTTTCCTCTATGCGCAGCTGACAGAGTCCCCCAGGACTCTATAACAGCTGCGGGTGGATGGTGGGCTTAAGGATCTCCCCTCAATACCTTAAAAGTAACAAATTCAACCATCCACCGTGCCCTGACCTTA
Source organism: Micrasema longulum (assembly GCF_059751315.1). NCBI lineage: Eukaryota > Metazoa > Arthropoda > Insecta > Trichoptera > Brachycentridae > Micrasema > Micrasema longulum. Next base: position 190,647 of record NW_028279808.1, read on the forward strand.
TATAATCAAAAAGATACCTTCGACATCGACATATTGCTAGACTCTGCAATATCTTTTTAAAATAATATCCTGACGGAATCCTACCCCGTAAATATTAAAAAAAAAAACATAAAAATGGGTCTATGAGGTCTATGTCGAGTAAAATAAATAGTTTTTTGTACTGATTAGTGGCATAAAAAATATTTTTACGATCATAAATTTAAATATCCGCAAACACGGTTAATTGCATTGGCCACGCTCTTAATACGTCACTATTCGTTACAATTTTTTACTTTGTTGATGACCGCTTAGATACAACAGTATGAAGGCTGTCTAGAGCCGAGATATTTACTCAGTGAAAATCAAATGTCGCCTATATAACGCCTGTATAACACCTAATCTCCTTTACACATGCGAATCGTGGTACCTCACAAGGGCCCAAAACATAAAAATTCTGAGTTTTGAGAATAGGTGTCTCAGAAGAATCTTTGGTGTGCGGTAGTTTGACTTTGCGAGGAATAAAGTAATAAGAGAACGGACGCAGCAAACTACGGTGACAGCTGCCGTCAAGCAGAAGCGATACGGTTGGCAAGACTGAATATTGCAGATACCTCTTGAGAGCCTTAACCACGCTTGCCTACTTTACAAGGCATCAGGCTCTCGACGTCCTGAACTTCGGGACGAGAACCTGACTTGCTGGGCGCAAAGAAGTTTGCAGCCGATAGAGATGCGTGGAGGCTCTTTGTGGATACCATATGTTCCAACCTGGAGCGCACATGGAATGTCCATTTGTCACATATTTAAAAAAAATATATTTTTAAAATGATGCATGCAAACGTATTTTCATGTATCCAAATTGATTTTGAAAATAAAATCAACTTTTACAAATCCATTTTACATGTTTTTATCGGTATTCGCAGCATGTAATACTTTCCTATTATCCCCACGTACATCCATCATATTTTTTATCATACTCAATCCTACATACACATACACACCCTCCCCCTCTCTCACTCTCTCTCTCTCTCTCTCTCTCTCTCTCTCTCTCTCTCTCTCTCTCTCTCTCTCTCTCTCTCTCCCTCTTTCGCTCTCCCTCTTTCTCTCTCACTATTTCTCCCGCTCTCTCTTTTACTCTTTCTCTCATACACGCACATCATATTTTGACGGTTTTTACTTAGCTATTTTTTTATTATTTTTAACTTATTTGTTTAATTTAGATTCTATTTGGAATGAAAGTAAATGGATTTTTTAAAATCTAATCTAGCTACTTGTTGTTTTGATATGTTTGTTGTGTTGTTTTCTGTTGCTTTGATTTCAGTTTCAATTTATTTATTTTATAAACGTTTATGTACATTACAAAATAGTTCAATGCATACATAAAACGAAAAAATTAATACTAAAATTTAAATATACAAAAATGGTAAAATAAAAATACCCAGCAATTATAGAGAAAGAATGCTATCCTCTCTGAATTTTTTTTCACTTATATGAAAGATGTCAATATCCGAAGAGATACGGTTGAGTAAAGACATTGCTCTTCCTACTGGCATTACCATCGGCAGGTTGGTTCTGCAAGCAGGAAGATAAAACAGCTTAAGCTGCCTATGTCTAAGGTAGTCATTAGGAACATAAAGAAAAATACTCTCCGTTACACCTATGTTGATCGTAATACCACGGATCAATCGAAAAAAATAAAAAAGCAAGTATGCATTTCTTCTTTTCTCCAAACTATTGTAGCCAAGCATTCCCAGTATAAGGTCAGACGGGCACAACCACGGATAATATCCGCACTCCCTTAAGTATATATAATAAAATTTTAAACAATAAAATTAAAAAAACTAAAAAGGTGTTTTCGCACCGCTATATTTTATGTTCCTGGGCAATGGGAAGTTAACAGAGTTATCTTAGACTGTCAATAAAGGAAAGCGATATTTTTGAATAAAAATGAGTATATTTGCATAAACATTTAAAGTATCTTCATTGGTAACCATTAATTGAACATGTGTAAATAAAAAATCAATGCATATTTTGCTTTTCATACAGAAAACTGAATTTTACTTTGTAGATAAAATTGAAAATAAATGTTAATTTCTCATTGTAATCGGGGCCCTGGATACACATTGCATTTAGTGGTGCAGATAAAGTATGATGATGATTATTCTGAAAACAATACTATCGATTTATCAATATTTTTTTAAATTTTGAATCTCTGATGTGCAGAACAAACAGACATCCTGTTTCCTTACTAACTGCATCTTATAATTTCGTTGCCATCAACAATTTGAAATAAAGTGTCAGATCAAGATACACATGTAAACATTAGAGTGCAAAGGAGATATTCAAATAATTTTATTCTTTTATATTCTTTAGTAACTCGTTCCCATGGCTACTATACTAATATTGTCACAACGGTCACAGTTATAGATGAAAATATTGAAGTTATTAATGTACTTAATAATTATTATGTATGTCAAAGTTGAATGCCTTTCTCCAAACGAAAACGACGAAGTAGATTTAAATAAGGTAAAAGTTGAAGATCTTTCTTCATATTCAAATCATGAATTTGATTTGACTAAGGTCAAAGTTGAGGTCGATGTTTCAAAAATTGACTATATATATTCACACCCAAATGATGAGGCATGCTTCTCTAATATAAAAACCGAAAAATTTTATTCACACTCAAATGATTGATAAGATTGGAATAATTTTACTGTTGTCGTTATTTTTAGTAATTCCGTATGACAATGGTCAAAGAACTAAATGTGTTTTATCATGACTAAATGACAACGCAAATGTGATGAGAGACGCCTTATATTGTTCAAATTAATCTATGGCTGAAGTTAAGGATGTTACAAAGTGAATGCCGATTGAATCAATCGAATGTTGTTTATCTGTTCGAGTATTTTTTATTTATTTAATACTCCCCAAGAATACATTGTGTAATGAGGATGTTCAGTGGTTTTTTATTATAATAATTATTATTAATAGACTGTTAAACTAACCAAAAAAAAATAATTATATATGTATATAAATAATATGTTCATTAATAATTATAAGTGATAAATTGGATTGTATTAACAATTGAAATGAAAAAATATTATTTTTTAAATATTAACTTTTGACAACTGCAATTAAAGAAAGCATTTTCTAATAACACGTGATAACACGATTGTGCTTAATGTCACGTCTTATCAAAGTAAAAGTCCGTTAGAAAAGAAAGCGCAGAAGTTTATTACTCATTAATTGAAATGCCATTTTCATCGCGATTGTATTGGGTCTATTTAATTGTAGTTGAGTAGTGACACAAATGTAATTATTTTATTTAAACAAATTTGATTTTTTATTTGTGGTTTGATTGTTTAGAATATTTAATTTATGTACTTACCGCTTCGTTGTTTTTTGTAATATGCGCTGATAAAACTTTGTAACATCAGTTCCTTATAATTCTTATTCGTTATAATGAGGGCCAGTGTTACGAGTACATAATCTCCTAAAGTCACTGCGATCTGTGTAGATTTATTGTTACATGTCCCCGTAAAATAGTTTTCGTCCTCCGAGCCCGGGTCTTCAAAGAGCTTGGCTACTGAGTATTCTCTTTCTCATATTGCTAAATCTTCTCCTCCAAGCCCCGGTCCTTAAAGTATCGGGCTATGAGGTAGGGGCGAGCGCTCTAACATCCTCAGGTTTATTCAGTGGTCCCCCGAGGATGCGGATTCTTTTATAAAATGAGAATAGGTGTTTCATTATCTGCACTCTAGAATCTACATTGAATTCAGAATGATTCATTCTTGCAAGGTGTTTCGACTGAGTTACACAGAATGGCATTTGATTTGCAAATCTTTGAGCCTCAAAAAAAAGAAACAATATACAACATAAGATATTAAAAAAATAATACGTATTTAAACAAAAACTAAAAATACAAAATTAAACAAAATACAGAACTTAAAAAGAGTTCATGTTTAGTGTTTAGTTATATACCAGATCATAATATAATCTACATGTTTTTGAAATAAATATATCTTTTTAAATAAAATATTGGCATATGTTAAAATGAAAATTCAATAACATCTCAGGAAATCGAAAAAAATACATAAATAATAATTGCTCGGTAATATTTTCGGATGAAAACAAGCTTAAAATAAAATATAAAATAAAATAAGTAAAATAAATAAAATATAGGTGTGACATTTTTACTGTCCCTGGACCCGCATCTCAAAGACCGATCATATACTCATCCTCTTATGTAAAACGTTGTGGGTTGTGGTTCAGTGGTATTACTGTGGTCTCACAGATCAGAGAAAACCCAAAAAAGTGAGTTTTTGAACATAGTTGACGTCCCAAAAAAAATGGGTTAGTTGAATAATAATAAAAACGGAAAAATTTCATAAACGAAAACAGATAAATAGATGCAGTGCCCTATGCGCCATTTTTTACGGGAAATAACAGTTTTTCTAAAAAAATATTTGAGAGACTGAATTTTTCCCTCAAAGTTCTAATTCACTGTTTGCGAAACAAAATAATTAAGTCTCCGTAATGGAAATAAATTGACATTTAATGAATAAGCTGCATGTTTGGTTTGATTAAATACCGAATGAATTTTCGGAGCGATTTATGAGACGTGAGTTTTATTTTTACATAACGTATCGCTTTTATGCTAAATTCCGTAACATTTGTACAAAAAATATTACCTGGGAATTTTCAACCCCTGTAAAATTTATAGCTCGTTTAAATAAAGCTGGTCTAGCTCTAAAAAAAGTTAAACTTAATTGGTCATTCATATTTCAAAATCGAAACGATGATTTGAAATGTTTGACTTTTCAATATTAATTTTTGCCGTGATAGAGCTTTTGATTGGTAATGTCAAATTAAATATGATAGTTTTTTATATTTGGTCGGGGTCGTAGAAAAACGACGAATGTGAATTTGAACGATTTACAATATGTGAACTTTATGTGAGAGCGCATTTTTTTTTTTACGCTTTATGTCACAACTTGATAAGTAAAACAGTATACCATTTGTTACATGGGTTAGTTATATATGTACATATTCCTACGCGGATACGGGGCTCGAAATAGCGGGGGCGAAGTCTTAGAGCTTGTACAATATTTTTGAGCGGAGTGGACTGTAATTAAATTTAATGAAAATAAGTGAGTATCTTCGCTATGCGGTATGCAGTCACAATCGGTCACAACCCCAGCAGATGAGATGAATTAGGAATAGTTGCCTCTAGCCTTATCCTCTAGTTTTAATACTTGCAAGCGGCATTAACAAGAGAACAGACCCCGATTTGGAGCTCAACACTGTTGGTTGGTGAAAACAAAGTTTATAATGCGGCACACATTTAACGAAATAAATGCGCGATGTACGACACGAGGTCTTAATGTGGCGGGTGTTCAAAAGATACTGAGGTAAGAGGTGAACAATAGTTTACAATGGGTAAAAAGGATTTTGAAGTTGTGACAATACTTGACCCATGCATGCCCACATAATTCACAACCAATATTTTTTTTTAATACCTGGAGAAAAAGCTTTGGTATAACTTGTTCAATATCAAATATAAAAGAAAGTTAATGTCGCATTTTTTACACATCCGTCGTTGTGCTGCGATTACGACGATTTGTCCTCTGTATCAATCATCAACATCACACCCTTATTTGCACTCGACGGTACATAGGGCACTACACTGGGATACCAAATGTAGCGTACCTTGATCACCTGTAAATGAAGTTAAGGTGATCAGTCTTACTTGCCGTTTGTCCCATTGATTGCGAAACGTTTCGTTTTTAGTAGAAGGCATACTGGAATGATTTGTATTTAAAATTATTTTTGTACTTATAAACATAAGCAGACAGGTAAATATGATTGAAAAATAATCGTTAGATTTGCATTTTTTCAAGGAAAATCTCTTAATCGCGAAGCAAATTATCTGCAAATACCTTAGTAATTCCTCTCAAGAAAAATTAGGAATTGAAGTTTTCTCTTTGATGGGGCATTTTTTTCCCATTGTTTTCTTATGTTTGCTTTATAAAATGTACGTATTGAGAGATTACAGATACATACTAAGGTATATAAAAGGTTGGAATATATTCATGAACTTTTATTAAAAAGTTCGTAAATATTTGTATAAAATCACCTACCGACATACAAAAAATGCATGTAGGTTTACCGGTTTCGAATCACACCCAACTCTTTGTATGGGCATTAATTATACCAACATGTAATTCCTTCAACATAGTAGTTGCACAAAAATACAAGACCAACGTGCTGATAATACGCATGTTGTTAGAAGCTAACACCAATATGCACAGATTTTAATAAATAATGTTTTATCTTTTGGTAATAGTTGGAAAAAAGGGGACAATCGTTAAATTTTATAAATTCTTTATTTTACCCTATAACATGTTAAAAGCTCCTTCAGATAATAAAAAAATTCAATCACATACGAAAAAAAATAATATTTGAAGCTCTGACTTTGTGGTTAGTTATTATAATAAATTAAATAAAAAACTACTTTGATTTAAGCCACTTATTTTTGACAAAAAATTGACTTATTAGCTCCAAATGTTCGATTTAATATTAAGTAAATACTGTAAAAATACAATTGCTCAAGATTTGTTAATTATTGAGGCGGTAGGAAAAATAAAAAATAAACAGTCAAAAACAAAGTTGTTTTTTAAAAAAAAAAAAATCAATTACTTTTATTAGTGCCTCGACTTGACGCGAGTTTTCTAGCAAGTCGGGTTTTACAGGAATGGTTCATTACTTGTGGTGTCTCTATTTATGTGTGATAATTGATGAAAAACTCTTATTAAATTACCATATTCCGGCGTCTATAAATAAGGCTTACAGAAATCTGGGCTTTATTGTACGCACCATTCAACCATTCAAAACTACCGCACCCCTTAAAATCTTATATAATGCATACGTTCGCAGCCATCTAAAGTTTGCATCTGTTTTTTGGAATCCTCGATACACAATTTATACATCACAACTAGATAGAATACAAAAGATTCCTTAAACTTCTGGATCGTAAATCTCTTACATATTTTGACTCGTACGAAGACTATTCTTCTTTTCATAGTTTAACTTCCCTTACTAAACGTAGAAGTATTTCTGATCTATTTCCTTTTCAAAATTTTAAACAATTTTATCGATAGTCCATATCTCTTGGAGCGTATTTCAATCAATTGTCCCGTAAAGTCAACACAACAAACTCATTTTTTTAATAATTCATTGCCCAAATGTTGAAAAACTCGTTTATTTATCGTAGCTGCTCCAAATTTAATTTACTTTGTCCCCATTTAGATATTTTAATACAAAATTTTGTGACTTCAAAAAAAAACATTTGTCAGAGTAATAAGTTTATGTTCCATTTAATATGTTTATTTTATTATGATATGAAAATTTTGAATTGGTCAACTATATTATAAAAATCCCTCTCCTCTACTCCTCCACTCTATTTCCTCATCCCTTAACCTTCTTGCGAGCTCTTTTTTTTTCTCATATCTCATATTATATATTATTTTTCTCTTTACTGTGTAACATGTTCTCTCATTATATTTGTGAAAAACTTTAACTGGATGTATTTACTATTTTTTTTATATTTTGTATTCTTATAAAACAACTGTTGTTTTTCCTTAATAACTAAAAATAAAATAAAATAAAATAAACTGTTTCACTGTACTCAATAAATGCAAATACAAAAAAAAATGTTTTCCTTTCAATAAATACAATTGTATATTCAAAATACCAGTGTCGAAGATGTCGCTTAGGCAATGGAACCAGCACCTGGTTATTTCAAACGATAAATCTAATAAGTGGAGGAAAATATATGAAGGAAAAACTGCAAATATGTGGATCAAGCAACTTTTAAGAAGCACAGACGAGGCCAAAACATTTTGGAAGCATGAAATTCGAAATTCGAAACATTAGATCGATTACAATATTTCAAGTGAATGTCTGTATATTTTTTTGGTTATCAACTCAAAATATTTACATAAGTCTCATCCCCATGTTACATTATACTCGTATTTAGTGTTTTGATAACATAGGTATTACAATCCCACCCTTGTTCACCTCTTGAATTGTCTCTTATTTGGTGTGATACCCATTATTTTTTTTTTGTGTTGTACCTTTTGCCTTAATATTTATTTTTTGTGTTGATTTTTTTATGTGCATACATTAAATCGCTCCACGAAACGTCAGTAGAGAAACTCAAATTAGTGTATCTTAATGTTTTCGAGGTAAAACACGTTGTTTTATTTTTTCTTTGATTGTAATGGATTAAACCATTTTTAACGATAAACCAGGATACAAATCCCACTGAAAACGTTGTCTTTCTGTACGCCGGGGTTGAACCAACAGTAATTCGTAGTAATCCTCGCGATGAGTTCGCCCCTGTGCCTGTGTGGTCACGTGTCAGCGGCTGGTGATTCCCACGCGGGGTGCGTGTTCAGGACGAGGGTAATCAATCAATTCTTGTCACCGCTCTAAACTCATCCTGTCACATTCTGTCTTTTTTCTGTCTCTATTGTCGAGTCTATTAACCTTCTGTGTTTTTTGTGCTTCTAGTAAACAAACAATACATTGTTATGTATTCGATCATCATAATTTTTTTACGTATGCGCTCTGTCGGTACACCAACTTATTTTCATCATATTTACTGCAATAGGTATGTTATTTTTAACTGCTTTAACTATTGAGTAAAAATTTGGTAAAATAGACAGGTGTGGCCTTGTTAAGGAATTTCTCCACATTTGCTTACTGCGAAACTGGAGTCGCGGGTTGGATTCCCGCCAGTTGCTAGAAGAAAATCCAAGAAACATTTTTTTCTCCATTGGTCTGTGTGTTGTTGTGCATTTTTCATTACCTACTCCCATATTCAATTCAACTAATTTATTTTGAACATAAAATATACATTACAAACATATATTAAATACGTACATATTATAAAAAAAAACATGAAAGAGACTCATGTCAAAGTAGTAGGAGAATCCTGCTTCGGAAAACCCTTCGGATACATGAAAATATCAATATCCAGAGCGATGTTTTTCAGCATAGCAGTAGCCCTATCTCCTCTATCCCACCTGCTTACAAGCCTCGAAATAGAGGCTTAGCGCGTTTGCCCTTTTTAAAAAAAGAAAAGAGGAAGCCACAGACAACTCACTCAGGAGAAAACGTACTATTAGCGGACATCAACAGACCATCAGTTTGACTTTGACAGTGCTCGGCATTTTGTGTCCTGCTTTTACTTGTATTTTTTTACATTTTTATTACATCTTAACATATTTATTACAGCAATTAAAATCTTGTTATATTTGCAATAGTTTTGATAACTTTGAATACACAAACGTATTTAATGGTTTTTGCCGGGGAGACATTTAAACTGCCTAACTAAGGATAGCTTCCCCGTTTCAAGACAGTAAATATGATTTTTTTTTTCAGAATATGTTTTTTTTATCATAAATGTTATCCACTTGAACAATTTTATATCCTTTTGTTTGTCTTCCCATTTTAATAATAAATATTAGAAAGGAAATTACATAAATACGTTATGATAAATTATAAATTTATAAAATTGAATAACATTAAGTAATAATAAATTAGGCAAAAGTTCATTCATATGATGTCAAACTTTAGACTTATTAATGACCCATGTGAAAAATTATTACAGAATGACATTTTTATTTATGTTATATTATTATAATTGGAGCGCTCATAATAATATGTTTGTGTGCCCTTCTTTCAGATTAACAAAAATAAACAAATATTACTTTACTATTTTTACCACATAATGATATTAACTCACGTGATAAGTCCTTATGACTTCGGTAGCGATATCTCCCAGGTTTCAGACTTCTGCATCGCGTCTCTAGCTGCATACGATCTAAGCTTAAAAGGGTGAACAATACATCAACAAATAATGGACATCTTGGAGTGTTTCGTCATCACACGAATAGCTACTGATTTCTGAGAGCTTAAAGCTGAGAATACCTCATGAAACCACCGTTGCCGGTGAGGATTTGAATCAGTTCGTAGCCAACTTGCTGCGTTTTTTTATTGCGTTTGCAGTGTATCTTGACCGTTTTTTATTTATTAAATGTTTTATTTTGTTCATGATTATTGAGATGCAAGTGCCAACACTATGGAACTAAAATTCCGTGTTCTGTTATGTCGAATAATATACTTGAAAAAAATAATAAAACAATAATTTCATACAAAATAAAAATATCATTAAAAAATAACACATAGCACATCAATATAAAAAAAACAAACAATGACAAACATTTTATTTACCTGAAATAAATTTACTAAAATATTTAAAAAAAACCATCAAGTTAAAATTAATTCATTAATTAAAATCTCTCCGCTGAAGGAAAATTCAGTTTTAAACTCCTCTCGTGAAAATAGATTTTGTTCTTGAGCTTTTCATAAATATTAAACACTCAGGTGCGGTAAAGAGCAAGCAAAAGTCATGAAAGCAATAATAACAATATTTTACATCGGAGACTATAAAATTAATATTCTTGTTTAAAAACAGATTTTTAAATAAATTTTTTTATGTCTACCGTGGCGGTGATCGAACCCGAGGCCTCTTGCATGATAAGCAGACGCGCTTATCATTTGATCAATAAATAAATTTTCTCGCGTATAGGTTAAACGTAGATAATAGTTTGTGTTGATGCCAGAATCATGGATAATAATTGTTTCAGGTTCAATAACTACTATCAGGTAAAAAATTATGGAAAAAAAATCGAGTGGAAAAGTCCATCTCGCTGTATACTGATAAAATTGTTCGTCTATCAATTCTGTTATTCTGGATTCGATTCTTAATATGGTCGACATGATATATTTGTTTTATAAGTGGTAAAAAAAATTCATTATTTTGAATCAAATTTTATTTTTTCACTTATCTATATGTCACAGCGGTGTATTTATTCAAAGTGTTAAATTAATTACAAAACAGCATTTTTATTAAACAATTAACTCATGAAAGTTCTATTAAATAACCAATTATAAATATTAATGCGTTGAGCACGAAAATAAACAAAAAAAAATATACAAACTGAACAGAAATAATAATGACAATGCTACAAAAAATAAATGACTTTTTTCAATTGATAAAATAACATAAAGCTAGAAATTTGTTATTCAGTTTATTAATTCAATTTAAAATGTTTTTAAATTTCAAATAGTAACCATCATCATTATCGTACAAAAAAACTATTTTAACATATATAATTATGTGATTTTTATGACACGATTTGATACAATATTACATCAGTTTTGTACAATTAAATTGGATTTTTACAAATAAACGTTTCATTCCAAATCAATAACATCACCCTTAAAAGTACTATTTACAATTTTATACAGTAATTATAATTTGGGTTTGGAAATATCACAACCTTAAGAAAAACTTTGATAAATATTAATACAAAAATTAAAAAATATGTGTGAAAATAAAAGAAATATAAAATTCATATCCTTGTTTTAAGACTATTTGAGTTAAATTCGGTGCATTGCAATACACAGATTCGGAAACTACAGACCAACATACGTAGAATATTTTCGAAAACCACAGTAGTTTATAACTACACCTGTAGATGGAAAGATTCGTGCTTTAGAAAACTTCATAAAATGCTCCAAAACAAATTTACGTGGTCTCATAACAAAGTGTTTTATTTAATAAATTTAATCATTTTATTCCACGATGTTAACGCCGCGCTGATTGAAAACGTAACACAAGTTTTGAGAATATTTACTTGAGAGGACTAAAAAGTCCGGTCATTCATGTTTAGTTCTGTAACAAAGAAACTAGAATTTCAATAGAAACAATGTAATTACAGTTTTGCAGACAGTTAAATATTCTATTATTTCTGCTTAAAAACATTTTTTCGTAAACCACCCAGAAAACTAATAAACGATATTCTTTCAAGACGGAAAGTGGACGCTCAAGGTCACAAACTTAAGGTCTTATTTTGGGTTTTCAAGTCTTCTTTACTTGCCTTATCAATATCCATTTCCTACAAAGCATATAGTACGAAAAAATTCTTTTAGGTTTTCAAGTCTACAATCCGTTTATGTTTTCAAACTCCTCCACATTTTGTCCGAAAAACTTTCTATGTCTCTAAAAACTGGACTTTTAATTTATAATGTATGTGAAATAATTGAAGACAGATAAAAAAATCTAAAAAATAAGGACGTATCAATGTGGTTTGCAAAATGCATTTAAAAGATATGAGTAATTATTTAAGTTGAAAATAATTAACGATTTAAAAAATCAAATAAAACACTGAACTCTAAAAATTAAATATGTAGTAAATAAATAAGATCCCTGTTATTAAATGATTAAGAGTAAATGGCTTGCCGTAAATAAAACCCCTAAAAAAATAATTTTAGAACTGTAAACCGGGAGTGACTGCGCTAAAATTAGCAATAATAAAAAAACTTATCAATACCGCTAACGGATAGAGAATAAAATAAAACACAGGCACACAAATGAACAAATAATTGAGCTTTTGAAATTTATTGATGTTTAACAAAAAAAAAAAACAGAAAAATCAACGAAAATTTTCTTAATCTGGCCTGGTATTCTATATGGTGGGTATACTTTGCGCCAATTCACAGAATCAAGCACACAGGTCATAATATTTATAATATTTCCAAATAAAGTGTGTGACAGGATTGTTAAATTCAGGCACTGAAAAAAAAACCAACAATTGGAAAATACTTTCTGTAAATTAGATGTTAAATCTTTCTCATGTTGCATTTATATTTAATCATAGTTTTAAAAAAAACGTGTGTTATGCTTTTACTAGCGGTAAAATCGAATTGCTTCTTTTTTTATTGACTGAATGATTCTTTGTTGGTTTGAAAACATGTAAGTAGTTTTATTTAATAACACATTCAGTCAAAAATGATCACATGTCATGTAGATATGTATTTAAAAATAAACATTAAAAGATAAGACTCGAGGTAAAATACAATATTTTTTTTGTTTAAAGAACAAACAAGATTAGGCACAAAGTATACTAGGTAAACACAAAATTACGCATACAAAACACTTAAATATTGAGTGCAGTCTTCAAGTATTGAATTAACTAAAATAAACTCAAAAACTGGAACTAAATAACAAAATATTTTTTTTTTTTAAATATCACAAAATATTTTACAAAAGAAATGGTTTGAAATAAATCCACTCATTCGATAGTAAGATAATAGGTTACATTAAATATTCTTTGTACAAAATTGTTTAAATAAGTATTTAAACTATTATACACATTTTATTTAAATTTATTAAAAAATATTTAGTTAAAATTTCTGAAATAAAATTTTACGTTTATAACATCTTAACGGGTTGTTCAAACTTAAAAAATAGTGTTTTATTGATTTCGTTATCAGTAACAAAATTTTAAAAATGTAAAAATTACGAAACATCTTAACAATTTAATATCTCACTTACTTTATTTACATTATTTTATTAATTTACACGTGGTTTGACTTATATTTTAACATATCAATTTACAAAACTTTAAATAAATTTATTATTTAACTATGACGAGGCAAATTAGATTCAATGTCACTCGCCAAATTATTTTTAATATCACAAAATACTTTTTTACACGTTTTAATATGATTAATTTGGATAAATATTTTATAACAAACGTTTGACAATCAATGGTCAACTAAACTCACCCTTTTAGATTGTTTATGTTATTTTTAATCCAATTCAGAATGCGCAATTGTGTGGTCAGTTCAGAAAATTTTCTCAGTAAAAAGCATTCCGACTGAATCATAGTTTTATTTGTTTATTGGATAACCAATTTATTTGAAAAATATTAAAACATGTAGGTTTTAAGTTTAAGGTCTTAAGTTTTCGAAATAATTTAGTAATTTTACTGTCGGTCAGATCAGAGGACGAAAGCGTAACATTTTTAAAGAGAAAATGTAAAGTTACAGAAGGAAAACCCAAGTAAATAAAGGAAAAATCATAGAAATAGACTGAAATTTCTAAGGGGCTGTTTGAAATATTCATTAAATAGGTTGAACCTATCTTAAACAAAAGTAAAAATAAACAAAGTTAAAAAATGACAAACTTGAAAATAGGAGTCAACTATCTATAAGCAGAATGGTGAATGTTACAGTGTGTAAAGTGACAGATCATCTCTTTGAATGTCAAGAATTTCGTTGTTGAAAAAATATCTTGTACTACGACACAATTGCGCACTTGTATTTGTGTGGTCAGGGACATTCGTGCGTCCATCATAAAATTACAAATATTTATTTAACATTTTAGCACATTTTTAAAAACATTACCGTGAGAACCTTTTGGTAAAACAGTTCTTAAGGTCCTTACAGCTGCGTTGTCTGTCAGACAGTACTCTCTCTTTTGTCTCTAATCATGAGGGGAGTTTCTGGCGTTGAAGTTACGAGGTCCTCGTCAGATATGTGGCTGGGTGAGCCCGTGGAGTCTCCGTTCGGCTGGAAGTTGGATCGGATGGCTTCTTCGTGGGCTTGGATTCTTGGGGATGCGCAGTAGCCTCGCGGCAGTGTGCGCATGTGCTGCAGGGGGATGTTAGGGTGCGGGAGGGCCATGGGCCGGACCCCCGCTATGGTGCCTCCGTAACTCGGCCAGTGCCCCCCGCGAGGAAGGGTGCTGTAGGCAAGGGGCGCAGGCATCGACTTCTGAGAAATAAATTACAGTTGTCAATTGAAAAACATCTTTATGCGTGACATTAAATTAATTTGCTCCAAAAATTGAATAAACAAATCGACCATAAGACAGCGAACCTATTTTTTTTAAAGTATCAAATTTGTTGACTTGACAAGCAGCTTCTTATTTATTTATTTATTTTGTTCATTAACGCCCAAAAGCCATTTACAAAAAATAAAAATGAAATACATGCTAACATACTAAATAATAAACACAGAATATACAGAAAAAATATGTGAAATTAGTTAGAAAGGATATAATAAAAAGTTTTACAAAGTAAAAAAAAAACAATAATAACAAAGATATGCAAGAAAAAACAGTAAGCGTATTAACAAAAATGCAAAAATATAAGCTTATGAAATGAATTCTGTAAAGCAAACAATAAATCAAGTGTTACGGTAAGCAAGAAAGACAAATTTAAGTTAAATTAAAAAACAAACAAGCATATATTATCTTGAAAAAATAAGAAATAAAAATATGTTTATATAAAATGCGTATTTGCTAATAGTACAATGCAATTTGATATAATAGTAAAAAATAAAAAAAACAAGTATAAGGTAATAAAAATAAACATGTATTTTTTTAATATATGGAATTGAATTGTAAATAATAGTTTGACGAGCAGCTACAAGTAAACTTGATATTGTGGACTTATAAGATAGTCAAGAATTGGACAGAATGTCTGCAGCCGTTCCATAAGTGTTACCTAACCTATGCAGTCTCGGTATCAATGAATTGTTTTGTTGGTTTTAGAAGAACTGGAGCAATGAAACAATAAAGTACTCCTAGTGTTGACAGCGGGTACTCTAAAATAATTCAATTTAAGTATTTTTGGTACGTCATAAAGAGAGTTTACAATTTTATACAGTACAGTGAGATCATTAATAGTTCTTCTTTCAGAAAGTGTTGTTATGTTTTTTATACTTTAACTACTGTTATTTCGGATACATCACGAATATTTTGTCCAATATTCTGAGTGGCAGTTCGTTTAGTGGTTCCTTTTTGAAAGAAGCTTTTGTAATATTTACTTAGGATCCTTATAGATACGTTCCAATATCAACTTTCAACAAAAAGTTACGTTTGTTCAGGATTTTCTTATCAAAAACAAACAAAACTTTTATCTTAGAAAGAAAATGTTTATATCTAGGTTTAAAATGGAGAATGTCAATCACTACTAACAATCATCACATTGTTTCAGAGAATAGATGTCAGATACTTGTGTCCGTTTTAAACAAATCGCTTCTAATAATGACAGGAGTCAAAATACGTCGTTTTTGAGTAAAGTATGCAGAAACATTCACGAATATGTTTTTTAGTCACATAACTAACGGAATGACTCTTAAAAATATTGATTAATTTATTTATTCTAAAGAAACAAACAGTCGACAATGATATAATAACATTTTTTTAAAAATACAGTTCAAAGACATACCAGCAAAGTTTCTAAATAAAAATCATACATATTATTCAATTGTGTTACAACAAAATAATGTGTTTATGTGTATTTGTAAGTGAGGGTGTGTGTTTATGTGTATTAGTGTGTGAGTAAGTGTTCAGGAGGGTGCATCATTAAAAAGTATGTGGAATCGAGTCGCAGCCAGAAATAATAAGTCTTAATTTATTTTTAAATAAATTAAGGGGCATGTAAAATATATCAATAGATGAAAAAAAAACATTATGGTTGGAAAAAAAAACGTAATGTGACTTTTAAAGCAACAACGTCAATTGTCAGCCTCGTGGTGTAGTGATCAACGAGTTTGTCTACCATGCAAGAGGTCTCGGGTTCAATTCTCGCCATGAATGATATAAAATAATTATTTAAAATAGTGTTTTCAAACTAGAATACTTCATAGTCCCTAGACTGTTACTTGAAGCGTTAAACTGATCATCTTACCTTCATATTACAAAAATTATCAACATACGCTGCGATTTGGTGAAGCATTGCACCATTAGGTGTAGAAGAAAATTATGATTTTTAATACTTCAGCTCAAAGTTTTGCGTTTTTGAAATTACTCCGCGTGTGACGTCATGAGGTCTCTTCGGTGAGTTGACTTCCTGTCAACTGGAAACCTATCACAGCACTCTATCATTAAGTGATTAATACGAACTAGTGACGTCGTTTAAAGTGGTCCTTTTTTATTTTACTTTTTACACGTTTTTAAGAAAAACCGTAGAATTTAATGCTCTAATTCTTCCGCACGTAAGAAAACTTTTTTTGCATCCAATTTCCTGTAGCACTGAACTTTCTCTTAATATTACTGTTACGTGTTGTTGAATTCATTTTTCAAAATTTTTTTACCCCGTTATTCTGAACCCGCGTAAATCGAGGTCTGAATGTACTTATTTTACATTAAAATAATTTATTATTTTCATCTGGAAATTTACGTAACTAATAATGGAAAGGTCTCTGATAGGACTTAATCAATAAAATTTTTGAAGTTAAATGTATCTTGGAATTTAATAAATGTATGTTGCGTTTTGCCAACCTTGTGGTGTAGTGGTCGGCGCATTTGCCTACCATGCAAGAGGTCTCGGGTTTGATTCCCGACATGGTTGACATTAAATATTTATTTTAAAATGTGTTTTAACACTAGAATATTTCATGGTCCCTGGACTGATACCTGAAGCATAAAACTGATCTTACGTAACAAAAATGATCAAGATACGCTGCGATTGATTTATTAATGCAGTGCCCTATGCACCAAAAGGTGCCGAAAATTAATGATGACGATGATGTTAGGTTTTTATTATAAATATTAAATCACAGTAACGAAATTAAAAAAAAATAGATATTCGTATCATGATGATACAACATTTTAGTTGTTAAATCCAAACTTTACTGACAGAATGCTTTAAGTCATTAAAACAAGTTTTGAGATAGTCCCATTTAAAGCTTTCTTATTCTATCAACGCATAATTTTTCCCACAATTTTCTTTATTTTTGTTAAGTTTTCAATGAGTAATTTTTATTCTAGGCATTGCATTAAACTTGAAATCAACATTTTTCACCTATATTAAAAAAAAAAGAAATCTGAAAAGACTGTTGACTTAATGCATTCTGTCAGTATATCCTTTATATATATATATACATAAAAATTTAATATTTTTTATTTTTATATATCATGTTTGGACCCCTGTATTTAGTAGCCTTACGTTATGAACAAGGCTAAGGTACTCGAAAAAACTATTTATTTTTTACCTTGAAAATGGGATTTTTGATAACTTGTTTTGGTTTATTACCTTTACGAGTGCAATCACCATTGTTGCAAAGTCTAAGAACAATGGCGCGTGATAACTACTTTTAACGACATTATGAATATCTATTAAAGATATTCCATCTTTCGTGCATTTTGCTTCAAGATTATGCGTTGTAAACTGAAAAAAGGGCACTGAAATAACAATTGTTCGATTATCTGTAAAGAAATATCATCGCATAGACAATAAAGATTCATTCCGCAATTTAAACCCATATAGGTAACTTCTCATAGCTCCGTGTCCGGTAAAGATTTGGGTCGTTTCGAAAGTACTTTAGTGATGAAACATTTTAGTGAATTTACCTGTAGAAGAAGCGCTGTAATGATTCTCCCAACGCTGCTGCGTATTTTGTTTTACACAACGCTTGGCAAAGCTAAGGGGAAATTCCGAAAAGAAAAGTGCCGTTCTTTTACAAGTTGCGGCTCTTGCTCATTCATCCGCTCTCTCATTTCCTACAATACCAGCATGTCCTCTTATAGAGCATATTTTAATAATTGTCCCTCTGATTTTAAGATGCGTACTCTGAATATCTACAATGAATGAATTTACCGACCGAGTATCAGTAACAGCTTGTACGCCCGAATGAAATCGAACGACAATCTGATAATATTTGTGCAATACGCCCTCTGGAGGTTTTTTAAAAACCATTTTAAAAGCTTCTTGTATTTAGAGTAGTTCAGCCTGAAGAACTGAGCAGAAATTGTCTCATTTAAATGTTCTGCCTGGTATTGCCTCAATATTGAAGCATACAATATTTTCAGACTGTAAATCTGATCAATTTTCTGATCCCTGCTTTAGAAGATAAAACAAATGACAATAAAAAATAATGTGCTCGTTTTATCTTCGTTTTTCTGCATTTATACTAGAAAAATAAAAGACGTAAAAGTCACATATCACGCTTTTCTGAAAGACGAAGTATTATGAAGCATTAAGTGTAATCGCATATGTTTACTGTGCCAGATATTGCGTCCTGATTGTATTCACACGGTAATTTGATTTATTTTTACATAATATAATATTTTTGTGCCTGAACATCGCACAATATTTATTTATTTATTTGGTTTAGAAACAATGAAAAATAATACAATATGTACAGTGATATTTAAATAAAAAAAACACCACTTATTTTTCATCAATTACATGTAAACAATAATGAAATATATATTTTAATGAATTTTTGCAAATCGAAATTAAAATATAATAAGAATTGATTTTTTAATATTAAATACATCTTATGTACACATGTAAACATTAACCTGTTAACAGAGTATGACTGAAAATTTCGTCATTCCAAAAAAGAAACTGTAGCGAGTATGATAAAATATTTCGTTAAGACCTTTAAAAAAAATTGTTTGGATATTATAGGTATAATATATTTAGGCTTCGAGTAGCGCTGACTCACCGAATATTTTTATTAAATGTGATTTCAAATTTTGATATTATCTCTATTAGTACTTGAATGCATTAAATAATCGGATGAATAACACAAACTATTTTTATTATTAATTATTGATTATAATGTGTCATTCATATTCGGTATACCATAGACAAATAAATTTATTCTGATACAAACATTGTCATTCGAGAGAAACATTCATGTTTTAGGAATAGGTATGTACCCATATTACATATATTACGGGAAAATGTCAAGTTTGTGACATTCTAAAAATACTATTTGTTTTTTTGGGAATTTTTAGAAATATTTTCGTTCTTATGATTTACCCAAATATTTAATTTTGAGGGCCATTTTCAAGAAGTTGTAAATAACTCACTATTAGAAAATGGGAATCAAGTTAGGGTAGAGTGAGATCGGCTCACGGACCATTAGTCCATGAGTCCGAGACACTAGCCACAGGACCACAACCCGATTCATTTTATATTTTGTTCACTTTGGGCGTGAAAACATATTTCGTTACTGCTATGTTTACTATGGGCACGGCGAAATAATCCGTTATCCTTTAGAAATAATTATCCGTTGCACATACACACGTTTTAACAAACGAAAAACTAAATTCCCCGGGAAGAGGTAAATAAAATAAAATATGAAAAAAATCAACAAAACAAATTATTAAAATTAAATCTTTGTGAAAAAATCGTTCATTAATATAAAACTGATAAAAACAATAAAAAAAAAATACTAATAAAATATGCAAAGAAATAAAACTAGTAATGTAAGTTACCAAAATTAAATTATTGTTGAAACAAATATATTAATATAAAAATGTATCTTGTATATGCTTGTTAAGCTAAAACAATCCAGTGTCGAAAATCTAAATATCCAAGTTTTCAATGCTGTTGTATAATCTGCACATTCTTAATTTTGGATTGAAGAAGGACACATTATTCTTAAACGAATCTACGTAGAATGTCTTTGGGTTCCTTAAGGTATGCCCATTAGGAACACTAATTTTTATATTACTCAAACTGCTTGAACTTTCCGACTTATTACTTACGATTTTATATTAAAACAACAAGTCATTTACCTTTATTCTAGTTTATATGATTTGAAATAAAATTGTTGAAGTGTCTTTTCGTAAATACTATTCAGAGTAAAACTCAATTGAATATGCCAGACCGGGCAACAAAGGGCGCTATAAAAACATTTTATAAGAACACAAGGTATCGTTCTCTTGATCACGTTGAAATGATAGCATCAGAACTAATATGTGACGTTTAATTTCTAAAGCTCTTAATGGTAAATAATTCTTGCCATTGTGAATTTACTGAAAGATAAATCTCAAGTAAACCTAATTACGTATCATTAAACTCTTGTAATGTGTCATGAGTCTACATAGGATTTAAGACATGATACATGTCTCTTATTTTTTCAATATGATGAAATTATATTTTTTGTTATCCTCAAATGGACATTTTCACATCGGAATGAGAAACTGAAGTTTAAGTAAATATCCAGGATTTAAACGTTAAAAATATTTATTCTTGCTGTGCGAAGAATAATTAAACGCTTGGAAGTGATGCCGACACAACAATAAATATGTTTAACTGTATAAAAAAGAGCACGAGGATAGAAAAAGGAAGACAGAGACGCTGTTCTGTGGCCGGTGTTTGTGTAAAAGAGACAACAGCATCTAGATAGCAAAATTTACTTTATGCACGTACTATGCATTAGACTAGGAAAACATAAACCATTTGAATTTTCGATGCTTTCTTATATTTCCAAATTATGATTTATCCGCACGTTTTTACAAACTTACTAACTTTAAAAAAAGAAGAACATTAATAGACCTCATTTTCCTCTATAAAATTATTAACAGTCTAGCTGATTCGTCCCAGCTCCTAAATAAAATTAAATTAACTGTCCATCACGTGCTCTACGAAATCACCCAACCTTTCGATTACCTAGCGTCAATTCGAACTATTGTCAGAATTCGTTTTTACATAGATTGTGTTTCATTTTTAACAGCATTTTTGACCTTTTAGATATCTATTATACAGGATTATAATTATTTAAAAATAGTGTATTAAAAAACTTTTGAATAAGACTCCCGTTGATATCTTTTTCAGATTACATACATTAATGTTGTTATTTTTAATCAAATTTCTCTACTGAAATTTGTATTACTGCTAAAATCGCTTTAATGAAAATTTATCAATTTCCTTTGGTTTAAAACCTTCTCCTTAAACTGCTTTTTTAAATTTTAAAGATCACTTGCCATACCTATTATTCTTTCTTTTTTCTCTGCTGCATTGACATATTATTATACTTTTAAACTACTTTTAGTTAATTTTATTTTATATAAAATCTATATATTGCTGCTCTTACTATAATGTGTCATTAACTTTGAAGATGTTTTTTAAAAATTTACTTAAATTTATTGTCTTATTTCACTTAAAGATTCTTCTAAATGTTTTTTTGAATCCCATAAAATATATATGGGTATAATAAAAAGGTTTTTTATTTTTTTATATCTGAGCATGTTTTTAATTATTCATTTGAATTCTTACCTTTTAATTACTTTTACAATTTAAAAAAAATATTTTTTATATTATTTCCATTTGTTAATACTAACTTCAAACTTTTAAATAACCTTTTTTACTATAATTTTAAATTTTAAATAACTTCCATTTAACAAATTACAACAGGGATGGAGAATACCTTAAATAAGGGAATATGGAAGTCAAGGCATTTACAGGGCTTATGACCTGTTATTGGCTGGTTTAAGAAGCTACTTTACACACTGTGTAACATTCACAATTTTGTGAAAGTTAAGCTTGCGAATAGTGGTAGAATAATGATGGTATATCAAAAAGTATTACTTCTAAATCTCGCATAGAGTTAAACTCAGTTTAAATCTGGGATAGCGACCATAGAAACTTATACCTGCACATTATGTGGTATAACGCTAAAATAAGCACACGATCTGTCAAAAGTCATATTTTTCGGTAATCAAAATGGAAAGTTTAACAGATTTTTTTCATTTTTAAACAATTTCGAAGTCGTGCGACCCTTTTAATGCGATTTAAGTGATTTTTAATAATTCATATCTTGTGATATCTGAAATGTTATATGTTTGCATGTGTTTACATTAATTGTGATAAAAAAGAAGCACGAACAAACCAAAGAACTCGCTTTTACCCTTTTCTCTTTTTCCCAATTTTGATTTTGTTTTCTACCGTTTTTCATGTTTTTCATTACATTACATTGACAGTAGTCTTGGTTTGACTTTGACGTTTGTTTTTGTTTGTTGTTGTTGTAAAAGTAACTTCGCACGCGCACATATCAATGTTGACGGTTTAAAAAAATTAAGAATGAAATAACCTGTGAATTGTTATTCTAGGTAATAAATAATTTTATAAGTGAGTTTTATTTATATCGGTTATAAATAGTTATATATATATATATATATATATTATGTCTAAAAAGTAAGGCCCATATTGTATAACAACATAATGTTTATTCCAAATAGCATGAAGTAAAATGATTAACAGTTTTACACAAAGGCAATGCTTGCCCACGTTCCAAAAGAGCCTTAAAATATTGCTCCATTAATCATATTTGCCACAAGCACTGAGATTTTTATAGTTTTCCACCCAATTCAATTACATAAAGCACCCATTTGTCCTGCTGCCGTAGAGTAAGGTTAAGAAAATAAGCATTTTTGATAAAATATTAAACTCCCTCTGTAAGCCCCACTTTAGAAGATTTAAGGTGAAGCATGTTATTCTAAGCAATTTTTGTATCCACTCAGAATATATGATAACCCAAAATGCCATTGCATTCTGATGCATTTTATTTATTTAAGGCCTCGATGTAACCAATTTCTTAAGTTTTCATGTACCCTAAACATATACCGACAAACATAGAAAGTGGTATTTCATATTAACTTAACTATCTACAACTACCATTACAAGCATGTAACAGTTGGCGATATCGGCGATAGGTAGAAGATAAAAAATAAATCGGCTCTTCGGGTCTCAATCACACGGTCCTACGAGCCTCGTTTAACAGACCAATTAATTATCTACAACAATTATTACTAGCATCTTACAGTTGGCGATAGCTGCGATAGGCAGTAGATAATAAATAAATCGGCCTTTTTGGTCTCAATCACACGATCCTACAAACTTTGTCTAACAGACCAGTTGTGATTTTTAAAATCATGTTTAAATAACATCATTATCCATTATCTACACCTGGTAGTGAATCGAGCACTGCATTGGTAAAATAAATTCAGCGTATCACGATCTGCTGTTACATAAAAGTGAAGTTATCAGTCTTACGCTTCAGGTGCCATAGTAGTCCTAAGACAGTGAAATATTGAAGTGTTCCAACACCTTTTAAACAAATAATTCATGTCAGCCCTGCTTTATGTGGAAGAACGTACCAACAACTACACTACGAGGGGAATTTTTCCCGCGTGGATTTCCATTTTTAGGATTCTTACTTGAGAGTAGTGATCGAGTCAAAAACACTAGTCCAGAATTCTAGTTCTTTTTCACTTATCAAACAGTATTTTTCACCCGCCCGGACACACGTGGAAATAATTATAAACACAAATGACAACAATATCAAAGCAAAAACTAAAGTAACAGTAATAGTAATAATACAAATGAAAAAAACGCCATAACTTACAATATTGTTGGCCATGCCTTGGTGATTTTCATGAATCCCAGGAAGGGGAAGGCCATTTCTAGTTGCAGGGCAGAACGGCCCTGATAGTCTACTGGGGGGTACACCAGCACCAGTGGTCTGGAGAAGTCCTCGACTTGGAGAACCTGTGTCAATTGTAGACACGTGTTGTCTCTTTCGGATGTAGTCGATCTGATAAAGAAATAAATACATTACCTACTAACAAATTCGTTGAATTGGAAATATCTAAAACAAGATAAAGTCAAAAGATGGCTAGATAAATTGGTTGCGTCACATGAGTTTCTATGTTCATTGTATATTGCACGTTTACTAGGTTGCTGCTTTCAATTTATTAATTACCTACTGAGCCCTTGTGAGCATGTTGTAATTACTCTACTGTGGGTTCAATCCTATTTTTCCCCAGTCTAATAACACCATAACCGTCATCGAATGTAAATGTGGTCTTTATATTTACGACGCGATCGTAAATAAGTGATTTTACCTATCTACATACGAGTGTTCAATCCACCATGTCGTGTATCGCGTGCATCACGAATTAAGAAAATGAGAAGTGTCTAGTTTACCACAGGACATCTGACAGAGCCTACCGCGAGAGAAGTTTCATCAATAAGTTTGGAATAATCCCATTACAAGGTAGTTAATTGAATTAATTTGTATTATGGTTTAGTAGTAAATGAATGGAGAACAAATGGACGACAAAAGAATGGTAAAACAAGTATATATGGCAAAAATGAACGGCAACGTGAGACGAGGACGACCTAGGAAGACGTGGCATGATCAGATAAACCAAAATCTTAAGTCTGGTCACGTCAAAAGCAGACAAAACCGAAAGGCAAGTATGACAAGATGTATAAATGTGGAAGAAGCTAGGAATGTATGCCAAAATAGACGTGTGTGGCGGTCCATTCTCTTTGCTTACTTTTACGGGGAAATGGCGTGATGGTAGTAGTAGCAGTGGAAAAGTATAAAAAGATAACGCAATTGCTACTAAAAAATCCGCGAACCAGCGAAACACGCAAATTTGAGTGTCTACCTGCTATCTGGCAAGTGTCGCGATCATAAATATAATTGTTATTTATTTTTTCCAACCTGATGTTTCACGGGGCATAGCAGTATTAATACACCATTTGTATACCTTTATGTAACAATAAATTGCTGTCAACATTACTCTACAGATTAACGTAATGACGTCATTTAAGAATAATCTTTGCAGCATCTAATTAAAGTATAAACAAAGTTTGAAAAAATATATAAAGAGTGTTTGAATTTTAAGATCATCGGTAATTTTGGAGGCGTAGTTCTATCAAATAAACTAATAGGACGCATTTTAGTGTGATCGGCGAATTTTCAAGATTACTCCAGAGTGAAAATGACGGACGCCCGCTCACGTTTCGCAGCTTCTTCACGACTTTTTGACAAAAAAACAGACCGCATTAGTGTCACAGCCACTATATTCACTTGACAGCCCTGCGACTTTTCTCCGCTCTCAAAAATGAGGAAGAAATGATGAAGAAAGTACGACATTTCACAACCATAAAGATCATAAACAACTCGCGACAAGCCAAATCAAGAAGTGCGTTACATAAATGTTTTGAGGATAAAAAAAAACTCTGGCTAAATGTATTTTACACGATGGTGATATAAATGGGGACAAATTTAACTTTGAGGAATTGATAAAGATTTTTAATTACACAAATTTTTGAGCACTTTTTTAATCAAACTGTCTGCACGTACTTTAAATACACACAAATACAGATCGACAACTATTTTTCGAGACAAGAAAGGAGATCGCTGCGAAATTGTTCATGTATACAGAAAAATATTCTGTGACAAAAAACAGAATCCGTAGATTCCGACTTTCGTTATTTTATTGATGTGTTGTATCAAAATTACCTGGATGTCCCCATCAATCTGGTCAGGGATGATGTCAGGGTTCCTTTCGTCTCCATCTGGAGCACCATCTCCAGCTTGCAGTAGGTGATGTCTGTGCGCTGGCTGAGGGGCTCTTACGCCTTTCCCCTGGCAGTTGGGTGGTACAGCCACGGTAACGGTCTTGCCTCCTGGTGATCCGTCCCCCGAGTCACTGCCAGTCGAGCCCCCTTCGGCCCCTAGGGGTGGAGACCGGGTGCCCGTCTTACCAACTCTTCTTCTGCGATCCTGAGAACAACATATTTTTTTGTTGATTTATTTAATACCATTACGATTACTGCCTTGCCATTTCCTAAAGGGGTTGAGAAGAAAAGATGGAATACCATATGCGCTTAACCCGGCAAACATCTTGTCACACAAGTCCAGCTATCGTATCTTCTTTTGATATGATCGGAATTGAGATTTCGGTTTTTATTATTACATATGACCGTGCCAAGTTCGGAGGTTTTTACCCAGTGCATGAGACAATCATATAATTGTGCATTTTTACAATGCAGTACTGTCTAGTTTTAAGGAGGAACCTTCATAAAGATGCTGATGTGTTTATAAATGTGAGTGGAATTTCAAAGAATGAAGTGTTTCGCGCTTGTTTGCAATGCCTGAATATTTTGAAGAATTGCTGTGAAAAATGCCTTTTTATTATGGTGATTCACGCTGTTTTTGCAAATAATCGAAGCCCAGACCTTAGATGTGGTAGGCAAATATTTTTACTAGTAAATCATGAGGCGGATTATACGGTAAAAAAATATACCATGTCTATTAAAAATATTGATAAGTTACCGATTCGTTTAAATTTCGGTCTTAACAATCAAAATATTAGATTCGATTGCATTTTTAAACAAAGAGTTTTATAAAATATTTGACTTTAAAAATATGCAGGTCGAGTCGGTCGCTTGGATACAAATTGTACATAGATTATCGATAAACCAACTTTAAGTATGTATTTTCGTGTGTTACGTGCATTGAAACGCTTATGTATTCCACGGAAATTGATCATTGATGATTAATAAATAATAATGCATCATGGAACAAACGAAAATTCACGCTTTATTTCCAGAAGCCACAACCGATGTTAAATCGATGAAATCTATAGATTATAGATTACATTATGATCCATTCTGACCATTAATAACTAAAGTATTGAATGATACATGAATAAAACCGGCAGAATAATTCAGCCTTTAATTCCGTTTCAGTGATTACTTTTAAAACCTGGTTTTAAGTTTTATTTGTTTAACGGCTTATAACGGTGATTTAATTTCACAGATTTTATTCCAGGTTGTTATGCTGTGTAAAGAAAGTAATAATTGTCAATGGTATCCAAAACAGTTAGACTTACCAAGAAAAATTGAGAAGTATTTTCATGAGTTTTTTAGTAAGTAAAATAGTATTGTAAAATCAAATTTACATAAAAAAAGGTTAGATCCTATTTACTTCGAAAAAAAGAGCATGTCTAGCACCTATCGCTATCCTAAAAAATTACTAGTTGCTAAAGGAGAAAACATACCCAAAAGAGATCTGTGTATGTGTATTATGATAGATTTGGCAGCTTTGTGCAGATACAAGTATTAGTTAAGATAATTCAGCAACATTTTATTATAATAGTTAAGAATATCTTGACCAGGTTCGACAGAATAAAGAAAAAATGTATCCAAAACCAAACAGATCAGTTTAGAAAAGGCATTGATTTTCCTCATATTATTGGATGGGGGAGAGTCATGGGCCATGAAGGCCCGAAGAAAAGCAGAAGGTAGATGCCTTCACAATATGGTAATGGAGATGTATGCTTCAAACTACATGGACCGCAAGCGGGATAAACATTTAAATTGAAACACCTGGGTTTTAATAACAGACTATTCTTCATCTATTTAAAGCCTGTTTGTCTGTTTTTCGGACACATCAAAGGAAGAAATGAGAACAGCCTTGAAAAATTCATGGTCGTAGGAAGGGTCAAATGAAGTAAAGAGAGAGGAAAAACCCTCCCTAGAAGCACTGATTAAATCAAGGCTGCCGCAAGAACATTTTATTGTAGATCGATGCGGGTGGCAGCGAAGGTGTGTCGGGAGAGGTAGAGAACAACAATCATTGACATGTTGAAAACAAAGATGAAAAAAAATGACACAGACGATGATGAAGATAATCCAAAAGTACATAATAAGCAATTAATTTGACTGTGGAAAAGCGAGAAATTAATTTTCACTAAAATCAGAAGATGAGAGAATTTAAGAAATATATACGTTAAAACTAGTGGTAAATTTTATACATCGTATAAAGTTATTACATTCCTCTTTTATTAAAATTCAGTATATTTCTCGTAAAATATTAATGTTTACAAAAATATGGGTGTAAGTAGGTACCTTATTGCATTGATTCCTAAGAAGTATAATAATGATGGCGGCAACAATAATGATGGCTCCAGCTGCTCCTGTAACGACGCTCATCATTGGAGTAAATTTGAAGGCAGTGTGAGGCAAATCTGTAACAAATCAAGAAAACCGTGTTTTTAAAACTGGTTTAGGATGGGACGTACCCTTGTTATCTGGAAATTTTTAAATAATATTTGTTTAAAAAATGCTAAGATACGTGCTACGCATGTCTAAGGAGAACCTAAACCCAAGTTGCCTCTTTTTAAACCTGCGGGCTCGCGCCATCTTGGAAGGCCGTCGATGACGTCTTTTCGACTTTCTTTGGTAGAACTAAGAAGCGCTGGATTAACGTGAGAGAAAGCAAGAGTGCTGACTGGTAATGAAGTTTCCTGGAGGCAACTAGTGATGTCCATATGCTTCACTTAGGAGCTGATGTGGTAAAAAAGAAGACGAAGTTAAAAAGTAATAAAATATCTCTCTTTCTGATTTTAATCTTCTTGATTGGTTTACAGCAAAGCTCTGCATCCCTTTTGCCTCTCAAATTCATTCTGCGTAGTTCTATTTGGCCTACATATGACATGCAACTCATACCGTTGAAGGATATCCTTGTGAAGTATTATGAGATCAATTTGTCTAGCGCGTCTCTCCTCTTCCTTCCGTTCCTCTTTCGATTCTACTAAAAACCTTGTTATTTGTGATGCGGTTACTCCAGGTAATTCCCATAACTCTTCTATGGGACCACATCTCGAAAGCCTGTAGTTTTTTTTTGTATCATTCAGATAAACACTTATAGTCCATATACAATACACCCAAGACACCCCATATATATGTCTTGATAGGGAGCTTACGTGGTTGATCAATATTATTTGATGTTTTAAAATGAGATTTTTTGATAAACGCTTTTTGACCTGATGTATATGGCGTGGCTATCAGCTTCACTTTTTGATCAACCATTTTGAATGATTCTTCTCCCAAGGTAACCAAACTCTTTCGTATTTTTATATGGAATCCCTGACACTGTTATTCTCGTTTGTTGATTTCGGCCCACGGCTATTACCTTTGTTATGTCTTTATTGATTCTCATGTTAAATTCACTCTCTAGGATTAAATTTATACAAATATTTTTAAAAAATGAATAAAACTTGTGGCAAATAAGCTTTCTAGCAAAAAAGGTTATTTTACTATTCTGGGCTATTTACAATTTATTCATTTTTTATGTATTTGAAGGATGCTTTTGCTTTCTTATGAGTTTAAAATCACAAACTACTAATTGAAAAGTCTGTGTCCGGGAGGATGAAAAACACAGTTTTGTTTGTGAAATTGAACAAGAAAAAAATCGGGTTGTAGTCCCGGCGTGTCTCGGACTCATAAACCAAAGGTCCGTGGTTCGAATCCCAGTCTACCCTAACTTGATTACATTTTCTAATAGTGAGTTATTTACAACTCGTTAAAAATGGCCCTCAAAATTAAATATTTGGGTAAATCATAAGAACGCAAATATTTCTTTTTATAAAAACAAAAAAACCCTGGACGAGTATTTCTAACTCGAGTACTACTTACAGGTGGCACGTGTCCTATCAGCAGGTTGGTTTTATATTTTTATGCAACTACTATAGTAGGATTTGCATGTCAGTATATTTTATGTCCTGACGAAGAGGAGGGTGCGTTTTTATGCCAGCAGACATAAAAAATTTGGTGAGTGGTTATGTACAAAAAAATAAAATAATTCGTAAAAGACCGTTCTTAAAAATAAACTAGTTTTTTGTTTATTATAATTCTAAGGACAAGTATTTTATGTAAAACAGTTTCGTGATGGATTATTGTTAACATAGAGCAATCTACAAACACAAAATCCTGGAGTTTATCTGCCCCGTAATTAAGATAAAATAAATATGGTAAGGTTATCAAGATTCTGCTCAGCAGTAAATGCCATTGTTGAAAGTTGCCTGAATAATTCAGGCACGCAAATGTATTCACGACATCAAAGTTCCAAGAACGACAAAAATTAAGTTTGCTTTCGAAAATCACAATAAAAAACGTTTCTAAAATGGCGACCCATTGATTGCCCTTCAGAATGCAAATGGAGAAGGTTATTTCGTATGACTTTTTGTACTTTTATTGATAACCAAACATATAATTATTACACAATATGGAAACTTCGCTTGTTCATTAGAGTTAAATCTAATTGTGTAAAATATAAAACTATGTAACCGTACTGTTTGTTTTCTGAATAAAAGAAAATAAAACAATAACAATACGTCATTTATTTGAATAATAATTTACAAAAATACTTATGCTAATGATCTGCTGTTAACTCATTTTGTGTTCACAATATACCGACTTTTTTATGTTTTTTGTATGCTGACATACATATTTGTATATATGTATTTTTTGTTATTTTTATTTTATATATCTAAGTTCATCATTATAATGTTATATTTTATATTGTTAAGGCACTTGTAATTTGTGATACGTAATTTATGCATGTATGAATTACATTATCTAACCATAGTAAAAATAAAAATCCGTGTGTATTTTAATTCCAGTTTTATTTATGATTTTCACCAGTGACCGTCGTGACCGATGCAGTCTGACGATGTCAGTCACGACGAAATCTGGTACAAGCGAAGATTATAAATAAAAATGGACTTTTCACAATGAGTGTTTTTGTTATTGTGTATAAACTTAAAACGTAAGTATAAAATATAATATGAATATGTATATGCGAATATACGAAGTGCCCCGACTTAACACGGATTTTGTATCAAGTTCGCAGGCATGGGTCTTTCCTGATTGTGTCGCAATAAACTGTGTCTCTCTCCTTAATAAATGTATGTACAAATGTTATTATAATAAAAAAATATATTTTTAAAATTAAAATGCAGTTCCACCAAGAAATATCGGTTAAAACTCTTAATCCATTACTTTTGATAACTGGTATCTTTTTTGAGGCATTTTTCGTAATTAAATCCATCAATAAACTCCGTGAGATCGAAGTTTTTTTAAGCAAATAATTTTTTTAATGTCAAAATACGTGAATGAAAAGAATACTGTACTTTTGTTTTCATTTTGCATGAGAATAGGGTGAGAGACTTAATAAAAGTTATGAATTAAAGCACATTACACTCGAGCATCAGAAAAATCACATTTGGTTATTGCATTCTCAACGGGAATCGAATCCGCAACCTTCCACGCTAAAGGAAAGCTTTATACCTATTGCGCTACTAGGCAAATCTTAGGTTTTGAAACAAAAAACATTTCAAAAACAAAAAAATTAATGCATGAACAGAGATAAATAGCATTTCATAGAAGTGAATATAGAAGAGAAAACAGATGCCCTCGAGATGTGGCGTTGGCGTCGAATGCTAAGAATCCCATGGATGGTTCGATTTCTTATTTTTTGGAAATTCAAAACGGCCTTATGCGGAAAAGATGTTCTATGGCCTACAAATTAAGGGAAAAATAAACAAAAAAAAATATTTTTACGATAATATTTTCCGCGTGGCCGTTGAAATTTAGATTTTTAACCATTTTTATGGTATTATAGTTTTTTTTTGGGTAAAAAATTTATATTTTAAGATTATTTAGTATTTATTATTTATTACAAAGATAAGGGAAATGGACGCATTAAAAAAATATGTATATATGTTTTTAACAGTTTCAGGATATTATTTATTTTATGCTAAAAAACACATAAAAATTAGTTGTCTGTTATTACTAGTGTTAACACTGGCATTAATTTTCTTGATTTTAGGCGTTTTTTTAATAAAACTTTTTCTTTTGTAGTTTCTGTAGACAGAAACTGATGCTTTTTTAACAATTTTTACAATTTGTGTGACTTGACTGTGACAGGGAAACCCCTTGATGGAAGGTAGTATGGCCTCCTGAATAATTCACGTGTCTCCGATTGCTTCTGAAATTATCTAATATGTAAATTGTTCAATCATTCGTGGCTCTGTCAGATTATCTCACTTAAACAAATCCACATAAACTGTTACACAAATATCACATTCTGATAATAAAGAATATTTGGATACTTGTTGCAATTGCAGTCCGTTTTATTTTGCAGGTTTGTAATTCTCCCGAAAAACATTTTTCTTATGTGTCTTCTCAGTTTTTTTAAATGACTGGGTCATAATAATAACTCATTTAATTTCACTGAACAAACAACAACATGCGTTTTCAATAATATCCTACTGCATTGGAAAGTCAGTACTCTTGCTCAAACGCTGCTTCTGTTTGCTTGTATTTTTTTCAAAATGATATTATGCTAAGTTATTGGGATTTATGATCATTTAAAGATATCTTTTAGTAGAAAATATAAATAAATGGTTAAGACGTAATTTTGATAACGATTTTTCAACACGGTGTAAAACTGTAAAAAAGGCATCCTTATGTCACATGCCGGTTAAAATATTATTGTACCTACCAGATTACGTTTTCAAAGGTAGAAAACATATTTGGTGGCATATCATATATATCTTTTCTTAATATCGCTAAAGTGCAAAACTAGTTCAAGAAAATAGACTCACACAATATGGTAGTAATTTATTTAGCTATTCTGACGGCCGCTCTCTCAGTTTGATGCAGTTTAACGAACTGATTCGAGAGGAAGCGGGGAATGGGTTAGTAAAGCCATTGTAACATATTGTTTAATGAATTATAATTATTTATGCATATTGAAAATGCAAAAAAACAGTCATTGATTATCTAAAATCATTTGACCAAAACATGGCTTTTTTGAAAAAAAATCTAATATTCATCCCCTACGCGGAAAACCATGTGCTTAAAACTGGATTGTGATCCCGTGGTAGAATTGTAAACTCACGGATCAAAGGTCCCAGGTTCAAATCCCACTCTACCACAACTCGATTTCCATTTTTCCAGCACAATTTAAGACTTTTAGGAAATGGTCTGAAAATTTTAATATTTTGGTAAATAATAAGAACTTAAGTCTTTCTCTTTTTCTAAAAAAGTAAAATAATAATAAAGAAAATATAAACATTAAAAAATTACAACAGGGATGGAGAATACCTTAAAAGGGAATATGGAAGTCTAGGCATTTACAGGGCTTATGACCTGATATTGGCTAGTTTGAGTGGCCACTTTACACACTGTGTAATATTCACCGTTCTGCCAATGTTTGAAAATCCATATTTCTTCAATTCTTCCATTTGTTGACAATTGACTCTTAGTTTGATCTGATCTCACTGATCAATTTGTTTATTTTTTGTTTAAATTCTATGACATTGTGAACAATATTCTGTGTTTACTATATTAGTTTTATATCATCCGTCGATGGGTGGAGTGCTCTCCCGAAACTGTAGTAGTGTTCTTGTAAAATAATAAAAATTGTGTGACACTGATAACAAAGTTTTTTCATAATAATTTATAATGAAGTGTTACGAAGTGAATGCCGATTCAATAAAATATATTGTTTTAGATTACTTTAAGTTCATGACGATCCAATATCTCTAGACATCGCAATAATCTTTAAATGTAATCTTGATGAAAATCGACTATTTAAAAAAAATTACTGGTGAAATTTTTTTATCAACTTCATGAAGAACACGATAACTCCACTAACCAGATGACACAAATAAAAAAAAAAGAAATAAATAAACGTTCTAGTTTGCAAATGAACATAAACGAAATTTGTAGATTTTTTTGGTTCATCGACAGGCACTAACAAACTGGCTTATTTGAAATTCGAACCTACTGTACGTGTGTATATGTATGTTTTACCTTTTAATGTAAATTTGAAAATTTTAATCGATTTTCAGAATAAATCTTTCGCAATATGATTTAGCATTGTCAATATCAAAATTATGAAGCCTATTTTCTTGCGAATTTCACAAATTTGATTTGATATCATTATTTTGATTCACATATCAATTCACAGCGATGTTTAATTATTATTATTATCATAAATGCTTCATTAAATTATTTCCGATACGCGCGTAACAAAGCTTTGTTTGAGGGAAGCGAGGGGAAATGTTAACTTGGAAACATGTTCAAAGAGTATAAGGTCTAGAGGAGAGGATTTGTTCTCCTCGATTTGGTCTAGTACAGAAACAAATTCGCCTTACAAATCAGTGAACAAACAAATCATGCTGGAGGGAGAAATCACGAACCAAAAGTCTAGAATCGCCAAACAACAATTTTTGTTTCATTTCAAGAATGATTTCTTTCAAAGAACGTTATCGATTGTATCATTTACGGTGAAACGAATCATTTAATTCAGGCTTGTTATTGATTTTGCATGATATAATGATTTAATACGCTCCTGTATTATGGCAATATCCTGTATCTTAAAAAAAAATATGTCTTAATATAAACGACTCTAAAGTTTTTTAAGTCATTTTTTATATTCCTCACAAAATAATACTAGGAATAATTTAAATTTAGGTGAGGTTAACCCTTCATTCAAAACATTAATAAAAAATAAAGAAAAAAGATTTTGTATTTTTATCATCATTCCACGTTCGCTCCCTAGTTGGAGCATATGGTGTCCACAAAGATCATCAATTCACCTCTATCGGCTTCCAGTATTATATATTATAGTTGTCATATTGTCATTTGTAGCTAGACGGGTAAACACGTTCGCTGCGTTACTTCGCCAAAGAGTCTGGAGCCTATGGAAACGAATAAAAAACGCTCCAACAGCACGCTTCTCCAAGCCACTGCAGGGTGAGTCAGTTCAACCGAGCCATGGATGGAAATTCTGAGACTGCCGTCGGGACGTAATGTAAGATTATTTATTTATTTTAATTCATTTAATAAAAAAATAAAAAAAATATTACTTTTAATATTTTTTCTATCTTACCTTACAAGCTTATTTAAATAAATTTTATTTTTATTTTATTTATTCATATAAAGACACAAATTGTAAAAAAATAATAACGTACCCTTAACTCTATGAGGCCAAGAGCCCTGTTTTGAGTTGGGATACAACAAAATAGAAAATGGAAGCATGTATATTACTACACAAAAAAAATATTACATCAACATAAATTGAATAAACATCCGGGCAACACGCTTAAGAGTAATATATAAATATTAGCAATGTCTTGCCGCAGTCTCCTGCAATGGTATCTTCCCTTGGACAAAAACGTTTTTGACTTTCTTTAATTTTTTTTGGCAATATTTTATCTCTTTAATTTTTATTAATATGTTATACGCATTATGTAAGTTATCTCTATATTATTGTTAAAACATAATGAAATATGTTGGTAGTTTTGCATGGTAGAATTGGTTCTGAACTATTTAGTAATTTGAATGGAAAAATATTATATTATTTTTGTACGATCGAATGCTCTTCATTTCAGAGTAATAAAACGATATTTTTAAAAGTGTTTATGCCTTACTCGTATAAAAATAAAGCTATGTAAAAATATTATAATTTATATTTTAAATATCTAAAACATTTATCATTTTTTGGTATGATTTTTAACATTAATTCATTTATTCATTTGTTTGCATCACTCATTAGCTGCTGACAGATTATGATCTCTGTAAATACCTCGTCTTCCATATTCTCAACAGCTTTATCCTATTAAAATATCAAGTTTATTTTTTTATTTGTAATATTTTATGCTTTCTTAATTTAGTTTCGTATGGAATTATCAGAAAAATTGTCTTTTTATTTTATTTAACCCTTTCCAATTATTTTCACTACATAATTGGAAATAATTTAGAAAATGTAAAAAAAATAGAGCAATTTTTTTTATTATTGTGACTATTTAAGCACATAAAAAGTTATCATCCATAAATTTTCGGGTTTCAAAAATGTTTTTTTTTTAATACGTGGGCAATATGGCCAAAAAGGTGCCGCTTTTCTCATGGAACGCGATACGTCTCGTTTTCAGGTAATTAAAAATATGCGCATTTTAAACAATAGAATTACGTTATAATTGAAATTTTTGTAAATTCATAAACTACACAAAGTAACGTGTAATGGTCTTATGAATGAAAATAAATAAATTTTGGTGGTTTTTCAAATTCGTAACATAAATACAAAAATCAAAAACGTTACCTGGTGTGGATATTCGCTAATAAGCGGAATGGGGAATGTTGTAGTACTTAAAGTGGCCACTTAACCCAGCCAATGACAGATCATAAGCCCTGTAAACGCTCGAATATCCATAATCCTGAATTTGAAAAAAAACTACCTCATCTCTGTAGGGATATAAATAAAAAAAAATATATATATGAATTGTTGCTTAAACTCTAAGAAGGCTAATACTTTTATGAAGGACGTGAAATTAACGAAGTTTGGTACTAAAATCGAGGGATTGAGATTTTCGGGTCTAATCGCAAAATTCTTATATAACATTCATTCTGCTGATGACGGATTAAATTTTAACTCAAAAGTAAAACAATTATGTTTCTACTGACCCAAATGTCACAACAATACAGCGGCAGTGTTATTGCAACGGAAATTTAGCCAACAGCATTAAACTTCAGTGTTTATGTCGTTGACATATTGCTTTTGATGAACAAAAAGCAATTTCATAAATTAAACTAGCAATTATTATGTCGGATTTTTACTAGATGATGCAAGAAGCTGTTACACTAGTTTGCGATGGCAAAAAAAAACTTTGTTGATGCTTCGATGTGTGTTTATTACATATTGAATACAACACAAAATTTGGCCAT
The DNA here is from genome assembly GCF_059751315.1 of Micrasema longulum. Taxonomy (NCBI): domain Eukaryota; kingdom Metazoa; phylum Arthropoda; class Insecta; order Trichoptera; family Brachycentridae; genus Micrasema; species Micrasema longulum. The sequence goes on from NW_028279808.1 coordinate 227,663, forward strand.
GAAACGATAAGTGAACTGAACTGATCTGAAATAATTCATGACTGAATCGAACTTCAACAAAAAAGCCTCTATACAATAACGGACAGAGGATTGAGAAAGTTGACAGCTTTAAATAATTGGGAGTTCATATAACTGAGGATGAAAGCATGCACGAAGAGCTCACAACCCGCCTAGGAATGACTGGAGAGATTTTTAACATGATGCGTGTTGTCTGGAACTCTAGTCTATACTCGGTCAAAACAAAACTCCGATTGTTCAACTCTTGTATGATGCCAGTAATCTCATATGGGTGCGAATTTTGACACCTTACCAAATCTCAAAACACCAAACTACTGAGTTTTGAAAATAAGGGCTTGAGAAGAATATTAGGAATAGTTTGGTTTCATTTTATAACTAACATTGAAGTCCGAGAACGGACGCAGCAGCTTCCTATAACGAGTGTTTTGAGGAAACGGCGGTGAGCCTGGCTTGGACACGTGCTGCGCATGCCTCAAGAGAACCTAAACCCAAGTTGCCTCTTTTTTAAACCTGCGGGCTCACGTCGTCCCGGAAGGCCGTCGATGACAATCTTTCGACTTTATTCGGCGAAACTAATAGGGGCGCTGGATTAACGTGAGAAAAAGCGAAAATGCTGGCTGGCGATAGGGTCTCCTGAAGGTAAATGGTCCACATGCTCCACTTAAGAGTGGATGTGGAAAAGAAGAAGAAAAAGAAGGAAAACCGAACTTCACTAAATTCCAAAAAGCGCTACTGTTTTTATAATAGCTGTACAAAGTGTAATCTTTACTTTAAAGTAGGGAATTGAGATCATCTTCAATTTCCCACACTGTCAGCAATTAGACATCTGTGCAGGTAATAGGTATTTTGGATATTTTATTGTTTACGTACAGGTAATGCATTATCTTTACTGTCCTTAAAATGGAAATAGAACTGTAGGAATTGGTTTCTGGGTCAGTCCAACAGTTAAAATTATTTAAAAAATAAGAGATTTAAACATTATCATAACCTTATCTGCGCCAGATAGTCCATAGGACATACTTCACCAAATGAAGCGCATCTTGATCGTCCGTTAGATAAAGGTGATTAGTCCTACGCTTTAAGTATATTTTGCAAACAAGACCGACAGTGAAAAAATAAAAACAAATGATAGAAGAATTAGGGAAACTAGAGGATGGGTCATGGGGTCTACCACAAACTCTGAATTCGGGCAAAGAAAATTCAGGTTTCTAGGCCCCAAAACATTCAATTTATCACCCGAACATTGCAAAACTATGACGCGGATTCAATTAAATACATTTGTGAAAAATTGGTTACTGGGTTTAAGTAGAGAAAAATCGGAAAAGATTTGAGTCTTCGAAAAATTTATTCAAAAACATTTTGAAATAATTAATGGTTTTAATGAATATTGTATAACTGTATAAGAAGTTAACTAGTAAGTGGTATTAAAATAGTTTATTTTGCAAAAAATGTGTCTGCTTTAAAACAGGTGGTACCAAAATTGGTTACTGGATTTAAGTAGAAAAAAATCGGAAAAGATTTGAGTCTACGAAAAATAAACTGAAAAACATTTTGAAATAATTAACGGAATAAATGAATATTGTCTAACTGTATAATAAATAAACTTGTAGGTAGTAAAAAAAATAACAATTCTGCATAAAAATGTCTACACTTAAACAAGTTGTACCTAGTTAGGCAGACTAGACATGATCCAGAGAAATCTTTTACCTAAGTGTGTATGTAGTAGATAAAGAAATTTGTATTTTTGTTTATAAACCATAATTATTATTACTATAGACGGTAATATATATACAAAATTGTGAATGTTACACAGTGTTTAAAATTGCCACTTAAACCAACCAATGATTAATGATGTCATTTGACGTCATTTATACTGGTTTTATATCGAATTTCAACTGAAAAACCCCACGGAAAAGACACATTGATTAAGTAAACTCTTTGAAAATAATGAAGATGTTTTTTTAAAACTTACCAATGATTCCACTTTCTTGTGTAAGCTGCTTCTCAGGAAGCCTCAGGGTTGAAGCTTGAATGACAACCGGCTCACTTCTTCCTTTAGGGTTGTAGGCAAACACCCCCGCTAGGTACTGGTGACCTGGCTCTAGCCCTGATGCTGCAAATCTTGGAACAGCTGAACTTAAGTTAACCTTCATAGCCTGTGGAAAAAAAAAACTACCTTAAATTTTCCATCCAAGGAAAATTACAAAATAATGCAAACAATTTTTACTATGGAAATTGGTGAGAAAAATGAACAATTGTAGTAAAACATTCAAGTTTTTATGTAAAACTGTTTATAGGAGTTCATGTAATTTATTATAGGAATGAAATACCAGTGATACGTACTTTCAAAATTTAAGAACAACTAGTGACCGGTTTCATCGCTTTTTCGACATCCTCGAGACTGGTATCTTTATTGTATTTTTTAAAAATAATTATATTTATGCAAAATCCGATAAGATTAAGAATTGACAATTAGATAATAGTAATTGAATCAAATAATTTTATAAAGTGTAACTGGATAAATACAAGAGTGTCTATAATATTATTTTAATCAGTTTAAAAAAAGTGATTAGGAAATATCACATACTCGAATACCAATATGAATGTGTGAAACGGATTGAGAAAAAAAAGTATTCTCAAAATCAATATGGATAATTTGGAGAAATTTTCTCATACGTAACTTTTAAAATCAAATTGTCAAAGAATGTCTCCACCAAAACGCGACATGTTTGGCCTTGACAATTTGAATTCAAGATTAGCGACGATGTTTTATTTAAATTCAAACGGTCACAAAGTAAAAAATTAACCGAATCGCGACGTATTAGTGACGTGTCTAAATTGTTCAAAAAAATCGTGAAATTACCCTATTGTAATGGCTCTCATTTTACCAAGTTCGTTTTTCAACCATTATTTTACATGTATTAATAGACCCTAGTTAAAAAATTTATGTTTTTAAGAACATAAACCTATCAAATTTTATATAATATTCGTAAAAAGTTTTTGGCGAAAAACTCATTTAGCGAATGGCAAAGTGCAATATTTTTAATGGTACAAATTACCGAATTTTACTTTATGTATTTATGTAATAAAAATAAAAATGCATAAACTATTGTTTCAAGCTTACTGTTATTCATAAAACTCATTTAGTCAATTTTGATGAAAACGTTACCATTATTTACGCGCAACTTTGTAAAATTAAGAGTAAAAAAATGTTACAGATAAATGGAAGTTTATTGAACAGTTTAACGCTTCCGGTGTCAGTTCAATAACGATAAATGTTGCACTATATATAAAATCACACTTTAAAGCAATATTTCTCGTTAACTTTCCGAAGAAGAAATTAGGTTTTATTAGGTGTTAACATACGTTTTTTTCTAATTTAAATATGATTACCAAAAGACAAAAAAACTGGTAAAGGTCAAACTTCTTTCGAAAGAATTTTTTTCTACTCTGCAAGGGCTTGTATTTGTTTTTACGTTTCATATTTTATTTTATTTGATTACAAGCCTTCAAAATGACAATTCAAGTTAACAAAAGTGAGCATTTTTGACATCTCTTTCTGTAATTTGTTCTCTTATTCTCTTCATTTGGAAAAAATTAGAAAACCTATGTTTCACCCATATTTAAGGTAAAACATATTAAAACAGAGATGAAAAACATTTTAGAGAAGGTAAAATAGAAGTCTGGGTATCTACAGGGCTTATGATTTGTCGTTGGCTGGTTTAAGTGGCCACTTTACACACTTTAAAGTAATAGTTTTTAGGCGGTTTTAATGAAACGCGCTCTTATTTCATATCGATCCCGATAATTCTCTTTCGTTATATTAGAACAAGCTATCTAACGATGTATTCTCGTTTACTATTTTTTCCTTTATTTTTTCGATTGAACGCGAATAGATGTGTCGAAAATACTCACTTTCGTCTACTTGATATTCCATTTTAAAGGCCAATTATAAAATAAAATGTACGCAACGAAAAACAAAATACAGTATCTTATAGCCCAGATAATTTTCTTTCGAATGATTTATAAGTTTTACCATTTTGTTTTATTTTTTATGCTCATTTTTAAATTTAAAAAACAGGCAAAAATTTGTTTACACTTAATATATACGAGGCAATTCTATTGCCAATGCAGTGCTATATGCACCATTAGGTGCGGATGACGAAATGACAATGACAAATTGTTAATGGCAAATACCTATGTAAATAAATAAAATATCTTACATTTACCTGGGAATTGGTCTCCCTGACTTCCAAAAGAAATGTTTGTGGAAGTCCACCATTAAAACCTTCTGCACAACGTATCGTGAAAGAACTCATAGATACGTTGAGAATGCTGCAATTGTGGACTTGATCTGGTCGTCCTGTGGAAGAAAGAAAAATAATAATTATTGAAATGTCATGATACTTAAATAATATTTAAAAAATTTAACATGTGATAAAAAGCCGCATCCGAATGTTTGAAAATTACCGCCTGGAAAAAAATGTGTGAGCATCTATAGCAAACTGAAGATATACAAAGCCTATATCTGTCCTATAATGACTTACAGCGTTGAATCCAGAGCTAATACTGTAAGAACCAAAGCCTCTTTCAAGCCAGCGAAATAAAGATACTAAGAAAAATTGCTGGCAAAACCCTTTGTAACGGAATACAAACACGGGCATCCAAAGAATATGCAAACTCGAAAACATTTTAAGATGGGTTTGACAGAGAAAACGGTTCTGTTTTAAGCGTGTGACCAAAATGGCAGAATCAAGGGCCGAAAAATCAGCAAGGTACAGTTTACCCCAACGAAGCAGACCTCAAACATGACCTCCTAAAATATTACAGGACAGCTGACAGTCAGCCTCTCAAGAGGTTATTTGATGCAGAGAATAACAGGCCAACAGGCCTTAAATAAGTGGAAGACAGAAAATAAATAAAAGAAGCTATAAAACAATGGATAGTGGAGCTTGGTAGAAGTAAAATAGATTGTCTCATTCGCCCATACCAATATTGAATTAACTGCTCCACAAGTGTATAGCTTATGTTAGGTTTTTGTTATTTTCATTGTGTGTTTTGTAATATAAATAAAATAGATGTGCATTAATACCTTGTTTTTAAAACTGTCTGAATTTTCGTTAATTATCTTCGTTTTTTTAAGTTAGTCTTCTTTGTTTATTCTCAAATGTAATTTAAAAAAAAGTATATTGTTAAGTGTCCTCGGCACGGGAAACCCCAGTGAGGTCACATTATTTCTATTATTAATAATAGTTTGTAAGCAAAAAATATGAATAAAATAAATAAATAAAATAAATATAAAAAAATTTTTTGAATTTTATTGATTTCTAATTGTGTTACAGCGGACATTCTAGAGAGCGCCTAATGTCGTAAAAGATTCCGCTTATCGCTGAGGCCTGTAGTATGCATCTAAATTTAAGGTTTTATTTTTTTTCTCTTTTCTTTTATATGAACCTTAGAAGCTTTCAATTTTCACCTCAGGGTTCGGAAAAAATATTTACTATTTTCAAATAAAAAAAATTGTTAAAAAAAAGAATTATTTTTTGATCTGAAACAAATTTTGTGATCCTGCGTGATTAGTTAATTAAAGTTATTGAGAGTTATATAGGTCGTGATTATTTCATATCAACGCGACGGAGATTCCTCAAACGAGATTTTAGTTTCGATGATTGCAATGGATTAAGTAATTTATAATAAAGAGCTTTGTAGATTAAGAAGCCCACATACATTGGGAGATGTCGGCGTGGAAAATAGAGCAATCTGTCTTGGGTTCGATGTTTTATAAAGTTTTGACAGCTGTTGGCTGGTTTTGCATTTCACGCGATGCTGAGGTACATATATTATATTATACATGTATTACATGTCATATTTTTGTATTAAACCACCCTCTGTTATCAATGTTTTGAGTATGTCCAAATATTTGTAAAGTGGCTGGATTTCCTCCCAAGATAGTTATTTAGTTCCTAATTAATTTTAACTGAGAGAATAATCAAATTTTGCACAGTGTGTAAAGTGGCCAATTTAACTAGTCAATGATAGGTCATATGCACTTAAAATGCATAAATTTTCATATTTTACTCTCAAAAATCTTTTTTCTCTGTTGCAATAAATTTACACCCTCTATCAATTGTAGGTTTATCCTTTTCAGCACTTATATCAATTTGTGTAGCTTATTTATTTTAGAATCATTTTTTATACATATATATATATATAAATCATATTTAATACATTATCGGCCTCGTAATGTAATGGCCATCGCGTTTGCCTACCATGCAAGAAGTCTCGGGTTCGATTCCTGATATGGTTGATATTAAATATTTATTTAAAAGAGTGTTTTTACACTAGAATATATCATAGTCCGTGGATTGATACCTGAAGCGTATGACTGATCACCTTACATTTTTGTAAAAAAAATAACCGAAATATGCTGCGATAGGCGTACCAATGCAGTGCCATTTGCATCATTAAGTGCGGGAAGGGAATGATAATGATAATTATATATATTGTACCTATTTTTCAAGTTTACATTATTTAAGTTTAATGCACTAATTAGCAAATAAATTCAACGTAAAATTTTAGACAAATATTTAAAAAATTTGTTTTTTTTTAAAGCATGACAGTGTTTAAACTTAAATGGCTAAAAACACAGTTTTATTAAAAATATTTGTTGAGTTTCGTTATTAACTCCCTAAAATCAACGTACAGGGGAAAATTTTAAACTTGATCTGTGTTAATAATACTTCACTTTGGACCAAGTTCTACTTAGTTATCTGTCACGTGTGACGTGGCGATATCTTGCCAGGATATCGCCTGGAGTCCTTAATGTCCTGGACGTATCTCCAAGGATCTGGGATATTAGCGGATTAAATGGAAATAGGTACTCCGTTAACCTATGTCAAACATACTATAATATTGTACTCATATAGAAAATAAGGCGTGGCTTTTGGTTAGTGTGATAATATGTAAAATCTTGAAAAAGGAAATAGTGTGTTGTTAAGTCTGTCTCGTAATGAAGTGGTTGGCGCGTTTTATTCAATTAAATTCATATATTTAAAATAACATACATTTGACAAACTGAAATTCAAGATATAAAAATACAAAAATACATAAAGAGACTCTTGTCAAAAAAGAAGGATAATCCTTCTCCGGAAAACTCCTTCGGTTACTTGAAATATATCAACATCCAGAGCGATGTTGTTCAATATAGCGGTAGCTCTTTCAACAGGCATAAGAACGGCACCTTTCTTGTCAGAATTTCCCCCTAGTTTTGCTAAACGTTGTATAGAACAAAATACGCAACAGCGTTGGGAGGATCATTACCGCGCTTCTTCTACAGGTAAAATCACTAAAATGTTTTTCCCAACGCCGGCTGATGCAGCAAACTTCCGCCGTCGTCACCAAAGTACTTTCAAAACGACCCAATTTTTTACCGGACACGGAGCTATGAGAAGTTACCTATATACGTTTAAATTAAGGAATTGATGACTATCGTTCGTGCGATGATATTTCTTCACAGAGTATCAAACATCTGTTATTTAAGTGCCTATTTATCAGTTTACAACGCCATAATCTTGAAGCAGAATGCTGGAAAGATAGAATATCCTTAACAGATATCCACACTGTAGTTAAAAGTAGTTATTGGACTCATAAGAGTAATAAACCGAAATCAGTGATCAAACATCCCATTTCCAAGATAAACAAAACGATTTTTTCCGAGTACTTTGCCTTGTACATGACACGTAAGGCTACATACAGGGGTCCAAATATATATATATATATATGTATATATAAAAAACAGGCATAAGTATCGGTAGGTTGGTTCTGTATATTGAAATATGAAACAATCTATGCGAAGCTGTCTTAGGTAATTATCGGGAACATACCAACCGATGCTCATCATAATTTCAGAATAGCGAAATATCACATACTACGAATACCGATAAAAATACATTAACTGGATTTAGAATAATTTATTGTATTTTCGCAATCAATATGGGTGTTTAGACCTTTTATGAATAGATTTCTAGAGAAATTTAATTGTTTATTTGGCCTACTAGAGTATTCTGATTATGTCTTATCGCGTAAACACATGGATATTTTTTGTATGACGTAATTATTACTAACATTATGTTGTACTTGTATTTAAGTTTAGAAGTTTTAAAGATGTACTTCTGCCTAATCTTTATTTTAGACTGTTGTGTCATGAATAAGAAACAATGTGTGTTGTGTTTATAACATTATAACAGTAGGTGAAAAAGGGCGCTTTAAGAAAGACATATTTGGGTATGACTTTATTTCTTTAAACAATGTAATTTGTATGTAAAGCTATTTAATTTTTAGATTTGCTGCGTAGTAATATTTCTTATAAAGGAAATAGAACTTATGTCATGTTTGGAATTACGCAGTTTTGTTTTAGGCGAATTTATTTTTAACTATGGCGTCTTAATGCCGGCCATTTTGCTTCATAACAAACTAATTTAAAATCGGGTTGTGGTCCTGTGGCTAGTGTCTCGGACTCACGGACCAAAGGTCCGTGGTTCGAATCCCACTCTACTCCAACTCGATTCCATTTTCTAATAGTGAGTTATTTACAACTCGTTGAAAATGGCCCTCAAAATTAAATATTTGGGTAAATCATAAGAACGCAAATATTTATTTTATAGAAAAATAAATAATTGTTCTCCATAAAAGGGAAACGCATTGAAACCAAGGGTTCTTTGTGGTCAGAATTAAGAGACAGTCAAAAAGTTCGTTAGACCAGTAGAGTGTTACTGTTACTAACGCCGTTCCACCACGAGGGTAGGCGAAGAGGATAGAACGCCATATTACTCTGTCTTTACATACGGACTTCGCTTCCTCTACTTTCATACACCTTTTCTTCGCAAGATGATATCTACGCCCTGTTTGTTACTGTTGTACTTCAAAATAAGCGGAAAATAAAGGAAATTCTAATCAAATATGGTTTTCTACATTTCGATTAACAAGACTGCCAAGTTCCAGTACCAATTAGACGATACAATGGATATTGTGGAGAAATATTTTTATACATAAAGTTAAAAAATAAATTTGTGACAATGTTTTAAACAAATTTGAATGGTCAGGAACAAATAAACATGAATCGTGACGTATAAGGAGCCTGACCAATGAAATGACCGTTTTCGCGGATATTCAAAATTACAAATTGAAAAATAATTTTAATGCCACTAATAATTAGCAAAAATATTAGCATTAAATAGTTCTTTTCCTGGATGATTTTTGTCACAGAAGCTGACGTGATCGTCTCAAGTGTCAGATGCTAGTACAGAGACAATGAAATACTGCAGTATAATAGCACCCTTTAATAATTTTTTGATGTCAACCTACACGGCAATCGAATCTTGGCCTTCAACAAGGTAGGCAAACGCGCCACGGTTCAAGACTGACTTATCGCTTTTAGATTTCATTTAAAAAATAGTCATCGATGATTTTTGTTCTTGATTTTCCCCCGTTTACTACAAGCATTTTTTTTATAACAAAAAATAAAGTTACATAAAATGACATACGTTTTTTTTCTTTTGTATCTTATTTTATATGCCTCATAATATGTATTTAGTTGACCTCATAACTGTAACTTTTCAAAAAAGAGAATAGCCCTTGTGCTTAGAGAGTGACTTATATTGTTAAAGTTATTTAGAATTTCGAAGTTATGTTATTTCGAATAAACATGAGAATAATAAAAAAAAATATACAAAATAAAGAGAACAACCGAAAACAATAAAACAGTAATTGTAGTTAAAATAGATAAAATAATACGGCGCACTAAATGCATTATCTTGTATGTTAGGATTGAATAATGGAGAACTTCAGCCCTCAGAAATAGGATACTAAAAATGTTTTCATGCGCACCGTCAAAAATATCATTAAAAAAATAATGAAATAAATAAAATAAAAAAACTGAACCTCCTCATTGAGTTTGTACATTAAAAAAAAATATATATATTATTTGTACACGTTGTGTTCACATATAACTGACGAACAATATTAAGACTTAAAAAATTATAATTATTGTACCAATGTATTTTTTATTGTTTGTAAATCAAAATAAATAAATAGTTAAGTTCATATAAATGAATCATCGCACCTAGGATGATATATAATATTTAAAAAATGGGGTTTTAGAGTTGTAAACACCATTAGATCCAGAATAAATTATCTTTTATCTAAAATAAACCATTATAATTCTTAATCTTTAGAACACTGCGAGATAGAGTCGAAACAGATTTTGGTTGCAAATTATGTGGGTACTCAGTATCCTCTCAGTATCCACCTCAGTATCCTTTGATCAAAGACCTCGTATCGTATATGGCGCATTTATTTAGTTGCATGTGTGCCGCATTATAAAATTTGTTTCCACCAACCACCAGTGTTGAGCTGCAGATCAGGGCCTGCCCTCATATTTGTGCCGTTTGCAAGTGTCAAGATAAATCCTACAAGTCCATCAAAAACGAGACTAGGTTAGTGGCATCCCTTCCTAATCCATCTCATTTGCTGGGGTTGTGACCGATTGACACTGCCTACCGCATATCGAGGATACTAACTTATTTTCATTAAATTTAATTACAGTTCACTCCGCTCAATAATATCGAAGAAGCCCAAGGGCGGCGCCCCCCGCTATTTTGCGCCCCGTATTCGTGTGGAAATTCGTTTTCCCACCATATTTATTACTGAGCATGTTTGAATACACGTCACGTTAACTATTAAAAACCGTAACAAATAAATAAATTTTATTTGTTTACTTACGGAGTACTTTATTTACTCTAATACACTTGTATATTTTATTTTACAATTTGATTTCTTGTAATTTTGTATGTTAAAATGCTTTATAGTAAAATGAGAACTAAATATTTAAAAAATTTCGCTAGAAATAAATGTGAATTTTAGGATTCAAGTCTATTTACTCGATCTCTAAAAACTTAATGGATCCTTGTCATTTTTGGGGTTGATGTACAAAAAGTTACACCCACATATATTATTCACATCCCTTAGAGCAGTGGTTTGAATAAAAAACAAAATATTCGCAGCGGAGAGCAACGATGAAAGGATATAAATAACAAGAAATGTTTAGTGAAAAATTTTAAGCATACCTACAAAAAGGAGTAAACAACTTCTAGTTACCGATATTTTGCGTAGATCTAAATTTTTGAGGATAAGAAGTATGAAATGGATATAACTCTTAAGGGATATTGTCAAAAAAGAAAATCCTTTTAGTGAAGGTTACATAGATGTCAAGACATTTAATTTTTTTATTAGCTGTTATCGTTTAGTTCACTTGATTTATATGGATGGGACTTTTAAGAGAAGGTAATATGGAAGTCTAGGCATCTACAGGGCTTATGACCTATCAATGGCTGGTTTAAGTGGCCACTTTACACACTGTGTAACATTCACCATTCTGCCTATACTTGAACATCCATATTCCTTCAATTCTTTTATCTGTTGATGTTTGTGAAGTTAAAAATATTGTCAGAATGAGGAATGTTATACAGTGTGTAAAATGGCCACTCAAATCAGCCAGTGCCATGTCATAAGCCTTATAAATGTTTGGACTTCCATATTCCCTTTTTTTAAATGTTCTTTATCTCTTTTGTAATATGTTAATCTCACATTGAACGTGTTATAATTTATTAAGTAACGCCCCAGTTTTGCATGACTGTTGATTTTGTCCTTCCTGACAGTAATTAATTACAGCGATCTATAATTTAATATCGGTAACCTAAAAGTGGAAAATGCATTGATGAATATAACATAAGCGATACATCAAAGACCTGGTTGTTTACCTGTCCTTAATTATCAAGACACCTTACTTACAAAGCAACCCTTAATACCGAGTTCTAAGTCCTTCTCGTCACTAACGACACGTGTTAAGTGCTTTAGGGTATTGGCGTTGATAAGAGAAATACTTACGTGATGCTCGTGAACTTACAATGTCGGTATTTTACAGTGGCGTTCATTCCATATATTAATGAAATTAACGTAAAAATAGTAATAATTTAAAAAATTTAATATTGAAAATTTAGGAAATTATATTATCTTTATATCGAGTGAAAAATTAAGCGCAATTCAGATAAGGTACCTACTACACACCGGCGCGGTCCGTCCATAGATTGAATGGAACCAATGCTTCCCTAAAAATTGGGCTTTTAAACAATCAGTACCTAGTGACATATTTGTATAATAAAATCAACTATAAGTTAATTTATCGTTTTAGTAACTGCAACCAATATTTTAAAATTAGTTTTTTGTTAAACGTAGCGATCTAAAATGGGCTCGATGTACATTAATTATTAACTTTTTAAAAATTGTGACAAGCCCACACACACAACCTTTCACCAGCGCGGTTATGCGTGGACTAAAGTCAAATTCACTGCGCTCTATCTAATTCTAAAATAAGGAATAGCTTTAGACTGTTGGTTTTTATGAGGCAGACGACCAGTACTTAATTCATATGTGCGCGCACGCGCAAATAAAAACCTTTGGAAGTTTTGTAAAAAAATAATTGTAATAAACCAATCCATGTTTATTTTTTCATATGTGACAGTTTTTTTTTTAACAAATTGATCACTTAAATCGGTTAACAGGGTGGCATTATAATATTTAATTAAAAAAAAATAGAATTTATCTCATCTCAATTATCTTAATAGCGAACCATATGATAATACAAACACGTCATTCAATACGCATAATCTACCCTTTTGTAAATAACTGCGATAAAATCATATTAAATCGGAATAAATCTAACATCAGTTTATATTCCGATGCATGAAAATAATTTTGAAATACTGCGGTTATTTTGACACAAGTGGCTTAGGTAATTTAAACATCGACTACAGCCAAGGTGACATAGAGATTTTGTTTGACGGAAATTATTTGGTTTGATATTTCATCTAGCATTTAATGATTCATGTGATATTTTTTCTACTACCTTTCCCAGGTAAAAACTTTGTGCACACCACTGGTATTATGTAACCTGAGTGCTGGACGCAGTAGATCTTGGGTCCGAATTGAACAAACAAGGGGGTGAATAAGGGTAAATAGCGTAGTTTCGAAGAACCCATAGATTAATATGCAAATGAACATAAAACGTTGAACACTCGGGATATTGTAATAATTTAATATACGTTTAGTTATACTCACTAAAATCAATACAAATATCGATTGTCCAGCTCACTAGTCAGACATTTCTTTAAAGTAAGCGTAAAGACAAATAGAAAACAAAACAGTTGCCTGAAACCTAATACAGTTGATTTTTTGTGGTTAAATATGATTTATTTTATCAACTGTACTGTTCAGTTGATTGAGGTTTAAATGCCTGGGCTTGGAAGAAGAGATTTAGAAATAGAACTTAGAGCACTCGCCTTTCACTCTTTAAAGGTTCTATAAAGATCTAGGCTTGGAAGACGAGAATTTTTTTACGAAAACTTGTTTTGAAATAGATCTCATAGATTGCCGTGACGTCAGAATAAAATACAATTTACTTAAAAATTTTTTTTTTAACAAAAAATATCCACGGAAAAAATGATATATAACTGATTTATTTTATTTATCAAAAACAAACAAAAGTTCAAATAAAAAATATCAATACATATGAATAATGTGAATTTTGCACGAAAGCCGATAATTAAAAAAAAGGAAAATCAGCATAATTTTTCTTGACTTATAATCAATTCCATAAAAATGTATGGAATGTGTGTGTTAATAAAAGCTGTGCTCATTTTTATTTTTAATTTAAAAAAATGAGCGCAAAACAAAATAGTAAAGGTACGCCACTCAAACGAAAATTTGCTGTTCTACGAGAAATAATGTTTGTTTTTACGTTACATTTATTATTTTAGTTGGAACGAGTCTTTAAAATAGAATGTCAATTAGACAAAAGCAAACATTTTCGACACCCCCTTCTACTCGCGTAAAGCTGCTCGCGTTATTTGCACAGTTTACGTTGAAGATGCTTCTAATTATTGACTAATTTGTTATAAAATAATGAAGGAGAACCCATTAATGATTAACGTGTATTTTTTTTTGTTATGACACAACAAATGTTAAGACCTAATAGATTTGACATATTTCGATCCATAATTTTTTTAAGATCAGTAACCAGTTTTAAAGTTTTTGTAAACTACAAAATTTATGTAACTACATACGTCTGCAAAAAATTAATAAATTAAAATAACTTTGTAAGAACGTAATTGTTTTAATCACCAGAGTGTATTCTGAATTCAATCCGTTTAATTGAATTGCATAATTGATAATCGGTGCATGAATTCTATTCAATTTTCTCATTTCAAATTTGTGTAATATTTAATTACGCCTCTCATAATCATAACCTGGTATTTTGCACATAAACTAATAAATTAACTTTGTAAAATTCATCAACCTAGATTTCCAATAATGCTGTGCGTAAAATTAATTTGTAAATTGAAGCATTTAATTTGGTTTTACATGCACTTTTATTTCATATTCCGATTTAATAATTAAAATAAACATGTTTTTAATAATCTGCGTAGTTGCAACTCAATTGCGATAAAAAAACTTTTTTATCGAAAAATGAACATTTTAATTGGTGGAAAAATATTTCTTAAAACTCATATTTTTATTATTTTATTAATTATTATTATTATTTTGCATTCTAAAATATACAAAAGTAATAAATTAAATAAATATTATTACATAAACAAACAGAAATAAGAAATAAAATCCGAAGCCTCATGAATTAACCTATGCATTACGAAGCATAAAAATAACTCCCTACTCCTAACTCACAACTCCCTAGGGAGGAAATCCAGCCAGTCTGCAAGCATTTGGACATAATCAAACATAAAAATAATATTAATTTATTTTACCTCTTTTTTCTCTAGGTCTAGGTCAGTGGTGGGCAAGCTAAATAGTCAAACGAGCCAAACATCAGCGGTACAAGAATTAAAATTAATTTTGCAAGCCAATTTTTTTTTCGTATGAAAAGGTTTCCTCAAAGCGAACGGACCTTATTTTATAGTGGAAGGTTTGCGTATTCAGTCTTTATTTCAAATAAAAATTCTTTGAATTGACGATTATTGTCCAATTGTGTTGACAATCTTAATTACCAATTCCAAAATATTGAATTTCTTCTGGAGATGTCTTCGGACAAAGCGCTTTTTGGCAAATGATGCAACGATAAACAAGTATCTCGTAAACAATTTCCCCCTTCAAAATAAAAACAAAACCTTTTCTCTCTCCAATCACACTTTCTGTCACATCTGTTGAAATTGAAATAATTTCATTGAGTGTAAGATGCTGTTTTTTTGTACATTTAATGACAGTGTTTGCAATATTTTCGCCCTGTGTTTGACTTTTCAGTGGCAATAATACAAAAACTTATTCTTTGAGACCCGTTGACAAAATAAGCAAAGAGGGAAACTTGAGTTGTGCGAGCCGCATTCGAGTGGCTAAAGAGCCACATGCGGCTCGCGAGCCGGGGTTTGCCGATGACTAGTCTAGGTTGTATGACTATTTGTAACGATAGACTAATCTGGAATGATTACGTCTATCCTTCCCCCTTTTTTTACGGCTTTTCTGATAATCTCCCGATGCCAGGGTTTTCAGTATTTTTGTAAGTCTCTTATTTTCCATGCGGTCCACATAGTTACTTCACCCCACTTAACATTTTTTTAAAAACAACCGTCAGATATTATCGTCATATTTGTGATTCAATCTCTAAAAGTTCTGCCTGCGATGGAGCGTGGGGTTCTCATTTCCGCCACTCTGAGAAGGCTTTTTGTCGTGTTGGTATCGGCTCTCACATACATCTCGTAAGTTTTTTTTATTTAAATGAGGATCAGTTTTGCGTAGAGCTGTCACCTGATGGTTGAGAAAATAGCTGCTCTTTTACTAACTTCAATATTATAATTGTGATAGCAAGTAAGAACTTTTTTGGATTAGAGTTTTGGATGGAGTTAAAAAAAATAAGCAAATATGTTATTTATGAATATATTACGACGCATATAAAGAACATTTCATAGAAGGGAATATACAAATCTAGGCATTTACAGGTCTAGTGACTTGTCATTGGTTGGTTAAAGTGGCCCTTTACACAAAAAAAAGAAAAATTGTAAATAGAAAATATTTTTTCATTTTTATATTTCTTTAACTAGCTGGTTTTATCAACAATATTTTGAGTCTATACAAATTTTTGTAGGTAAAAACTGAATGCAACTCTCTTGAGAGATATTAATATTAATGTATTACAACAGGGATGAAGAATATTTTTTTGAACGAAAATCATTGGATTGAAAGATTTTCTTTGTTTACAATTAGTAAGTACTTTAATAAGGTAAGTTAGCAACGACTACTATTTTGTATTTTTTCTCAGGATCGTTTTTGGAGCTTTGTTTTGTATTATGGTGAATTTGTTTCAAATTCGTCGTGGTTTGATAGGATGATGTGGTGCTGCGGTGGTTGGTGTGTGGTACAGTGATTGTGTTGTAGGTGGTTTTAAATGAACCCATATCAATAAATCTTCTGGTTCTTACAAAAAATATAAAATGTTTTGTTCTCTGCAATATTTTTCGTTGCTTTCAAGTAAACGTAAATTGTTTGGAAATTTTAAAAATTAGTATATATTGGAATGAAAATGAGAAATATGTGAATATGAAGACATTCATGTATGATGTTTATTTATTATTATATATAAGAGGCTTCCACATTATATTTGTATTGTAAATATTGTTACATAAAATAACTAGTCACGTATTTCTTCAATGTTATTTCTTTTATTAAAAATAAATCCATTCAGAGAACATTTATTATGTGCCTACATATAGAGCTGCACACAATAACCTGCATAATATAGGATGCGGATTCAAGGCACAACATAAAATGGATTTTTTTTGTAGATTTCATTTTTAAAGAAAGTTTAATATATTTTATAAATATCAACTTAATTTAATTGATGATTACATATTTGCACGTTTTTTTACAAATGATTTTTTAAAAGATTTAGTGGAACATTTAGAAGTTTTAAATAATGTTTTTATTTTTTATTGATTTTTTTTTAAAAATTTTTTTTATACAACTTTTTTTGTTTTTTTACAATACACATAATAAGTAAAACAGAGTATTAAAAAAATAAAGCATAATTACATAGCAATAAAATACATATTAATAGTAAAAATAGTAAACAAAAAATCCCACAAAGGCATGGCCTGTTCGTGGGTATACAAGAAAATGTTAATGAATTTTTGCTCCTATAATAAATATGGACAGTCATAATATTTTTGTGTATCATAAGAAAGAGAAAATAAACTATTCTGAAAAATATTGGTTCCTAGTCTGCGTTACTGGGACTCTAAATTAATAAGTAATAGAATCTTTGGGCAATCTATAATGTTATTAAAAATTTTATACATAAAAATGGCGTCAGCTGTTGTTTGTACTATTTTAAGACTAAATAAATAAAATAAAAATATAACGGGGAAGACCTGTCATTAGTTAGTTTAAGCGGCCACTTGGCACACTTCACCATTCTGCCCATGTTTGAAAATGTATTTTCCTTCAATTCTTTCATAATTTATGGTTTTCAAGCTATAAACTATACTAATCTATGTTCAGGACTCAAAAAGTCAACGAACCAATGACAGATCGCATCTCACCTCCCGCAAAATATTTTTTCTATGTATCGGAAGTTTGGAAAAACACTATTTCGTAGAATATTTTAAAGAACTTAACTGGGTGTGTAAAAATCTTCAGAGGTGATATTCCAGGATCACCTTAGTGAAACGTCAGTCACGTTTATTAGAAATTGAGCCGCATATGTCAATTCCAAATTAAGATTGACTTTCATCGTATGAATATCTTTGATGTGCTGTATTTTGAAATGAAAAATAGCAAAACAAAAGCACAATATCGTGTTGAGTTTATTCACCTGTCGGCCATTTTGATATCTTTTGAGAAAATGATAATAATGTGGATGGAGTTTTTAGGTTATGTTCTGTATCCACTTTGCAAACGTTTTGGAAAGCATTTCAGTGTCTATTATCTGGACCGATGAAATTTAATTATGCACTACTTCTAAAAAAACAAAGAAATGTTGTCTAGAAAGTACTTTTAGAATTTTGATGTTATTTATTCAGATATTAGATTATTTTGGCCGACAGATTTTGATGATTTTGTTGAAAAATAAATATAATTTAGTTGGTGTATACCTTAGAGGAATAATTCTGTCTCGCTTAACTCTTAAAACCCGCTGGGTCAAATATATGAATGAAAACGTAGCGGTCGAGAGTCATATTACACTCAATTTTCAAAGTCACCTTTTAGAATTTTTTTGTAGTTGTTTTATATTATTTTATCGTCAAAATATGGTTTGAATTAAGAATAGGCGTGTGGGTAAGTTTTGTGAAAGATTTTTTATGATTTTGTAAAGGAAAATGTAATATAAAATTACTTTTTACGTGATCCATAATTTTCAATACTACTGGGTATAATCAGACCCATCTTTGGTGGGTAAAAGTCAAAGAAAAGTCCTTTAGCCCTATTTTGTAGAAAAAAAGCGTTCTAAATTTTTGGTATTGTTTTTAGTTGAACAATAAACGTGCAAATAAATGGTTACGTTTTGCGCTTACGATTCTCGACCTGAGTACACACGGCCCATAGTATTGCTGTTAACTGTAGCTAACTTTGTAGTTGAAAATAATATTTTTGTTTTTGTCGCTATGGGCGACTCTATTAGCCGGTGGCGTATTATTACTTTAAGGTGTGTACAGTGTATATTATACCATACAATAGGAGCTGCATATTTGTGGGCAAAGGAAAACATCATTTAGATTTCGAAAATTTAATCGACACGCAGTGTTTGAATCATCACAAAAAGAAAATTGGAATTATTAACAGCACTTTGTAATAAAAAATTTTTTTAGAACATAATTAACATTTTTTTTTTAAATAAAAAAAAGAATTACTAAAGTTATTATTATTTACAAAAAAAAATTAATTTTCAGACCATTTCCTAAAACTCGTAAATAACTTGTGTAGGAAAAATGGAAATCGAGTTGTGGTAGAGTGGGATTTGAACCTCGTACCTTTGGCCCGTGAGTCCACAATACTACCACGGGACCACAACCCGGTTTTGGGCTGTGATCCCGTGGATAGTGTCACAGATTCACGAATCAAGGGTTCAAGGTTCGAACCCCACTCTACCCCAAATCGATTACCATTTTCCAATAGTGAGTTATTTACGACTCGTTGGAAATGACTCCCAAAATCGAAAAATTTGAACTGTATGAACGCAAATATTTATTTAAATAAAAAAACAATATTTTTTTTCCTTTTAAAATAAATGAGCATGGGGAACTGCATTGCTAAATTAAATGCAGTGTGGTTAGATTATTTGTTACATAAATTTAAGGTGATCATTATAACGCTTCAGATGCCAATTCAGAAACAACAAAATATTGCAGTTAGAAAAACCTGTAAATATTCATACTTCACGTCCAGAAATGGAACCCCGGACTTTTTAAATAGTAGGCGTTAACGTGAACCACTGTATTTTTCATATTCATATTCAGGATTTTTATCTGAGAGCAGACATCGAGTTAAACACACTCGTCGAAGCTTCTGGTTCTATTTCACACAAAGGACTGTTTTTTTGTCTACCTGGATACAGAATAATTACCAACAATAAAAAAAAGCGATGCTTAATTTTTTCCGATTAAGTAACTGTCTTTAAACTCACCGCTCAACCATTATATTATTAATAATGATAATAAAAATAAGCATGGATTTTTAACAAAAATTACAATTTCTTTATCTACTACATACATACTTTGGTAAAAGATTTCTCTGGATTATGTCTAGTCTGCCTTAATATTTCGTTGATAATATTATTGATAATATTATAATATTTTTCTACATTTTTTTACCCAGCCGCCGATGGCATGGTAATAAACTTTTTTTAGTTTTATAGATTATTCATCCTAATTTTTAATTATTACCTGTGTTGCTTTTTGTTACCTTTTGTATTTCCCATCTTAAGAATAATTGTGTAATTACGGATTATTACCCGCGTTAAGCGTTCATAAATAACGTAGAACTACATGGTTGGTTTCCTTACATATAAAATACTTAAGCACGCTACTAGGAGTGATAATGTATGCAGCCGATTAACCCTACCAAAGCCTTGTTTAATTTCTATGGCAGGCTTAACTGCAGATAAGCCATAAACAAACATATTTTTAAACAGATTACCAGCAGTTTAAATAGAATCTAACTCCAAAGTTTGGGGTGTCAAGCAAAATATTTACTCTTACAGATAGGATTCAATTTATATCCTTTAAACATACAATGCAATACATAAAAAAATAACAACCAAACCAATAAGGGATATGAGGGTACTCATTGCAAATCTGGCAAAATCTATTTTTATTTATTTTGAGCAAATCACAAAAATTGATACAATACTTAACTTGAACTTTTAAAAAAAACTTATTTTTTAAATTATAATCAGTATATCATTTATGCGTAAGCAGTGATGACAAGCATGATTATGTCAAAAAATAGTAGTGAAATAAAAATAATAATTCTATACATTACCAACTTTGCAATATTCAAGTAGAGGTTGCCATGTTTGCAACAAAGCCGATAATTTCAAAGCCAAGTCTTACAAATTAAGCCGTATTATTGACTGACAATGTTAAAATTATTGTAAAAAAATGTATTTTGAATAAGTTTCAATTAATATCTCACTTTTTTTAAATTTTGGATTTTGCCGGATTTGCAAGTAGTACCCTCATATAATGTTTGCTTTTTCTGTTGCAACAAGTTTTATTTTCACTACGCTTAAAATACATATCTTTGAATCATGTATATTATCAGTGACTACATACTGACTAGAAACCATGCATGGGACACAGAAAAATAGCCAGAAACTAAAATTCACGCATCAATCCATATAAATACTAATGTTCAGTGTATGTCTAAGAACTAGAATAAGACATTTAGAAAGAAAACCCTGAACCGGAGTCTAGATGTCATAGATTGAACAGCAAAATTATAATGGCAGCGAGCAGGACACTTAGAAAGATACAATAATGACAGATGGACATCCAGAATAATAATGTGGAGACCATGAGTAAACAATAAAGGTATAAGGGCCGAAAAATAAGAATATTATGAATTAATCTATAAAAAAACACATAAAAAGTAATAAGGATTGCGTTAAAATGTTTGTGAGGACTTCAAGTTCACCCGAAAATGAATGCCCACCATCAGCTGACCTAATATGGTATTAAGGACAATGCAGAAACAAAATCACACATTTCCTGTGTGAAAACAATTGATTACCGTACACTTTGACTGATGACAAATTATTGCTAACATACGTGGATATCAGCCATTTTAATCAAATTTATGACAATCAAGGAATTAGTTCACGAAATCAAATTCCCACTAGGAAGCGAACTCTGGACAATGTATAAGTAGTAACACCTTTAATTACACAGTCAGATAACACAGACAATCTGCTACAAGATATAGTTCAATTACTCAGTACGTGAAATGCAGTTACAATATGGAGTATAGTAAGCCACAGTGAGTTCCAACATGTAGAACAGTTCAGTGGTCAGTGACTTTAAGTAAAAACGTCTACGCAGTTACTCTATATTTTACTATATTTACTCATCATGTGGTAAATATAGTTCGTTCCTCAACATCATTCTCTTCCGTCAACCTTCAACTGAGTAGGAGTTCCCACGCTTACAACCAGTATCAAATTCTACGTATTTAAGTACAAAAACTACAATTACCAACAAAGGAAACTCGTAGAGTTTAAATTACAAAAAAATAGTCAAATGCTTTTTTCAGCACAGACTTTTCTAATAGGATTACATTTTAAACTAATAATACGTTAAAATCAAAAACTTATTAGAAGGTTATCGCCAGAGAGTATTCACAAGAGATTTTATAAAATATAAAAACAAATTTCGTTTCGCTTAATTTTAAGCGTTGAACAACGGTAAAACTTACCCCAAGTTTCATTTCATTAACTTCAACGGTAACGTGAGGGTTAACAATCGAATTAGCTCGGAGGTGTTATGGAGTATTTCGTGAGCAAGCGTTATAATACAATATTACACTGTAACTCTAAGCTCGCTACCCTTCTCTGAAAGGGGCGGAAAAGTGCATAATAATTTGAAAATGTATATTTCTAAGTGCACCCAACACGGCTCATTTCACCCATAACGGGAAATAATTTGTGAAATATGGTTTTTGTGAAAATAACAGAGTATAATTTTAAAATATAATCTATGTGGAAGTAAAGTTACTTATGAAATATTTATGGGTACAGCGTTCAAAGATCGATGACACACACGCGACTAGTTGTTTTACAGACTATTTTTAAAAGTGAAAAATAACCTGTTGTATAAGATTTGATACTCGGACTTTTGAATCGTAGGTCTACAATGCTACCATCTTCCATGGACCCAACACTAGCCCAGCTCAAGAACAGAACTGTATTCTTTATCTGCTTGGACACATAACTTAAGTTAACAATCTTGGAATAGGTGAATTCATAGCATAAGTGTATAGAAAATAAATTCATAGCATAGTGGCAACAATATCTTTATGAAATGGGACATTATGTCTTAACATTATGGAGGCGTATTCAAGTATGGAACAAACCAATGAGCAGTAAAGTGTTTTTAGAGTAAATATGTTTTGAAAATCGGATGTAGCTCTATTAACTCTATTTCTAAAATTTTGATTGTTGGCAAAAATAACTTGTTAGCAATTTCACTGAGAATATCGAGATCACATGCACATTCAATGAAAATTCGTTTGTAATAAGATTGTACCCACACTATCATTACCGCAACGTTCACACCAGGGATCAATAAGTAGCAATAAATTTAACGCCCCTACCTAGTAAATGTGGGGTACACAATACATATAGTTATTGTGGTGTAACCAATGATGATGATGATTGTTAAATAATGTTTTTTGTTATTTTATTTAAGAAATTACTGTAATTGTAAAATGCGATAATTTCAAAATGGCCGAGAGAACCGGAATAAAAAGGTTTTTATTAAGCAAGTTAATTCTTTAAAAACACTTCATTAAAATTATTTCCTTGGACCAAGAAAAGAGGGGGATTTCAACACCACTAGAATACCTTTTATTTAACATCCAATGAAATCGTTTTTTCAAAGGCCTAATGGGAGGGGTATTAAAATTCAAATTTCGAATAACGACATCTTTGTTTGAATAGAGTAAGTAATTTATCGAGAGGCCGACCGCACGCCCGTGGCCGCTTATTTAGATTATAATCTTTTAAATAAGTTTTTCCTTCAATTCACGGACTTTGTAATGAATTTCACGAGCTTTGTGTTTTTTTTAATTTTATATTACGAAGAATCAAGTCGTCGGCTTTCTGGTACAAGTTGGTAACTACAACTTTTCGGAAAATGCGATGTCTTCATAAATGGCCCTAAAAAATGTTTGTTTAAAAAGACTGTAAAAGTATTACGAATTTGTAAATACAAAAAATAATATTTCATAATGTTCGACTTGCAGTTTTATTTAGATGATTTGGAAGGAGCATTTGATTTTAAAAGTCCAATATCTTACAACTAGTGAAATGTAGTTACCAACTTGTGCCAGAGACCCAACGAAATTATCAATTATTCCTTTTCGTTCTTATCCTTTCTCTAGATCTTGTGGATCTGTTTGTGCAGCTGTTTCCTTTTGAGACGCTGACTGCCAGATATTTTCACCTTTTCGGGGGTCTGTCTAGGAGTTTTCTTCCTTCGGGGTCCCATTATATAGTGAATTAAAATATTTTAAATCAACTTTCTCTTGATTCTAAAAAAATGACGCGCAAAAATGATCAAATGACAAAATAAACCATGTTAATGTACATACTTTTTTATAATAATATGATATAAATGGCTGTTTGGCTACATTCCAACCTTTTGAACAAGTGACCCTCGGGTGGATACAAAAATATCTGTGAATTATAAATAAATACTAAATATCCCCTGAATAACAATGCAGTGATTTATGCACCATTGGATGCGGATAGTGGTTAAGTAATGACAAAGTTATCATTCGGCCTTTATTTGAAACAATTTGTAAAACGTAAAAAATATTTACAGATATGCCAAGTTTTTAAGTAATATAATTTCAATTTAAAAAAAAAAAATAAACTTTAAAAATAGCGTAGATAAGTGATACAAGAAGAATTAAATACAATATAAATTAAACGTACCCGGTCAAAAAAATGAATCTTGTGGAAATTATATTTGGATTTCCAATAAATAAAATTCCTTTAAAGTTTTATAAATAAAATATTCGCAATTACAATAAACCAGATTGTTAAAAGTTTAAAAGTACCTCTCATTTATGCCAAGCTTTAAGTAAGATTTATCTTCGAAACCTTTCTTTCCTATCGTTTCTTCTCTAAAGCGTAGATTCGGACGGATGATAAAGAAATTACTTCTGGAAAATTCGACAGAAGTGGCTTCTGTTTCACATAATTGCTACTGATTTACCTCGTAATTTTATTCAGAAATGTCGATCTGAATTAGAAAACGCCAAATTAATATTGATTGTGTAAGAAAATGTTTTGATTAAATAAAATTTATTTTTCTCAGAATAATACTGACACACATAAGCTTTTGAAAGGCTTTGCTGTCACATATATGATGATGGCGCTGATGTTATATGAGTCTTTGTATGATACAATATCTCTCTTATTTAAAAATATAATAAAAAAAGTCGTTTGAAAAAAAAAAGATTTTGTAAAAAAAATATGGAAAATAAGTAAGCAGCATAAGTGTTTTTTAATACTTAAAAAGGGGCAGAAGGCTCCACACGTGAGTTAAATATTTTATAGAGTACACAAAAAAAATTTCTTCTATGTAAATGTATCAACAGTATCCCCAAGTGATGCGACGTCCATTCGGCTGTTATGTGTATCTCAAACAAACTGTTAAAAACCGAGTTTGCGTTCGATGATAAATAATTATTTACTCGGTTTACTCCATACAAATTCATACTAAAATGTACTCAACATCAACGGATGCAGGATGCGAAAAAAACGCACTAAGTAAAAAAACACCAATGTGAGATTCTGCTTTGAGATGTTATAAAGTTAATAGACCTATTAATTCACAAAAAAAAACTGTCAGAAGAATGAAAGAAATACAAATATTTAAACATGGGACAGAATGGTGAATTATACGCATCGCATAAAGTGATGAACGTCAACGTTTATTTTCACACGTTTATATTAAATTTTAAAAGAGGTGTTTCATATTTTTTTAAGTGTTAGTCAAATCAAATCTCAACGATAAGAACTATTATATATTTATATAGTATATTTATGAGCGTAGCTAAGGACTAAATTTTTCTTAGTGGGAGGGATTTGAGTGGAAAACTCCCTGACGATTTTTCGATTTTTTCCCTTTTTTCTCTCTTTTTCCTTTAAATGTAAATCAAATGCTTGAGTTTGCTGTTTATCATATTGATGTGATATATATTTCTTTTTAAAGTTTATTATTATGTTTCTGATCCTATATCTCAAAATTAGACAGCGGAGAGACTATCACTCCCTCTCACTTCTGTTCAATGTACTTAGTCGTAACGCTCCTATATACCTGCGTGAAAAATTTCAACGCTTATCAGTTCGTGGTTTACCTCTTCGTTCGCATTCTCAAGGCACTCTCTTAATACCCATACACAATTCCTCTTTCTTCTCTAACTCATATAGTGTCCATGCGGCTCGACTGTGGAATCATCTCCCATCCACCATCAAAGATGTTACTACATTATCTCTGTTTAAATCACGTCTGAAGAAACATCTCCTTTCTTTTCCTTAATCTCTCCTCCTTTCCTTTTTCCTCTTTCCTCTTTTTTCCTTTTTCCCGTTGAGTAAAAGTTTTGATTTAAGGTAATTTATAAACAAATACGTTTATTTCTATTTTTATTTATTTTTTACTTTTTAATCTTTTTTTTTCTATTGAATATGTTCTGTAACTTGAATAATAAAAATAAAACTTTAATTTTATTGGTTGGTTGGAAGAAATTGCCATTTGGCAATAAGCCCGCCAATGTACCAATAACATTATGTACAAAAAGTTAAATTAATAAATACATAAATATCCATATACTTAAGTAATTATTCGTCCAAACTCAACACTGAATTTTTGGTCCCATAAAGTTGGGACTTATGTCTCAAAAAATGTGTAAGAAACTGTGTGCAAATAAATACTAATCTGCGTACACGGGTGGAGATGTGCTAATGTTTTAAAATGAACTCTTTAGACATAGTGTAAATAGTCATTCAGGGGGATGCGGATGTGAGAACTGACCGCCACCTTACTCCCTTTAGAATCGGTATATATTCAATTTCCAGATATAATTTCGTAATCTGTTTAAATTGAACCCTTGTCTAGAATATTAAGCAACACAGAGTAGAATCCTCATTTTATAAAACATTTACATGTTCACTCGGGTACGAAATTGGATTAAATAATCAAACTTACGAATTGCTGTTTTAATATTATGCATAGGTATTTTATGTAATTTGCATTGGGAAGAAAATAATGTCTGAAAACTTATACAATTAAAATACAATATTTTTCAAACAAATAAACTTATTACATTGTTCCTTACTTGATTACAATAATATGTTCCTTTCCGTGGCGTCTGGAAGACATAATTATTTTTTTGTGACCGACCGACGATTCAGTTACGGTTTCGGCCAGTTTCGGGAAAAAATGGCCGAAACATTCGGCCCAACCGAAACCTGCATTCAGGATGTGTCGGATTGCGCTTGGTTGAACACGGTTGGAAAATTAGCACAATAAGAGACATAGGATTAACATATTACAACAGAGTTAAATATTGTTGTAATATGATAATATAAACAGCTCCCCAGGGAGTTGAATCCAGTCCTTGTCTACAAAAATTTGGACAAACTCAAAATATTGTTGAGATATAGGATTATTATCCATTCAAGTAATTTAATAATAATGATCATGGTTTACTCACAAAATATTACAATTGCTTCATCTACTACATATATAATTAGGTAATAGACTATGTCTAGTCTGCCTAACTAGGTACAACCTGTTTTAAGGGAGAAATTTATATCCAAAAATAAACAATAACATAACAACCTACTTGTTTATTTATTTCACAGTTATACAATATTAAATTAATACCATTTATTATTTATGAACGTTTTTGAGTAAACTTTCAAATTTTTCTTTACCTAAATTCAGTAAAAATCTCTTAAATTTTTTATTTAATTGAGTCCAGAAACAAGTATGGAGAATTTTATATGTTTCGTTTTACACTTTCAGTTTTTAGGGTAAAAATTCCTTCGGTGAAAATTATTTTAATTATTTTAATGTTGTAAAAAAGTTTTTCGCTTATTTCGTTGCTTTCTACACTTAAATAAAACCTACTGTAAACTTTTTTTTCCCTCTAAAACTGTTGTAATTTTTCGTCACATTTAATTATGTACCTACCTACTTTTATACAGTTGTGTTAAAAACAATCTAAAAATAACATTATATTTTATCTTATTATTATTTAAGGAATCAAGAAAGCTCTGCGCTGGTTTCGACATGTAGAACTAATGGACAGCGAAAGAACGGCTAAGAATATTTTCAATGCGAATGTTGATGGATGCAGAAATAGAGAAAGACCGAGAAAAACATGGCATAACCAAATCCAAAAAATACTTAAATATGGACATGTCAAAAGTCGGAATAATCGGCGCGCGTGCATGAGAAGATGTATGAATGTAGAGGAAGCGGGTTCTGTATACAAATATAGAGTGTTGTGGCGTTCTATCCTCTCTGCCTACCCTTACGGGGAAACGGCGTGATGGTTTTGGTGTTTGTTTTATTATTGTTGTTTTTTTTATATAAGCACCTACATATTATTAACTGTAACTTTATGCCTGTAATATGAAAGTTCTCTAGGTATATGAAGATAATGAATAAATAAATATGGCTTACTAATTAAAATCGACACGTGGAATCTATTTATATAACTAAATTATTGTTTCAGAATTTACTTTGTGGAAAAACATTTTTAATTCAATCTTAAATGAAACACTTTGTAATTTTAACCACACAAGAGATTTATATATTATAACAAAACTAGTTTGAGGTATTCTGAATTACCCAACAAGGGTGAGTTTAGTTTATATTTATACCTGATGAGGGGTAATTTAGAATACCTGAAACTAGTTGTGTTATAATATGTGAAAAATTGTGGTAAAAATTACAAAGTTTTTCATTTGAAATAAATGAAATTTATTTATTTATTAATTAGTATAAATTATACTATCGGCAATACCTGCAAGGTGATTTTTCATTTTTAAGTTTTTAAATACTGTGGTAAAAAATATTATGTTACATCATCGAAAATTAACAACTTAAAATTATAAAAATGTTGTTACCGACCTCAAAATGTTCGGAATATATAAGAAAAAAACCAAGAAATATTTAAGAATAATTTTAGTGAATATAAATTTTTTCAAGGGTGTGACTGTTACATGATTTTAAAAGATAGATATAATTTTGAAATGAAAACACCCTTTTAAGTAAATATTTCATTTCAACCATGTCGGGAATCGAACCCGAGACCATGGTAGGCAAACA
Organism: Micrasema longulum; assembly: GCF_059751315.1. Taxonomy (NCBI): domain Eukaryota; kingdom Metazoa; phylum Arthropoda; class Insecta; order Trichoptera; family Brachycentridae; genus Micrasema; species Micrasema longulum. The sequence goes on from NW_028279808.1 coordinate 256,363, forward strand.
AGCTGACTATTACAACACTCTTATTGTATTTTGTATATTGTATCTACTATCTAAATAAAACAACGGGTATAATTTTTTTCGGCAACTTTTGTAATTCAAATTCTTACCTAAGTAAATTTGATTTAAAGTTCTTTAAAAAAATAGATTTGTGACCTTTAAGGAGATTTTAAATAACATCTTCAAAAAATCTTATCTAGAATTCACAAACATACATAATAAATGTTAAAATAATTTCTTATTACTATTTTTGCATCTTGGAGAACTTCTTACTAATCATTTAATAGCTTTGAAAGTAATTATACCACCTCAAGATAAGTGGTAATTTCTTCGGCATCTTCTAGAGGGGATACTAAAATATAATCACCTTATCGTTGGTCTTAAATTAAACAGATCTCAGGCCTCTTTTGTAGCGAATAGAAGTAATTGTATTTCTGTGCTCCACATTTTCTTGAATGTTTTGTCAGTGACTTCAAAATACTGTTATAAAGAAAGAAGTTAAAATTATTATTAAAAAAACAGATATAATGTGTTTATATGTCTGTTTTGTGGGGTGCTGTTAAGTGTTTTTAGGTATCGGCTTTGATTTCCGGCATGACTGATTTTTCAAAACTGCACTATTTTTTAGTCCTTGGACTGAAACCGAAGTCAAAGACTGAAACGAAGGACGAAGTGGATTATCTTACCTTTTTGAACAAATCTTTAATCCTTATTTTTGTAAACAAAAGGTATTCCTTGTACAGTACCCTTTCTTCTAAATATCATCAAAATCACTTCGTCTGCATCCAGTGATGCATAGGGTACTGCACTAGTAAATGAAACGCAGCCTATTTTGATCATCTGGTACATAAACGTAAGGTCAGTCTAACGCTTAAGGCAACAATGAACGATGTACGATGAACGTCCGGGAACAATAACATATTGCCGTTTAAATCACTTTTAAAATCAATATTGCACGTCTATTCTGCCAAGAAATTGAACCAAGAATCTCAAAAATAGTAGGCAAACATGTCAAACATTTTCAAACCTACAATTTTGAATCTATTGCCCCGTTGTGACATATTGGTCATAATGAATAAAACAGGTTGCCAAACAAATTATTATAAAATAACCCATTTTGTTGACTTTTACGATAACGTAACAATAAGTTTAGTTAAACTTTGGGCCTTATAACTTACTGTACAAAAAATATGAATTTCAATAATTTTATGTTTATTTTCATAAAAATGGACTTAAAAGATTGTAAAAATATTTTTATTTTAAGCCAATCAACAGGTTTATATCATTAATGCCAATCTATGAAAACCTTCATATATTGCCATAAATTAGATATAATGTATTGATTGAACTTGGCCTGAACAATCTTCACAGCCTTAGAATCTTAAAAAATATTTAATAAACTATATAAAAGTACAGAAGGTATGGATCATGAAATGATTTAAGCAGACATGGCAAGTGTGTAATCTTTCAAGCTAGGAGTGGTAACACCGCTTGCTCCTTGAATGTTTGCCCTTGCAGCAGGAACACATGGACAAAAATGTTTAGTGCGATTTTGTTAAATGTTTTTAGGATTCTTGGTAGAGGTGAAAAGAATGTGAGACCATGGGTTGTATGAAAAAGTAAGATGAAACATGATGATTTGTCCATTTTGACAAAAACGCAATAACTAAGATTTCATTCAAGCTTGTAATATAACTTTTTGTCGTGCACTGGACCATGGTCATCTTAGAGTTATTTGAATAAAAAATAATGTACATAGCGGGAACTGGGTTATTTCTTACTATCACTTCATAGTCGTTGATTTTTTGCAGGACGTGTAATAATTTTTATTCATTAGTAAATCACATTATCTTTAGAAACTGTGTAAACTCTTCGGCGAAATATTTTCTTCAACGCGATGAAAGGATGTATTTCAATTTTGATTACAGATTTAATTCACAGATTACAGATTTAGACTTGACGGTTTAAGATGCTTTGCTTTGAAGTCAGCCATCACGAGTTTGGTGAATTATCTCGGAATAATTATTTATGACCCCGAATGATTATTCATTTGGAAAGCCGCCTTTGTACCGACACAAATATTTTCCGAAAACGAGATAAAATTACGGCCTTCTGTGGAATGCTTTGTGATGTATTTGCAATGGGTATAATCAGCGTATTTTAATAAATTCGTTAAATATTTTTGCTAAAGTTTTACAAAACTTCCCGAAGCTTCGACGCAGTGGCCTACATCATCGCACCCCCGAAGTACACAAAATGTATAAATATGTTAAAACCGGCCATTTTGCAGGAGGGCAAAAACAAACTTTTTTTATTTAAATTTATTTCAACAGAGAGGGAAAACCATTTTTGAGAAGGGATATGGATATCTAGGCATTAACAGGGCTTATGACCTGTCATTGGCTGGTTTAATTGGCCACTTTACACACTGTGTAACATTCACCATTCTGCCCATGTTTGAATATCCACATTTCCTAAACTCTTCCATCTGTTGACTTTTGTAAAGTAAAAGAGCTGAAACCTTTATCACATGGGTGAAATTCATCCGGCTGAACCAAATCACCTACTAGGCAACGCCTGAAAACAATTTTACAATTTTCATACTTCTTCTTTTACCAGGTAGTAATTCAACAATGTTTGTGTATGTCCAAATAATTGCAGACTGGCTGAATTTCCTCCATAGGGAGTTATTCATATTTCAATCTATTTCAACAGAGAGGGAAAACATTTTTGAGAAGGAAATATGCAAGTCTAGGCATTTACAGGGCTTATGACATGTCATTGGCTGATTGTAAAGTGTGTAAAGGTGTGTAAAGTGGGCACTTAAACCAGCCAATGACAGACTTCCATATTCCCTTCTCAAAAATGTTTTCCCTCTCTATTGAAATAAATTTAAATATGAATAACTCCCTAAGGAGGAAATCCAGCCACTCTGCAAGCATTTGGACATACTCCAACATTGTTAAAGTTTTTTTAATTTATCAATGCTTGTAACTTACTGTATATTGACATTAAAATGCCCATTTTTCAGAGGTATTTGCTCATTCAACTGTTGAAATATAAAAATAAAATTATAGCATCACAAGGATTGCAGTGGTCTCGATATATTAAATAATTGATTTCGAAGAATACAGTTTTTAATTTTTATATACACATATTTGTACTTATTTATTTCATCATCATTCCCTTTTCGGGCATAGGGCACTGCATTGAAGCACTAATCACATCGTATCTTGATCATTTTTGTTACATGAAGGTAAGATGATCAGTCCTACGCTTCAGATGCCAGTCCAGGGACTATGAAATATTCTAGTATGAATACTCTTTCAAATAAATATGTCATATCAACTATTTCGAAAATCGAACCCATGAAATAGTCAGTTTTGGAAAAAACCCCACGATTAAATGACACATCTAATTTTAAACAAGAAATGAATCTATAATTAGTCGGCACCTTTCAATTTCACTAAGATCTAATTATTATTTGATTTTTCCGCCATTTCAATTGAATGAGAAATTATCGGTAAATTATAATGGATTCGCATCCCAAATACTCCTCTCGTTTCAAATCGAATTAAGGTCAACTCTGCTAAAGTTTACGATGCTCGTAAAATGAAATCGGAAGCTTTTGAAAACTTTTATATTGCAGCAGATTTACCAACTTAATTAATTCAATTCAAAGAGATATTCATGAATCTAATTTTGAAACTGATATTAAAACCAAATTTACGGCAAATAAATATAAGTATTTTAGGTTCATCAAAATGATTCACAGATGTTATTTTGATGGGAAAAGCTATCGTGGGTAAACTAATTGCAAATAATTTATAATATTTCAAAAGTGGTAGTAATTTTTTTGTACCCTAAAATTCAGTTTTTACATATTTATTTTTTTATTAAAACTGCCACATTCGATAAAAAAATAAAGTAAGTTGATTGGTTTAGTTAAAGTCTAATTACAATCATTCCTAAGATAAAAATAAGGTATTTTTTAATATCTAGTAGTTATTATATCTGCACCTTAGAAGATAAAACACGGGAGTACGTTTTTAAAGTTTTGATGTAAAAATGCAGAAGTTATCATAATAAGGTATTTCATTCATTGTGTATGCAGAAAATTGCCATAATTTCATATAAAGGTTGTTTGATAATGTAGACCGAATCGCGTTACATTTTACAGTATTTTTTATTTTAAAAATAATAGTATTTTATTTTGGGTACCTTCCCAAAAGTTATTTTACACTTGAATAAAAAATTGAAGTCAACTTTCGTTATAAAAATAGGTGTTTTGATTGAAATAAAAATCTGAAGTCCACTTTGTTTAAATGCAAAAACACCAGTTGTTCCAGATTCGCTATTTGAATATGTACTTTAAGAATCTAAATAACTATTATTTTACATTGAAAGTTTTTTATTTGATGAAACTATCTCATTTGGTTCAAAAGTTATAAGGTTTTGGATATAATATAATGAAAAATCTCGTTTCCTGAACATTTCGTTCAATGTGGCTCTGGTGGTGTATCCTTAATGGTACATAATTACGTTGTTTGTCCTTAAATAGATAAACTGAGGTCATGTTGTTATTCCCCTATACATGTAAAAAAATACCGTCTAATAGCTTGTAAACGATTTATAAGTTTTTAAAATGCCAAAAAAGCGTCGTTGGTCGACAAACGAAATAATAAAACTAAGCCGTGAAATTTAATTTAAATTTTTTAAATAATCTTTTATAAATGGCGAAATTTCTCTTTAATCCACCAAAACGAGTGCATCTATGTTTCCATCATTTACTTTTTTAAAAAAATCATTGATTAACTGTTCTGTTTAATTAAGCTATGAATCAACAAAAAAATCAAAGTGGCGTCCATAGCTATTAGTCTTTCTCAGTTCTACAGAATTTGTAGCTTTTTTTTTAGAAATCATAATACTCTTTATTTTTTCCGCATCTAATGGTAGATAGTACATAAGGCGTCAGAATACTGCACGTAACTGCAAGCTTATCTCAATCATTTTTATTGTTTTATGAAGGTAACAAATGCTTCGGATGCCAGTCCAGAAACTATATTTTGTTTCATATTAAAAATACATTTTATAAATATTTGGATGTTTTGATTTTTAAATTAATAAATTTTATAAAAGGTACAAAAAATCTTTACAGATCTACTTTTATACGTTTAGTAAATGTTATCACCGTAACATTCCAAAAAAGAGACTAACTCTTGTGCTTGAAGAGTGACTTACACTGTTGTAGTAGTTTATTTATAAGCGTTTATATAATTTTGAATATACGACTATCCGAGAAAAAAAAAAACATCGAATATATAAAGAAAAAAACATAAAATAATAATACATTCACACTAATTAACATTAAATGCAGTTTTTACACGTGTTCAAAAAATTTCTTTGGATTTACTTTAAATTTATTTATTGATGTTTTATTTTTTATTGTTTTTAGTTCATTAGATATATCCACGAACTGAATTTTCTATGTCCACCAGTTAAGTACAGTAACATTTATCCATCTTCACGGTAAGATGTCTGTATAAAAAATATTGAGTAACATTTTTTAAAAAACGTGTTTTTAATCTTAAAATATATTGTCTCTGGACTGGCATTGAAAGCATACATAAGTTAACTTCACAAAATAACAAAAATAATCGAAATACTATGTGATTGAATTACAAATGAAACATTATTATATACATCCCCAGAATCCTGAACTTCTTGAGTTTTCACAGATATTTTTTCTCAAATGTATTTTTTTATCCCTTTTTCTTTACTTAGTTCCTCTGTCTCTCTCCTTCCAAGCTCATTATCTGATTCCACATTCCTTATCATTTAATACGTTTAACATAATGTACTTAAAAATATATTGATGTTAATATGTGCAAGCTTATTTCCCAATTAAAAAACAGCGGTTATTTTTAATTAATTAGGTTCTTTTAAAAATTATTTTAACATGTGTATGTATCTTTTTATGTTTTTTTAGTACTAAATTTTGACCAATCTCCTCTTTTGACCAGTTTGATTTTTGGTTGGCTGGAAGATATTGCTTTCATTTTATTTTTATTTTTTGTACGTATTTCTTATTTATTTTGTATTTCTTGCATACAATGCAAAAAATAAACAAAACCAAACTCCAGTTCCCCGTAGGGATAGGCGGAGAGGGTAGAATACCATATCACTCTTAATTTGGTCATGCAATTTTTTTTTTGGTCTTTTTCAATTTTTGCATCCATCAACTTTCGCAACATTATTTTTTCTTTAGCCATTCTTTCGCTGTCCATTAACTCTACCTAGCCTTACCAACGCAGACACCTTTCATAATTTTGCAAATAGATATTATCTTAGCGGAAGCCTCATTTTTACATACAAATAAGAATGGAGTTTACAAATGAATTTAAAACAAGTTTTTCGTTACAATTCATATTACAATTATATCAAAGAAACTTTTACATATTTAATTTCGGATGGCTTAAAATTTTTACTGTTATGTATTTTTTAATGCTTTTTCATGTGAAAACTTGGAGAAAAATAATTAAAAGAACAAAAATAAAAACATTACATCCTTTTAAACGAGATTCTATTGTCACGAGAAACTTCTAGCAGATTACTCTTAGCAAGAATTTATCTCCAATAAAAAAAGAATTAAAATTAACGATGGTCCTGTCGCACTTCGGAAATTTATCGTTCTTTGGTAAAGTTAAACTTGAATTCAATAAAACTAATATTGACATCCTCGAGGATTAAATACCCAGAGTACCTACATTATTTATCGGAGTATCTTCAAAACAGATAAATTCAAACATATTTTTGTTTGTATACATTATTATTATCATGTACTTCTAGCGCGAGTTATCATAAATTTTCACCGGAAAATTTTCCACTTTTACTGGTGAAACACTGAACTGAACTAAACTATGTGGTAACACAGTTCAGTTAAAATTTATTTAAAATTAAACACTTTGTAATTTTTTATCACATTCGAGTTCAATATAACAACACAACTAGTTTCAGATATTCTGAATTACCCATCATCTGGTGTAAATATAAACTAAACTTAAATATACAGATTGGAACTTAAAAAATTACAGGGTCGGGTGGAAGGGGCAAGGCAGGGTTGAAGTGGAGGGGGTGAGGTTTTCCTAATTATGGGTAATATTGATATTAGGGACGGACATGTCAAAAGTCGGATCAATCGGCGCGCGTGCATGAGAGGATGTATGAATGTAGAGGAAGCGAGAGCTATATGCAAAGATATAGTGATGTGGCGTTCTATCCTCTTTACCCCATCGGGTAAACAGCGTGATGGCTTGTTGTTGTTGTTGTGGATATACGGGGTGAAGAATTTTGGAATATAAAATTATTTATTATAGTTTTGTCTGAATTAGAAAAAAAATAATTTTAATATTTTCTCAGTTATTTCTAAAGTATTTTAATATTTATGAAGGTATTATAATGAATAACTTTAAAAATACTGAAATCCAAAAAAAACAAATTCAGACATAACTTTAGTTAATAGTTTTATATTCCAAAATTCTTCACCCCTACTTTCAATATTCCACATAATTAGGAAAAACCCACCCCTTAACCTCACAGTGCCTTCCTCCTTAGAAGGTAGACCCGACACCATCAGTACCAAAGTACTTATCTGAATATTTAAGTTTAATTTATATTTAGACCTGGTGATGGGTGATTCAGAATACCTGAACCAAGTGGTATTATTATATTAAACTCGATTGTGGTAAAAAAATACGCAGTGTTTTATTTGATATAAATTAAAAATGTTTTTTCACTTGGTAAATGTCAAAACAAAAAATAAAACAGTTCAGATTAGTTCAGAGTTCACAGTAGGTACAATTGAATACACTGTAGGTGAATCAATGAATGCTAAATGATACCTAATTGTATTAATAAATGAATGCTAAAAGGTACCTAATTGTTTTATTGAAACAACGGAGAAAATTAAAAAAAACTTTTAATTTCAATCTGCAAGGGAATTTCCTAAAAGTTTATAACACTAATTTATGTATCTATAGACTTAAAATTTAAATAAGGAACAAACAGTTTTAAAAGTATTCCCTTATTATTAAAAAAAAAAACTTTAAAATATTTCTGAGATGAGTCCTCTTTAACAATAAAATTAAAAAAATTTCACATTGAAAAAATAATCAATATTTCACTTAGCCAATTTGAATTATCAAATTCAATCTAACTTATATTTTTTTCTCTAAATCCTTCTTCAAAGTAAATGGTTACATGAATATTGTACATTGAGCGTCAAATGGAAAAAGTGTGTGACATAATTGCTTTTTAACACTGATCGATAAAATTGTTAGTGGCGATTTTATACGACAAAATATCTTATTAAAAATGGAATTATTGCCTCCAAACCGTAGAAATTGTGATATGGATAATTTTTAAAATTCGTCATTCATATAATAGTTTACTTGAAATCTCTTATTGTTAATTCAGACTCGGGCAAAGACACTAATTTTTCATAGCTCCAAAACTGTTTAATGCATTTCATATGGACAGTATGATAGATGCGAATTATTTAAATATATTTTGATTGAAATTTTTGTTGAAATTATGGATAAAAAAACGGATTTAAATATCTTCTTTTTTTAATGAATAGAATATACCTTTACTATATTTTTTTTTATTCAAGTGACCGAAAAATTGCGTTCTAATATCATCACTCATTTTAAAACTTATTGATGTCTCAAAATCTACGTCAAGAAATAAATTACAAAAAATTTAAGGATAAATTAAAGAAAAGCTTCTTGACATAACTTTTGACATCTTGACATTAACATTAACTGTATTTTAAAAAAAGAGATGTATGTTTAATATGTGCCCGTGTTTACAAATTTTGTGTTTTTATTTAATATATATATTTTTTTTATATATATATATTTTATTTTTTTTAGTGTTATATTTTCTCAATTTTTAAAATTGTTTAATTTTTTATTTATTTTATTATTTTGTTTTGCATTTTATGTTTTATTTTTATGTTATTTTGTAAACTTGCCAAACACAAGAGCTAGACTCTTTTTTGGCAAGTTCAACCTTAAGTGTTTCATTTTTCTACTGAATGTATTGTTTATTTATTCTAAAATAAAGGTTTTTTTTAAAAAAAAAAAAAAAATTGTGTTCTTCCAGTAGCCTTTATTTTAATTAAAAATAAAAAGGACACCCACACACAGGCCATGCCTTTGTGGGGTTTTTTTTGTTGATGTTATAGTTTTTTTGTGTATTTGTAACAAATGTTTACCTATTGTAAATGAAAAAAGGGAATAATGATAAATTAAAAAAAAAAAAAAAGATTGTTTTTCACTGCAATATTTCATGTTTTTAAACTAGTCCCTGAAGAGTAAAGTTGATTACCCGACCTTCAACAAATGGTTTAAAATCATTTAGTGTAAATAATGTAATAGTGGCTCTACATGCTGGCCAATACATTGTTTAGTACGCTGGATCGCGGATTGGTAACATACGCTAAATTGTTCACATGTTGGCGAGTGGTTTAGTATCTGTCGCTGCGGACATCTAAAGCGCACAAATCGCGTGCGCCCTCTCCGGTACTTCGTCGTATACTGAAAGGTGTGCCGACGTGTGGATGCGATGACCAGCGTCCTTTGATGTATGTTGAATTCCGAGTAATAATTCGCTCCTGCTTGAAGAGGAGCCTTTTAGCTCTATCGCATAGAACAAAAGCGTTCCGGATTTCTGGTTTCTTGGTTTTTAGTTTAACAACAAACGAGTAACGTTCGGTTTCAGATTATTATTACTTGGCGGCCTCCGTGGTGTAGTGGTCAAGACGCTTTACTCGCGCACGGAAGGTTCCGGGTTCCATTCCCGGTGAGAACACAAAAAAATAAAATGTGATTTTTCTCAAGCCTGGTTGTTCTGTAATGTAATTCACTAGAGTGATTGGGCCTCCTGGCCTGTTGTGGTGCAAAAAAAATAATGAAATGAATAAAAAAAAGAAATTATTTTAATATTTTTTTATTTATGAATCATATAACACCAAGTATTTTACAAAGTTTAAAACATATGAATTACATTGCCAGGAGTTACTACAACTCAATTCGGAATTTAAATAAAATTATATTAATATTTTGGAAAAAGAAAGAACAACAAAGAAACAAAACAAGTTTAGCACCTTTATAATTAAATATAACACGACAATATTTTTTTTATTTGATCTACGCGTATTTTTTTTATTTCATTAAAATACCCTAGCGGGCTTTTACATTATAAAAAATACACGTAAATGGTAATTAAAATCTTTAAACCACATAGTGAAAACGAGTATAAAATAAATTAATACCGAAATACAATTCAATGGAAAGAAATTGAAATAAATATATAAGCAAAAAACCTTTTCTTTTACAAACAAAATAAATGCATAAAAACGCTTTCGAGAATGGGGGAAATGGCAAATCTAGAACGAAGAGAGATAAGATCGTTAACATCACATGCCACGCAGACGATGCAGCCCTAGTAGCAGTAATTATTATTATTACTTCATTTTTTTAAATTTTATTTTTCTATTCCAGTAAAATGGCTATATAGTGCAGAGCCAATTCTACCATATAAACATGAACATAATTATAAACATAAATATAAATAAAAATATAAATATTACAATAAACATAAATATAACAATAAACATAAATATAAACGTACAATAAAATTTCATATTTGCAGCACTTATGGTGGCCTTAGCATATCGCGCCATCGCTCGAACAACGGTGAATGGATCCTCCTTGCAGTGTGATAAGAACATATTTATTTCATTTAGTAAAACATCTGGTAGCCTATAAAATGTTGTCGGTACGATACACGTGTGGATTGGAAGCAAGATTTGGATACACAAAAGGTGTGTCAGACCAATCGTGGTTTTTATTTACGCTTGCAATTCTCAACCTGAGTATCAACATCCCTCTCTGTATTGCTGTAAACTGTGGCTAAATTCGTAGTTGATATTCATATAATGGTTTTTGTCTAAGGTTCTCAAAAACCGACAACAGGCGGATCGCGCGCGCAGACGGCTCCTCCACACGTTGGCCAATACGTATTGGTTAACGTATTGGCCAGAGTGTAGAGCCGCTTTAACATGAAACATAGACGTATGTCATTTTGAATAAATGAGATATGATTTCATCATGTTATCAGGTTTATCCAACCGAAAACATGGCTCCCGTAACACAATATGCGTGTATTTTCGTGTTTAGCATCTGATGTAATATTGTTGTTATAATTATTTGGAGAATTTCAATTTTAATGCTGTATAATCTGTCCGAGGCCTTAGGCGGCCCATATATCCAGATTAGCCTGTCACGTGGTATGCCGCCGTATTCCCCTCTTTGGCCACCCCACCCTGCCATTTACCACCCCCAGGCGACCACCTTCTAAAATACCCTGCTCTGTCATAATACTGCGTCGAGATAGAACCAACATCTCTTACATCCATTTTTATAAAAAAAACGTTTTAAACAGTAATTGTATGTAAATATATTCAATATCTTTCTCTATACCCCAATACCTATGTGGGTACATTTCCTTTTTTTTTTACTTAATTTTGTATCTTTTAGTTTTTCTCACTTTAAACCTAACGTATATATTTATGATACACTGCTGCAGTTTAAAATATAAATGAAAAATGTAAAAGCTCGTAGGGCGTATAAACAAAAAAAATAACTTAACGTCATTTATAGGATTTTATGGTTGTGATATGCATTATGCATTATACCTTGTTTATAATGTACAAAAATTATATTATTCATAAAGAATCGTATTTTATTTGTTCCATCATAATAACTATCATTCCATGTTCGCTTCCTTGTTGGAGCATATGGTGTCTACGAATATACTCTAGGCATCTCTGTAGGCTGCCAGCTCCAGTACATCCCAAGTCAGGTTCACGTACCGCAGTTTTGACATGAACTGCCAACAAATAGTCGGCAGTGAACGTCCAGGACGTCTAAAACCTGATGCTTTGTAACGTAGGCAAGCATGTTTAAGGCTCTAAGGAGGTATCCGCAGTACAAAGAACTTTACAAATTTACTATTATGCTCAATATTTGTTTTTGTAAATTTATTAATAATTTCAAGTTGCCAGAATTTCACTCGTCCATGCAATTTGTAGCTGCAAGACGATTAGTAATCTAGGTAGCTTCAATAGGTTAATGTTATTAACTATCAAATATCCAAATTTAGTATATGAGGTCTAGAATTCCAACAGTCCATGCCTTCAGTAGCTGCAAGACTTGTTGTAATCTAACTTCGATTTTGGAAATTTGTTTTTTTTTTTTTTTTTAAGTAACGCTAAATCTCTAAACTTTACTGTCAAATAAAAAATGTAAATAGGGGCTAGATTTCTTATTGTCTATGTGATATGTAGCTGCAAGACGTGCTGTAATCTAGCTCCTGTATATCATGATTGGAGACGAGGAACAAGAATCCCAACCGTCCATGCGCTCTGTAGCTGCAAGACGTGGTGGGATATTTATTTATTGTACAGCGATCTTGAGGTGATTTTCACAAAAATGACGCTATATAAATTATCCAAATATAGGCTTATGACCTGTCATTGGCTGATTTAAGTGGCCACTTTACACACTGTGATGAAATATATATGTTCAAATATAGGCAGCATGGTAAATGTTACAGTTTGTAAAGTGGCCACTTAAACCAGCCAATGACAGGTCGTAAGATCTGTAGTTGCCTAGACTTCTATATTACCTTCTCTAAAAATTTCTTCATTACTGTTGTAACATGTTTAATAACAGCTCCCCAGAGAATCGAATCCAGTCCTTGTCTTTTTTTGAAAATTTAGATAAACTCAAAATATTGGAAAAGGTTTTACTGCGACAATAAAAACGTTTTTTGATAAAATGTTGTTTGATCATTTTCATTTTCAGATGACGTTTGGTCAGTTTAGCAGGAACAAATGAAGGATAATGTGGATAATTTGTACGGGAAAGCGTGGTTTGCATAATATCATAAAAATACGGCAAATTCCATCGTTATTAATATCCTGCGGCTAATTTTGAGCTTAGTCTTATCACAAATTTTAAAAAAACACCACCGAGTACGTCCCTTAATACGAAATAAAGTAAAAACATTAAAAATAGAGATGGAGTATTCTTTTGTTTTTTATTACGTCAAAAACAATATATCACTAACAACAAGATCAACAACAAACTATCAAGCCGTTTCACATTAATCTGTATTTGCATATATACCTCGCTTCCTCTACATTCATACATCTTCTCATGAACGCACGTTGATTATTTCTACTCTTGATACGTTCAAGTATTTGATGGACTTGATCGTGCCATGTCTTTCTCGGTCTTCCTCGTTTTCTGCATCCATCAACGTTCGCATCGTAGATCCTTTTAGCCGTTCTTTCGTTGTCCATTTGCTCTACATGTCCAAAGTCCAAACCAACGCAGAACCCCTTTCTTGATTCTGTCGATAATGCATGTCTCAGTCTTACACAGTTCACGGATCTCGACAGTTGTGCATCGATCATACATCGTTTTACCAAACATTCGCCTGAGGGATCGCATCTCGACAGCATTTAACCTACTTTCATAATTGTTTTTCCAATTCTATACTTCGCTACCATACATTAGAGTTGTCACTAATACTGCTTATATAAAATACACATGCTCTTCCTCTTTTTAAAAACAAGAACTGTTATTTTCTAAAATTCACCTTTTCTTTTATAAGGGTAAATATTTATATTTGTTACAGATGTAATATTTGTATTTTATTTATATTTACACTTTTTACTATTGAATGCTTTTTTAGATGTTTTTTCTTTTTTAATATCATGCTATATTTTGTTATATTTATTTTAACCGTAAATAAATAAAAAAATAAAAAAATTGATATCCGGTAATTGTCGGTTTTTTTAATGAATTTAATACTACTACATAGATTATAATATTAATTTATTTTCAAATTTATGTTGATTTTCCTAATCGGCCTTGTGTTGTAATGTTCAACGCGTCTACCTACCATGCGAGAGGTCTTGGGATTGATTCTTGACATGGTTGAAACGACATATTTATTAAAAAAGGTGTTTTCATTTTTTTTTATTAAGGGGTTGCTCAGTATGTAGGTGAAATAACTCAATCATATGAATCTCACCCGCAACAATAAAGGTTTCAGCTCTGTAACTTCACAAACGTCAACAGATGGATGAATCGAAGGAATATGGATGTTCAAATAAAGACAGAATAGTGAATGTTTCACAGTGTGTAAAATGGCCACTTAAATCAGCCAGTGACAGGTCACAAGGTCTGTGGATGCCTAGACTTCTATATTCCCTTTTCTAAAAAGTTTTTCTTCTCCGTTGTAATATGTTAATATTAACAGCTCTTTAAGGGGTTGAATCCAGTTCATATCTTAAAATAGTTTTTTATCAGTGTAACACAGTTTTATTTTTTTATAAAAACAACACTACAGTTTCAGGAGAGCACTCCTCTTTTGCTTTCTCAAAACTGTAATAATGTTCTTGTTAAATAATAAAATTGTGTAACACTGATATTTTTATTTTATTTTAATAATAATTTACACAGTATAAAACCTAGGTGTGTCATATTTACATTGAGTTTTTGCTTATGAATTTCTAAATATTGTAATATTGCTTAAAAAACATTTTTAAAAAATAATATTTTATCGGTTTTTCGTATTAATTTTTTTTTATTGGGATAATCTATCAAATGGTTCGAATTTTTTTATGTAACGTTTTGTGATTCTTATCAAAAAGCTACTTTTTTGCTAATGACGGTAGTATACTAGTCCTTCGTATTTATTTTATTAAAAATCTAGTCAATGAGCCGGTTTTAAATATTAAACTTTGAGAACTATTTTCAACGAGTTGTAAATAACCCACTATTAGAAAATGGGAATCGAGTTTGGGCTGAGTGGGTTTCGAACCACGGACATTTGATTCGTGAATCAGAGACACTAGCCACAGGACCATAACTCGATTGTCATTATATATAGATTTTCGAATTCACTTTAGTGACGTTGGTATTATGACATTTATGAAAATATTTGAAAAATGTTTTACAGATAGATTTAATTAAAACGCAGCGGTATTTGGTTCGTTTTAAAATAAATTTTTCAAATTGATGTAATTTTAAGTTTATCCGGCCTCTTACGTTTTAAAATATTTTAGGCGGCATACGTGGTGTAGTGGTTAAGACTTTTGGGTTCGATTCCCGTTGAGAACACAAAAATCTCAAGTGCTTTTTCTCAAGCCTGCTTGTTTTGTGATACTATTCACCACTGTGATTGGGCTTCCTGGCGTGTTGTAGTGCAAAAAAATGTTATGTCCAATTTTATAAACCAATGAAAAACTAATGCCTAATGCAAAGAATGAAAAAAAATGACAAACTTTCTAAAGATTTCTCAAAAAAAAAATAGTTACGTATGAAGCAAGGAAACGGACATTGCAGTTGTTGGAAAGATAATTCGAGATACAAAAAGGGTGAAGTTCTGTTTCAAAATACCGCCCACGCAATCGTGGTGTGAAAAGTCCTGGCTGTTAAATACTTAAAATCGCTAGCGCGAGCACATAAATACCACGATCGTGAGTCTTCGTGACTTCAGAACGCGCCCCGAACAAGAAGCGAAGGAATACAATTGCTGGATGAAGAATGGAAGGAAGTACAATTGACTGGGAGTACATTTGCTAGGCGAGAGATCCTTCTAGAAGCCATTTCCAGCGTCTTTGTAGCGTTCCTACAGTTGTGTGGGAAAATTCTATACTCGCATACTCTCATCGAACAAGACGAACGTGTTTGCGACTTCTGAATTATTGCTTCTGACGCAGGATTGGATATTGTAAGAAATTCATATTGACGGTGCAAGGGAGAAATCAAATGCAAAATAAAAATAGAAAAACATGTCAAGAGTCATGGTGGAATTCTCTAAGAGAAAAATAATATATACATCTATGTAATAAAAAATACTCCCTACCAATAAAACCATCACAGTTGTACAAAAAAAAATGTAACAAACTGACCTTTACAAAAACACATTTAACTTAATGATTTAGATGTTTTTTTTTTGTTGAAGTAATGTTAGTTTCAATTGTATGTAATTTTGTACGGTAATAATTTGTTTACGATAATGAGTCATTTAACAAACACAAGATCTTTACTTTTTTTATGGCAAGTCCAACCTTAATTCTACTTATTTTTAAATTATTGTGTTTTTGTAAAAAAATATTTACATATTATAATAGGCAAAAGTAGCATCAATTTCTTTTGATATTTAAATCTTAAGGGGTTAGACTAAGTTTTGGTATCTCGATTCTCTTATAAAACTAAGTATTGAACTAAAATTTGTTCTAAAGATTTTATGACAATATATTAAACATTAAAATAGCGGAAGCAAAATTAAATGTTTTATTTTTAAAAAGAAATACAAGGATTTAAATTCACATACATTATCATACCGGCTCTTACCGGTACCGGTATGAAAGTAATAAAAATCTAAAGTATTGTTGGAAATTTAATATTACAACGAGAGTTACATTATTAAAAAATAACTCAATGATACAAAAAAAAGTTTCATCTAAAATATTTCAATATTTATTTTTTTAAGAATTACCGAAGGCAGAATTTTACATAGAAATAAAGAAAAATGACACAAAAATTTATGTGATTTAAAATGCTTGCATTTTTTTTCAAAAACAAAAGATTGAGATTTTGTTTCCGTTATTTTAATGTTTGATTTATTATCTTTATTTATTAGATTTTTTTAGAGGAACATGAGAATTGAGACATCAAAGTCAAGTTTAAATTTTAAATGGCGTAATTTGCCGGTCGAAAGGATTTACATTTTAGTTATATAAAACTTTTAAGTACATTTCTTAATAGAAATACTTTTAAAAATTAGTGTTTTTTCTAATTTGTTTCACCAGTTTTTATTATTGCACGATTTAAAAAAATATTCATTTTAAAATGTAAAAATCGTATGATTTCTTCATTTTTTGTGCGTTTTATCCGACTACAGCCTTAATTTAGAAATTTTTGTGACCATATTGTGAAGTATTATATACGTTCAATATAAATAAACAAATCATAGCCATATCCGGAATACGATCTTGGGTCCTTATTATGGTCTGAACAGTGCACCGCACCATAGAGCCGTAATTCTAACGCACACAAAAAAGGGTCTTACACAAAAAATAATGGAAAAATTTATTCTAAATTTATGCGCATTTATAATAAATTTATCATTTATTAGGTTTCCGTTTTAACGAAGATAAATAATCACGTACCTACGGAGTAATCCGTATACATAATTTGTTACCCAAATTATATCCCAAGGTACTGTTTGTCTCAAATTCTACAATTTGCTGGAGATATTTTAAACAAAACAAAAACGAGATAATATAAAGCCATATCACTCGGTCTTACATACAGACCTCGCTTCCTTTAAATTCATACTAACCCTTACCACTTTCGACCATGAGAACTTTCAGTATAATGCAGTAAAAATCTACTTCCACTATCTTAAATAAATTAAAATAACAGTAACGAGAAAATGCTTAAAAAGGGTTATGAACCAATGGATACTTGAGGTAGGTAGAAGTAAAATGGATTGTATCTGTCAAGTACTAAATTGAATGTTAATATCCCATTCCTACCTAAATTTTTCGTATTTTAAATTGTTGTTGTTCTACCGTCCTCTGAGCAAGTCATATTGTAAAACGTGTTTCTCTGATAAATCTTTATCAAATGAATACTTCAGTGCAATTAGTGTTATATAAACCGCCTGAAATATATATTTCATCATCGTTTACACGATACCGGTATTCGTGCAAATAGCAAAAGTGAAGTGTTTCATAAAATAAACCATCGGAAGAATTTAAAAGTGAGTAAACAATTTCTATGCCGTTCACGAAATTCTAATTCCGGCTGTTATCAGTATACAATGCCTGAAAAATATTGAGCTGACCAAACAGTGTCATTCCTCCAAACGAATTTCGAAATACCTGCTCCGCAAATACAGGTAAATTAATATATGTTTTCTTTTGTATGTTTATACACAAAGAGAAATTAAATACATGTCTAGAGTTTTTAAATTTTGAATTTCTCTTTAAGTGTTTTCGGCACGGGATACTCCAGTGAGTACATAATATTTTATTTGTTTAATATTTAAATGTTTAATATATATAATGCCAAAATAACAAATAAATTTAAAAAAAATACATCTTCTCTTGCACGCAAGCCGATTATTTCGGCTTTCAACAAGGAAGTTGTTAAATTTGGTCATGCCGTGTGGTCTTAATAAAAAAAGAAGGTATTTCGTTTGTTTAAAGAGTATGGCTAAAAATATGTCCGATGCAAATGCTAATTGGATACAGAAAATAAAAAAGACCGAGAATGACATGGCCGTGTTTCGAATATAAAAAATATTTGATTTTTAAAATATTATGGCGCTTTTTCGAGAGAGTGGGTAATTTGGGGATTTTTATATTTTTGGTGAGACTACACATTGCAAGTGCTGTATAAAACTGTTGAATAAACGGAAAAAAAATTCAGTTTGATTAATTCATCCAAATTGAGTGTTTGGGTAATTTTTAGATTTTTTAGATTTTTTTTATTAAAGAAATATTAGCGTTCTTATAATTTACCATAATATTTCAATTTTGATGGCCATTTTCAACGAGTTGTAAATAACTAACTATTAGAAAATGGAAATCATGTTGGGGTAGAGTGGGGTTTGAACCTCGGACCTCCGGCCCGCGAGTCCGCAACACTAGCCACAGGACCACAACCCGATTTTAATTCTTATTCTTATTCTGAGAGTTGGAGGCTAGTGCTATGCAAGCTCCCGAGGTCACTGCATTCTGTAAAGATCTATTATGACGGTTCGTTCTGAATAGTTCTCGCCTTCCAAGCCCAGGTCTATAAAGAACCTGGCTACTGAGTGAAAAGCGAGAGTGTACATTTGACTAAATCTCCCCCTCCAAGCTTAGATTCGTAAAGTATCGGGCTATAAGGTAGGGGGCGAGCTCTTTAAAATCTTCAAGTTTAACCAGTGAATTTCCGAGGATGAGATTTCTTTTACCATGTAAAGCATCACATTCACATATAATGTGCATAGGTGTTTCCTCATCTGCATTGCAGAACCTACATCTAGAAGTTTCAGAAAGGTTCATTCTAGCAAGGTGTTTGTTTAATCTGCAGTGCCCTGTAAGGGATTTAGTGATAACCCTTACTTGATTTTTGCTAAGGTTTTAGGTAATACGTAAGGTCGTAATATTATTGTTGATGAAAATCATTATGTTCGGTTTTACGTGTTCTTATTTATAGAAGATTCGGAATACTACTCCAGGCTATAAATTCTCAGAAAAGGAAGTAGGATTGGATGAAAATATTTTTTTAAAGGACTTTTATTTAAATTTATTTCAACAGAGAGGGAAAAATTTTTGAGAAGGGAAATCCAGCCAGTCTGCAAGCATTTGGACATAATCAAACATTGTTGAATTTTATTTAATTATTTTTTTTATTAGCTATAGGTCGCAATAGACTTACGGCGTATTTTTCGCAAAGTGATAGTTGGAGAACTGGCAATCGATACAGTCTGCTTTTTATGCAAAAAAAATATAATGTCAAAGGCACTTAATTAACTAATTTATCTGAAACACTACGAGAGCAAAGCAGTGGGTAAAAGCTATTATTTCATATTTTATAAACGATGCATTTCGAACAATGGTAATATTCATTTTATTAACATTTTATAATCATCCGAGTGAAACTACGAATAAACTCAGTAAATTATGCAATATTCATTGCAAATTCAATACCCATTCGAGATATCAGAGAAAGGAACACAATGAATCCAATTTAGTCCTTTCCAGTGCCTTCGCGACCGCATCCAGCGTACATCCGCATTTCTGATTTACTGGGAAGACAGGGTTGCTGGGGGATGGGGTTGGGAGTGACTGGAGGGGGGGTAGCGCAAGTGAAGGAGATACTCAATTGTCAATAAGCTTCTATTGAAACGACAGAACACTCATTAGATAACTTTCTTATTAAAAAAATAAAAATAGATTTTGAAAAAAAAATCTGATTGCAGACTGAATTTTGATTGTATAAATTTAAGTATCAACAATATTTTGAGTATATCTAAATTTCTGGTAATTCAACCAGTAAATATTTACATAGACATGGATAAAATTGAAATAAAATATAAATAAAAGAGTTTGAAGGGTATTTATCGACAGAAACGCTATTCACTTCATAGTCCCTTCATGGTGAATTATTATAAAATAAATATTTAGTTAAACGTTTTAGAAATATACGTTTATTATATAAAATGAGCACAATTATAGTTTCGAGATATCAACGGAGAACTGCTTTTTTTATTTGGTCGAAAATACGTATTTTTTAAATTTATTTAAACGCCATGTAGGCGTTTACATGTTTTACATACATACAAGTAAATATAGGGACAAACATATATTTTACACAAAAGTAGAAACAGAAAAAAGAAGTATGTAGAATAAAAATTTAAAAAAAATGTAAAAAAATATATGGGTATACATAAAGTATATACATATATTGCAGTAGGGAGAACAAAAGTGGATTTTTTCCCATAAGTAGTTAAAAGAATCTTAAATTTGGAAGTAGTTAGAACAATATTAATTAAGAATATATTATTAATTATAGTTTGTAAGCGAAAAATATGAATAAATAGATAAATATACTTAAGTTAATAAAAGGTACACTATTTAAATCAACCTGGTATTATAAAGGTATAAAAATTTGAAGATAATATAATATATCAATACACCGCCTTTTAGAATTCAAAAGTGTTATATTAAATATATCAAAATCAAAATCAACAAATGGAAGAATTGAAGAAATACAGATGTTCGAACTTAAGCAAAATGGTGAATGTTACACAGTGTGTAAAGTGGCCACTTAATCCAGCCAATGACAGGTCATACGTCCTGTAGACGCCTAGACTTCTTTATGACTTTCTCTAAAATATTCTTTATCTCTGTTGTAATATGTTAATATGAATTCAAGAATAATTGGTTATTGATGTTTGATAAAGTTAGAAAGAGAATTACCGGAAACAGAGAAATAAAATGCAAATTTGACTTATATTTATATATACGTACATATTTCTAAAATAAATATGATGCCTCATATTAAACACATTAAAATAGATACATTTAACCAAATGTGGAACATCAAAAAGGTTACTTACAACTTTGTAGAAAAAAAACAGATCAAAAGTCCATTCTTCTATCACTAATTTAAAGTAAATGTATTCAAAAGAATATTATAGTTAGCATTTTTTCGTCGTAAATGCAGTTTTAAATTTATGAACCGGAGAAATTTATGCTGGGTTTTTTCAATTTTATTAGAATGAGTAGCGTAGCGAGGTGATCAAATGGAATATTTGTATTCTAACTGACTCATAACCAATAAAAATATTATTTTTTTTGGTTGACAATGTTGATTTAAAATGTTTTGCTGTCCTAATTTTATTTAACGCACACTTGCCTGTGAGATCGCATTTCGACAGCATTTAGCCCACTTTTATCCTTATTTTCTCAATGTTATACTTCATTTTCACACACAATAGTAGGCACCAGGATTCCACTGTAAACTGCTCATTTTGCCTAGTGTGACAAACATTTATTTCCCTCGGTTTTTTTTATTTTTTATTGTCACGTAGTCATGTTTGTGTAGTTAAGTTATCATTTGCTTTTAAAAAATAGTTTTTCATTTGTCTCTAATGTAATTTTTCAAGTAGTTAGGTAAGGACAATGCCTTGTAGTATTTAATGCCTTGTAGTATTACTACAATGTAGTATTTAAGTCCATTGTAAAGTATTTTTGACTATTGTGTTGATTTCAGTACACCGCACTTTCAACATCTTTCTCAGTATTTCCATGTCCAGTAAACATTCTTTCCAAACACACAAATTCCTGTACCTGTTTCAAAATAACACATTCACTTAAATATGATATTTATATGATTTTTATAGAATTATGCAAGCTGCACTTGTCTTCGTTTTATACAATTTAATAAAAAAATAATTTAATTAACGGATTTCTGACATCTGCGCATAAAGATAAGTAGTTACGGTCTTATCTTTTGAATACAACTAGATCGTTATTTGAAAGTACCAGCTCTTGCGGCCAAGTTTCGCCTTAGAATTCTGTTAAAGGCACCCCTAAGATGTAACAGCATCCAATTTTCCACCACCTTTGGAAAATTTCAAGTCAGATATAATAATTAATGTCACCCCTACCGACTAAGGGTGGTAGAGAGTTTACCCCGACACTATAAGTATGAATTGAGGATTCAGGATGCATTTAAATTCGTAGCCCATTAAATTTATGGCGATCCTTTCAAATGTGAAAGTGTCTAGGACTCCTAAGGATCGTTATTCAGATTCAGTTAAATATTATGTTGAAATTTAACTCGCCATTTGAGTGGGTATAAAAGATTTTTATTCTGCCATTGAGACAAATGTTCGGAATACCTGGCTTGAGAAGGTTTGAAAACTTTCAGTTTATTCGGGTTTGCCATTATAACAAATTACCTTTCTTACTAGTATCTTGATTTCACTTCGTTTTGCTATGAAGCTTTTTTCCAATATGCATAGGTTTTAGGTTGAAATCTCAAACAAATTAACGTGGAAAAAAACTTCACAATTACTTATATGTTTTATGTAAGCATTAGGGTTTTTTTTTTAAAGTTCACATATTTGTTTAAATACATTTTTTATCTTGTATTTAAAAAGCAATATTCGTATGTGTTTTATCGATAGACCAAATAACTATTGGAGCGATTTACCGGTTGTTTTTTAAAAATGACGTTTTTTGGCCTGGGCATTTTAAACGCTCTTAAAATCTTCAATCTAATTGATAGAAAAAAAAAGGAAGCGTAAATGTTTTATTCATCATTCACTAGTGTTGCATTTGATGAAAATGCATGTACTGAAACATTCAAAAGATGTTATTTTTTTGTTGATAAATAAAAAAACAACTACAGCACAACATAATTATACTTGCAGAATAATATTTTTCTTTAATATAATGAACTAAGAAAACAAAAAGTGCCGTCAGGAATGCAACATATTAATGAAAGAAGTAAAAAGATCTTATAAATATAATTATTTTTTATATAGCACTGATTAAAAACACCATTTATTTTATTTTTCAGTAATTTATATGTTATCTTAAAAATATTAGTAATTAAAAATAAAATAAAGAAATTATTGTAAGATGTCACTCCCCATTATGTACACAAGAAATGTTATTATATTAACGTAATAGGAAAAGTTAATGTCAATAAAATATAATTTGTATAATTTTTTATTGAATTGTAATTTTATTTTTATATGAAAAAAAACTCTGAAAAAACAAAGTTCGTATTTAAAAGTTTACTAAAAAAAACAGTTTTTTATGGATCACTATCAGATGCTTTTCGTAAATTTCTTAAATTCTACACATTAGTTTCTTTTTAGTAGATTTTTGGTAATGATAAAATAATATTAACTGACATCCAATAAAAAGTTGAAAATTGCATTCCTACATAAAGTGCACCACCGTTGGTAGAAGAAAAAGTTTGATATTTACAAAACGAATTCAATATTTGAAAATGAATTATTTTAAGTTTTGAAGTAAAATCATAAACGAGTACCTAGGCACCTACTTACCAACAAAATATTACACAAAGGTAAAGTATATCACATGCTTACACGACACAATCAAAGATTTCGGTTTCGAATTAAATGTCAAAATCACGTCAAAACCCAGCTAGCGGTTAAAAAACGACTGAATTTTGTAGTGAAATTTTGTAAATAATGTTTAATCTGAAGAAGAAACGTGGCTTGATTTTACTTTATACAAACGTATTATCGTATTTTTTTACTAGATTATGGCCATTGAGACAGTATTGGCGAGTCTCTGTTGCTTTGTTTTGTAAAAAATAGTTTATTATGTGAACTAAAACCACCAAAAAATAATGACCAGTTTCATTTGCTGTCTTTGAGCGCACGATATACAAAGATGATAACTGTTTTTGTAAAACACAAGTTGAACGAATGCAAAAAAAGTTGTTCTGATACTCCTTGTAAAAATAATATCAAAACCAGTTGAGTTTTGAGGTGCGAAAATGGGATTTGGTCTATTTTAGTTAGGCATAAAAGGTTTGACATGCAGTTGCCTTTTTCGCACAGTGTCGGGGAAGCATCTGCAAGACAGTGACAGAAAAACAATGTTGAAATGCCTATTTATTGAAATTCCCTGTCACTGCATACCCTCACACTTTAAGTTATCCGAAACACAAACATTTTAGTCCATAATATGAATATATCTAATTTGGACTAGATATAATAATTGATAAAACTTTTAATTTATTCATTCTTTTAATCTATTTACAAGTATACACTTGTGTGTCGATTTGAATCGAATAAAAACAAATCACTGCTGGGTTTAGCTCGTTATAAATAAAACACACAGTACACAAAAATATAATATTCTCCAAGCGGTTATAAAAATCTCATTTGGGACGGTACACAAAAAAAAATCATTTTTGTGAAAATACATTATATCAGTTATTACAATACAACAAAGTCAGAAAACACGATTGAAACATAAAACACAGTATTAACCACCGTTTATAGAAATTATGTTAATAATCATTTACAAATAACAAAGAAGATGGAGAACATTTTAGAGAAGGAAATGTGGAAGTCGATTAAGTAATTCCTCTTCCGAAATTTTTTCCATCCTTGTTGTCATTATGATAACATTAATCATAATAACTCCTAAGGGGATGAAACCCAGTCTTTTTTCTACAAAGATTTGGACACACTCAAAATATTGTATTTAAAGCTGATTACTATCGCTATCAAAAAAATGCAAGCTACATTTTTAAATGGCTACACTTTTAGATTTACTATTCGACCTTTAATTTTTTAGTCCATCTGGCATTTTATTAAATTCACAATTTTTGTATTTATTTCTTTAAAAACAAATACATTTTCAATTATTTTGAAATCTGCCCAAACTACGCATATAAATGCAAGAACTAATTATGTTTTTTTGTAAAAAAACTGTAGTTCATTAAAATAAATTACATATAGTACAGCAACAATATTAAGCATAACACACCAAAAAAATAACATTCAATACTTAAAAACTAATTGAATACACAATATGCATAGAAGAAACATTTGGTGATGTATTTGAAAATGCAAAAAAAAAACAATCTACATGTTTAAAAAATGAAGTCCTGTATGTTTGTGGTTGCAAATTTCGAAAAGTAATCAATGGATAATCGATAATTTATTGACTCATTTAAAAAAAAAAAAACATTGCATTTCATGTGTTTCTATATACTTTTTATTTGAAAGTTCTATGCGTTTTATGTTGACTCATAACAACAAGTACTGAAGGACAGTCCGACACAGTGCTGCCATTTCATTAATTTTAGCACGCCAGTTCCGGAGGGGTACCAGGTGGACACTGGCAAACGGACACCCCTCCAAGTTGTAAATTCGCGACTGGACGACACTCAACTAAAGACAGGAGGACATTGTGACCCGTGGTGAGATGAATACAGGGTTTCACCGTTTCCTTTCGGTGTTTTAGCCCTGCAAGAGGGGGAATCCCGTTTTCAGGGAAAGGTCGCATCAAAGTGCTGCCGCGCATACGCTACCATCCCTTTTGAAGACCGCCCGTATCCTGCTTTAGCGGGAAAGTCTGCGGCGCAGTACCTCTACACTAGGCACCGTCTCAACACAATGTATAGAGCCTGGCTTACGACAGAAGTCTGCAAGCAGAAGGCACGTTCAGCCCAATCTAGACAAAGTGCAGATCAGGACTTTAGAGCGGAGCGCTCTACGATTCTTGGAGCCGGAGAGAAGTGAAGGTGCAGATAAGAAGATAAGACAATTGTGGTTTTTAGAACCATGTTTATTTCAATCAATTGCACTTCTTAAATAGAACAAAGTTTAAATCAACTTTCTAACACAGTGCTGTAGTCGATCACAGTGCAATTTCAAACTATGTACATTTCAAGAAAAAAAATATTTAGCTTGTCAGATTTAACTAGTTTAAACATAATTCAAAAATGCCAGACTGCAGCCAACTTCTGAATTGGAAACCCTTTTTTTTTCATTGTAGGACTTATGCACTGTTTCACATTTAACTTGTACATTTTTTTAACTTCTTCTTCTTTTTAACTTTTTTAACTTTCACTATAACTTGTACATTTTCACATAAAATCAGGTATACGAGTATAACAAATAGTATATAAGGTTTGATTATTTTAACAAACAAAACTAATAGTTTTGAGAACCGATGTTTCAAAAAAACTTCGTTGTTTTGTGGTTTGACTTCGTAAAGAAAAAAGTAAAAAAAAAATGGACGTAGCAAACTACGGTGACAACTGTCATCAATCGAAGGTTATACAGTTGGCTAGGATACATACCGTGGATGCCTCCTGAAAGCTCTAATCAGGCTTGCCTACTTTACCAGGTATCAGGTTCTCGACGCCTTTGACATCAGCTGCTGACTGTTTGTCGGCAGGTCATATCAAAACAACATAAGGCGATCCTGACTTGGGAGAATGGTCAGAAGGTAGCCGACAGATATGCGCGGGGGATCTTCGTGAACATGGAATGCAATTTTATTATTTTTATTACGTATTAATTTTTTTTATTTATATTCGATGTATAAGTTGTAGGCAATATTTTGTCGTTAATGTCAAATAGATAAATAACAATATTCCGCACTCGGGAATTTTTCTGGCATTCCCGACATTTTAATCTTCGCGGCACGGCAGTTCAAAACCGTTTGCGCGCCTTTGATGTACCGCAGAAGGTTATGAATTGGCCGTGGTGTAGTGGTCAAGACGCTTGACTCACGCACGGAAGGTTCCGGGTTCGATTCCCGGTGAGAACACAAAAATAAAATGTGGTTTTTCTCAAGCCTGGGTGCTCTGTGATGTAATTCACCACTGTAATTAGGCCTCCTGGCCTGTTGTGGTGCAAAAAAAAATGCAAAAAAAATAATGTAAAAACATGATTGTAATGCCTTGGGTTGTCAGATTACGCTTCGGCAAGTATCAGCCGTTGTTGTTTTTTTCCTGGTATGCTTAATATAATAAGTAACTAATAATCAGCAATCAAATTAAATTAAACAAATACAAATAAACGTAAGTGAATTTCTCGCAACATTAAAATATGCAGGATAATTCAATGGTGGAGGCTTCCTTACACAAATGTAAAATTCAATAGTCGGCCTTGTGGTGTAATGGTCAGCGCATTTGCCTACCATGCGAGAGGTCTTGGGTTCGATTCCCGACAGGGTTAATATGAAATATTAATTTAATAGGGTGTTTTCACACTAAAATATTTCATAGTCCCTGGACTGGTACCTGAAGCGTAAGACTGATCATCTTACCTTCATGTAACAAAAAAAAAATCAAGACACGCTGCGATTGGTGTAAAAATGCAGTGTCCTATGCACCATTAGGTCCGGATAGGGAAAGATGATGATGAAAATTCAATAGATAAAATTATTCCTTGATTTTTAAAATTATTATTTATTTAATTACAATATTATATGAGAGGTGACATAGAATGCTGATCAGACACCTCTTTTCTTAATTTGCTTTGGTGTTTTTTATCATTTTTGAAAAATAGTTTGTAAAATTTCCAAAACAAACATATACAATTATGGTGTACCTAAGTGACCCTACTCTGAGGGTTGACTTTGACAAACATGTTTTGATGTTTTTTTGCTCACATAAAACAAAATAACGATTTCAGTAGTTGTAACTTTCACAACGTACTAAAAAAAGACTGACGCATACGCCTTAAATAACATATTCATTCATGTTTTTAATTTTAAAAACTCGCATCATTCTGTTTATTTTAATTTTTCATTGTAAAACGTTTTGACATGCAGAAATTTCAGTTTTGCAATAAGGAATAAAATTCCTATCATTTTTTCATGATCGTTCTGTACACTAAAAAACCTGAAATTGGGTTTCAAAATGTTTTCAGGATGTGATGATATTTGAGACACTAAACAAATTTGCATACCTGCAATATTGTACGGAAAAAGGATCGGGATAAACCGAAATTCACGATGTAATGCCTACATATCAGGAGAGACGCAAACCATGCATTTTTCCTGAAATTTAGGACAAATGCTGCCAGAAGCCATTTGCTTTCAGGTTGTGTAGAAAGCTTTTTTAATACATCTGAAGCACTCAACAAAACGCAAACTCATCTAGGACACAGAATATTTGAGCCGAAAATTAAACAGAAAAGTATTGATATTTGCGAAGAGAAATTGCCGCATAAGAAGTTATTACAAAATTTGTGAAATATGTCACATATTATTCAGCTATTTTTAAATGATATTGATAAAATAGCAAAAAAATAGTGAGTTATAAAGATTTGAATGTCACATATTATTCAGCTATTTTTAAATGATATTGATAAAATAGCAAAAAAATAGTGAGTTATAAAGATTTGAATTTATTGCAATAGAAAAGGGAAACCATTTTTCAGCGGAGAATATGGAAGTTTAGGGCTTATGACTTGAAAAAGTGGAGTAAATTTGGGTGTTTAAACATAGTACAATTATAGTAGAGAATAGTAAATTTTCCACGTTGTGTAAAGCGGTTATTTAAACCAGCTAATAAAAGTTCACAAACTCGGTTTATGAGTAACACATTTTCTTTATCTTTGTTGTAATATATTAATTGTAGGAATGTATATTTGTAAAGTGCAAGTCATTCAAAACATTAGGAAAATATCACATACTACGGTTACCGATAAAAATATATGAAATGGATTTAAAATAATGAATTGAAATTTGAATACGGATATTGTAGAGAAATGTTTTCATACATAAATGTAAAAAAGATTTTCAATAAAAATATGTTAGTATAAAAACGTGACGTGTTTGGCCTTGGTTGTTGTGACGTCAAGATTCATGAAATTATTCCACACAAATTTAAAATATAAAAACGTCTGTAAATAAATATTGTTATTTGCATGTCCCTTAATGAGTTTTTTCAAAAATTTCTTGGGAATATTGTATAAAATTACGTTTAATTTGTTTTCAATTAAATAAAAGAAAAAATAAAAAAATGGCAGGAACAAATAAACATGAAACGTGACGTATTAGGGACGTGGCCAATGGAATGACCGTTTTTGCGGGAATTCAAAATTACAAATTCAAAAGTACTTTTTGTGCTCCCAATAATTAGAAAAAACTATTTTTTTTTACTGGACAGTATTTAATCGACCTTTATTATTATAAAAATGTTTTTAAAACACGTGATATATCCTTATAATGCGTTTTGTGTACAATCACCAATGAATGTAACAATGACGCAATTACAGTTAAATGTAAAGTTAATTGATATGTAAAGCGAAAATATTTCTCAGCCATTCTATCAAACGGTAATCAACAGTTTAGTAGCCATATTACGGATGATTGATTCGAAGTGTGAAATAAAATATGATTTTTCAAGTAGAAAAAAAAACCTGCGTAGTAAAAGTTTAGTCAAGCACTATCGATTCGTTAAAAAATACACCCTAAGTAAATACATGACGAAGTCCGAAAAAGTGAGGAGAAATAAGTGAACAAAAACATGAAATAAATCGTTCAGACAGGACTTTTGTTGTCTCAAACAACAATTTGATCTGTTTATCGATCAAACCACGTTTGATTTATAAGGCTCCTTCTCGTCGCCATAAGAACTCTAAGAGATTTTAGAAGATGTTTTGAAAAGAAAATATAACAGAAATAAAGACATAAAACGAATATGATTGAAAATATTTCCGTTGGATATTTCAAGTGCATATCGACGGTGGCAATAAAAATTTACTATACGACATGTAACCAACTTTACAGAAGAGGCAATTAAAGTTATTTTCAATAAAAAATCTCATATTACAATTTTTTAATGGGGTCGTTTGATCGTTGACACAGAGACCTGCAATAATTTGATTTGAAATATAGATCTACAACCGACGAAGCAAGTAATCTTTTAATATTGAATTAAATATATTATATCATATTCTGCAAGACAAACAGTATTGCACATAAAATCTCCATTACGTAAGAGCAACGTAATACAGATCATTCATGCCATGGAGAAATGAAGAACAATGAAACGTGACCTTTAAAGAGACCACAGGGCGCGGTAACGACTAGTCAGCCTAAATAGGCAGCCCAACAAGTCAGCTCAAACAGTCACTCAGGGGCAGCATGTAGTCTAAATGCAGCCAGTTCAATATCTCATAGCCGTAACACTCGCGTGACATAATTTAATTCATTATTTATTTGCCATGTAATAAATATACACTTTAAACAGCAATCTCTTATTTTATGTCAGTTTCCAAACTTTTTTGGGAGCTCTATAAACACCCAACAATCTAAATCCTACAATTTAAAAATGTAGCAATCACGCTAATATAATAGGTGTGTATAAGATTTTTAAATTTATTAAAAAAAAAAACTTTATCGGGTCGTCTATAAAGCTGCTAAATGACATGTCTCCTAGTAATTTTTGTTTTTCGACCGTCGTGCCTCGATATGTTGAATCTATGAATAATAAATTTAATATCGTGATTGCGCCGACAAAATCTATTAATATTTTAAAATTCATTCAGATAATTAATAAAACAATGAACCTTTGGATGATGGATTTTTTTTATTGATAGCAAAATATAAAATCACATCACTTTATAAAAAAAATACATTTAAGTGCATTTAGCTAAAAAAAAATATAATCTCAATGAGAAGTTGAAAATAAATTTAAACAAGCACGGCGCGGCGTAACAATGATTTATAATTTTGTGAATATTGCGGTATGTGAAAAGGGTATTTTTTCCCCGTCTCCTTCCAAACTTTTTACCTGATCGCACATCCTATATTTACTTACTTCATATGAAATATTATAAAAGTATTTTGAAGTAATTCCTCTTTTATAAATAAGCTTTACTCGTATCTGCCTGCTCACAAACAGTTGTAAACAATAATTCATTTTTATAAACGTAAGTAAGTTAATTTTTTTATACAATCATTTTTCTTTTCTGTCTGCTGGATTTGAGACGTACCCGTAAAGGTGTGTTACGCTCCATACAAAAAAAAACTATATTTGGCTTAAGTGTTATAGGTCTCTAAAGATGTATTCGGCTTATAGAAATACGCTTAGCAAAAAAACTGTCGAAAAAAATCATTTTTGTCTCGCAAAAATAGATTAAAAATTGCATAATTATTTCTCTGAAAGAAAAAAAAAATTAGGAAAAAAACGAAAAGTTTTTAAGTTTTTTTTTTAAACATTAAACATTATTAAATAATTGCACTGTCACCATACTAATTGTTTCGGTTTTAGTCGAAAATTGGCCGAAACTTCTGCTCAGCCAAAACCTGCGGTCGGGATTTGTAGGATTACGTTTGGACTAGCCTGGTTTCGTGATATGTTGACTACAATTTATTGATCTTTCATATTTCATCATCATTTCCTTTCCACGCCTAATTGGTACATAGGGTACTGCATTGGTACACCAATCAAACCTCATCTTGATTATTTTTGTAAAATGAAATTAAGATGAACCCTCTTACGTTTCAGGTTCCACTACAAGGACAGAAAGCTAAAGTTCGGTTTCAGCCAAGGCTGAAAATCTTATATCAGTCGGTTAATAAAAATTAATAAATCAACCTGCCGACAGGACACATGCTATTAGAAGCCAATACCAAGTCAAGTTATAATGTTCAATCTTGTACGTACGATTCTTGAAAAAAAGAAAAGTGGAGGAAGGGGGACGTTGGAATTTACTAGGTATTTAATATTTTATCATAACATTGGTTATATATTTTTGTCCAATTAACATGGTGAATGTGTATCGTGGGATTTGCATGTCAGTGTTTTTATGAAGAGACGTTTACGTCTTGAGTCCGGTAGACACAGATAAGTCTGAGACTAGTTTATTCAAATATTTACTTACATTAATTGAATTATATTTTAAAAATATTTTTAGCACTTCAGTTATTCATTATGATATTAAAAAACATAGTTGAAAACAAAAGTATTTCATCTTCATTTTAATTCATAGAATTGTTTGACCAGAATGCTTGAATACTGGTAATTTTTTTCATTTTCATAATTGATTTCCTTTTTGCATGGATTTGTGAATAATGCACCGCATTGATACGCCAACCGCAACAGACAAACGACAAAATTTATTTATAAGTATCATCTGTTGAATTTTGATTAACGGTAAAAACTGTACTTAAATATTTTAATTTGTAAGATAAACCTTGATACAAAAATGAACGTGGAACTTCTATTTTTTTTTTTTTTTTCATAGTGAGTTTTGTGTGATGTGTGTGATGTTTTGAAATACAAAAATGAGACGATGAAAACATTGAATTTTAGTATATTCATATAAACCATTACAATCGTCTTAGATTTTAAAAAAGACGCATATACAGATTCTGTAAATATCTTAAAACGATAAATGTAACGTTTATTATTAACACGTTAAAATAAACAATAGACAAAACTTAATGTGAAGACTGGTGGTGTAAACAAAAGACTAGTTAGGTTTCATAATCAAATATTTCAAGACATTGGTGTACTTAGAATAATGTATCCTTCACTTGTTAGAAGGATTTTATAGTACAACTCTACGATCTGGGCTCCTCATTATTCTAGGCACCAATGCATTGAAAGAGTACAAAATAAGTTTTTGCGATTTTTTAATTAAAAATAAGTGTTAGTATCAAATTTTAGGATTATAATTTGTAATAGTATATTTTGAATTTATTAAGATTAAGCGATAGAAGAATCATAACTGACATACTAAATTTAGACAAAATAATTTATTGTATGTTTGATACCCCTGCAATTTAATTACAAATAAATTTTAATGTACTAAAAAGGACAACTCGGCAAACCTACCAATACAATACTTCGACTTTATATGCTAAAAATGCAGTCATTAATAGATTTCCCGCTCTAGGCAATAAGTACCAAGACGTTGGTGACTCATTGCATGTTAAGTTTAGTTCATACAGGATGGCCCTTCACCTGTATTTCATGGGTACGGAAAAGCTAGTACCTAATAGTTCTAGATAACAAAAATTGTTTCAATTTCTTAATTATTTTTTTCTTTTCTTTTCTTGATTTTATTTAAAAGTACAAAATATTTCTCTTTATCAATTTTTTATGTCAGTATGTATTTATATGTATATTATATTTTATACTTGTTACCTAAGTAGTAGTTTTGAATAATAATGTAGGTTTTTTTAATTATTTTTTTTTTAATCGTTTAGTGTTATTCAAAATTGTTTTAATTTTTTTATTAATATGCGTTGCTTTCTTAGTTTCTTTTTTACAGGGTTAAAATATTTCTATTACCATATATTTTCTTTTAGAAATATTTTTTTAACAGCAATATAATTTTAAAACTGTGAACCTTTTTTTTTACTTTTTAATTTTTTAATAACTATTTAGTAATAATTTGTTTTAAATACTATATTTTACTAACCACTTACATGTTTGTATTTTATTATATGTCCAGCTTTTATGTAAAATACACTAAATGCCGTTTATTTAAATTAAATAAAATAAAATAAATACAAAAACATACGAACAACTGTAAAAAAACTCGTTTTAAGTCCCAAGACACTAAAATGAACCGTATATATGCATGTATGTAATGCGTCGATAAAACAAAGAATTTTCGTAAACCTTGGGAAAAATATCTTTTCTTTTATTTCCTTTCTCAGAGAATGAATTTTTCTCTCTTATATATTATTCAATATTATAATGTCAGGATTGCGAGCGAGGGTCTTGAACCAAATCGAAAACAGCGCGGGGGGAATTAGCAGATTCGGAAAATTAATTAATTTGTTTTCCTTGAAATATATCCGTCTTCTCCCTAATGGTGGGTGTTTTTACAGCCTACCTTAGAAAAAGGATTTTAAATTGGGATTAAAGTTTAAAAAATCTTTGAAAATGTGAGCTTTGAATCGGATTCTTGGCCTTGCTTGCGTTTAGTTTTTTATTAAATTTATATGTTCAATTAAACTGATTAATTTCATAAAATATTAAGGGAATTAAAAATAAATTAATGTTTAAAAAAAATCAATGTTTGCTCACCGAGACTATTTAATCTATCTGAATTTATTGAAACAAAGAGAAAAAATATTTTTCAGAAGCTAAAATGGAGGTCTTGTCATTTACAGGGCTTATGGCTTGTCATTGGCTTGGTTTTATTTATTTATTTTATTTTAAAAAATTATTACATAAAATTAGTATACATATTTAATAACAGGAAATCTTTAAAGAACGAATGAATAGAAAATGAAAACGGAATGTTCTCTGATTATGATAGTCTCCATCCTAGGAAAGAATTTTTTTATCTTTTAGAACATAAGTAGTTCTATACTTATATAACAATCACAACAAAAAAACTAAAGCTTCTTAATTATAAAAGCCTAGCTAATCAAATGTAAAAAAATAAAAATCGTTATTATACAAAAATAAAGTATTTATATATGTGCCAAGAATACATATTACTTAAACATAAATAATATAGTATAATATATAATAAAAAACAAATTTAAATTAATGAAATACATAAAAATATAAATAATACGGGTACCAATTGTATAAAGTACTACGTTTTTAGATCTACATATAGTAATTTTTTTTAATTAAAAAAAAAGATTAAGTAGATACTTTACACACAACGAAATTTTTGCCATTCTGCCTATGTTTAAACATTCATATTTTCTCATCAAAAAAGAATCCGTCGCAAAAAATACTGCAAAAAATTGATTTTGAATTTTCAACGTACAGAACGATTTGTGTTGCATGTTTTTACTAAAGCGGAACCGGAAATGAATGCAACGGAAAAGGCTATTCTCATATTTCAGGAAGAATATTGCCCTTCCGGTTTCGTTGTTCTTCTAAAATAAAGCAAACTGACACTTTCCATATTACACGACTTGTAGGGAATTGGCAAAAAACAAGTCATTTTAAGTCATTTGTAATGGTTTTTAGTTGTTTTATAATTTAAAAAAATCAACATTTGAACAAAAATTATCAAAATATTGATAAAAAAGTTTTGGTTTCATAGAAATAAAAAATAAAATAATCTCCCCAATGAATTAAAAACAATTGAAACTATTATATCAGTCAAGTCAATTCAAAGTTAATTAAATAAATTTTTTGAACCCGAATAAAAACAGCTTTCTATTTTGATAAGTAAAACTGTATTATTATATTCTGTTGTTTTATTTATTTTGTATAATTTTGTTATTTTTCTCATGTATATTCAATGTTATGAATAAATTAATAAATAAAAAATAGTGTAAGTCACTCTCCAAGCACAAGAGTTATTCTCTTTTTTGGAAAATAACAGCTTTAACATTAAAAATGATATAAAAAGTAGATTGTATCGTTAAAAAATAAACATGTAAAAATTATGATAATAAAAAAAAAGAAACATCGACATTGTCTTATGTCAAATTTCAAAAATATTTAGCCGTGACGCGGCGTGGCGATGCGGCGTTGAAATGCGATCTTTTAGACGAATGTGTGGGAAATCAATGTATGACAGGGTTACGAATGATGAAATCAGGCGAGTGTAAATCTGAGTCAAGTATAGTTGATAAGATTAAAAAAGGGTCTCTGAGATGGTTTGGTCCCGTAGAACGAATGGACGACAAAAGAATGGTAAAACAAGTTTATATGGCGAAAATGAACGATAACGTGAGACGAGGACGACCAAGGAAGACGTGGCATGATCAGATAAACCAAAATCTTAAGTCTGGTCATGTCAAAAGCATAAAGAACCAATGGGCATGTATGATAAGATGTATGAATGTGGAAGAAGCTAGGATTGTATGCCAGGATAGACGTGTGTGGCGGTCCATTCTCTCTGCCTACCTTTATAGGAAAATGGCGTGATAGAAGTAGTAGTAGTAGTAGTTTGGCCGCGACACCTTTGGTGTGAATAAAACCTATAATTATTATTTATAAATACAAATAGTGGGCCAGTTGCAGTTTTTCAATAAGACACCGTATTTTGAAATGAATCACACTTTTTAAGGATAAGCGGTATCACAAAATTTTGATAAGTAGGTATTTAAGCATTGTTTTTCTGTCCTTTTCTCGCAAATGATTCACAAATACTGTACAAAAAAGACAACTGCGCGTCGAACCGATTTTGTTTTTAAAAGACTATCAGACAAAAAAAATCCGGTACGTTGGCCGTTTTTAAATATTATTTATCATATTTATATACTGTACGACCGAAGATGGCAGATACAACTGGACGCTCCTAAGATTTTTTGTATAGTCCTAGCTCTCAATAGTAATTATTAGGCAAACATTAGTCCAGAGCTTACTTCTTCCACTCCTTGACTATGCGGATGTATGTTATCCACATGCTAACTCTGAATTACTTGATAAGTAAGAACGATTGCAGAATATTTGTATTCGTTATATCTTTGATCTCCGCAAATTTGACCACAGTATCAGGCATAGAAGAAACGTTCACATTCGATCACTTCTTCACAATATTTTAAATAATCCCACTTCGCCTGTTTATCTGAGAGAGCTCTTCCCACCTATTTCACAACACGGACTATCTCTTTGTTCTAGTAACGAGAAAACCTTTTTAATACTCTGTGATAGCTCTAATTTTCTTGCCTACTCTTTCACAGTAGTAGCCGCTCGATTGTGGAATAATCTACCCACTAATGTTAGAGACGCCCTCTTCTTTAATTACATTTAAGTAAAAATTGAAATGTCACAATCTAAATATTTAAGTTATTCCTTTGTCCTTCTTCTTTTCTTCCCATACCCCTCTCCTCTCTTCATAGTATTGTGTTAATTTTTTATGTATTTATTTAATCTTAGTATTTAATTTTTGTGTAAAATTGTAAGATTCAATATGTCCATATACTTGTAATTTTCTCAAACTGAACGGTTTGGGTTAGTAGGAAGAAATTGCCTCAAAGCAATATGCCCATCCTTATATTGTATATGTAATAATTATCTAAAATAAATTAGAAAATCACTGCTGTAGTACCAAAATTTAGTGAGAAAATACGAGAGTACGTTTGTGCGATAAAAAGTCAGACTACTTTTCCTTACAATATTTTATTAAAAAAAAAACAAAAAATGTTTGAAAACCTATCAAGGTATCGGTAAATCGATAAAGTTTCTGGATGTACAGGGCCTCGAAGCAAAATTTTCATGGAAATATTAAATGTTTTAATTATTTTTTGCTTTTATTGTACGATGTTGATAATGAGTACATTATTGCATTTATTTTTTTTTATTAATTAGCCTAAGGATTGATAATTTGTAATAATTAATATTGAGTTATTTAATATAAAATTATGTTTATTCGATGGCTTATAGAATTTAAACTAAGCATCTTAACTTATTTTATTTAACAAGTCATTTACAAGTAATAAAAAAAAGTGAGGTTATAAATTATACAATTCTGCCCCTCGGGTCTCAGGTAATTTGACAAAGTATTAAATTAACGTAGTTATGCAGAAAAAAGTCTAAAATTTGACAAGGTCAATTCCATATTTTGTGAAAAACAGCCAAGCGGCGTTTATACAAAAAACTATAATTATCACATGAAAATACGGCATTTCTCAATTTGCAAAAAACACCCACTGCACTAGAAATATCTCACGGTATAGATGCCGATAGGAAAATTAATGCTAATTAGTTCTCATAAATAAATTTTAATGTATGAATATATAAGCATTTTATGTTTATGAATTCAGTCATTTAAAAACACTAGTAGTAAAAAAACTTGATGCATTAAAAGTTTAAGTGAGGTATCATTTAATAAAAGATTTGGTTGATTTCAGTAAAATGCATATTTTAGGCTGTGTTGTCAGCCAGACTTTGAAATCACTAAAATTCTTTTAACACAAATGACATTATTTAAAAAGTTATTGTAACAAATAAATGATTTACAATTAAGTACCCTAATATAAATATAAAATACATAATGATACAACATACATCAAAATCTTACTAAGGCTTGGTGTTTTTTGCAAAATGCAAATCTTAGGTTGTGTGGAGAGTAAAACTAGTCAAATCATTAAATTCTTTTTTGTATTTTTGAAAATTGAATCTTTGCATTATTTATCATTTCCAATTGTTGTCATAGTTTTAATTTTCTTGGGCTGACTGCTTTTTGCATAGCTCATTTAATTTGTATTAAGATTAACCCCCTTTTCTGTTAATCAAATATATTTTTTGAGAGCGATGCGTTAAAATAATCGTCAACCCCTTTATTATATTTAATATAAGTCAACTCCATGTAATATATTATATTCAATTCTATCACGTTAGTTAAATAAATAAAAAAACAATAAAACGGGTTCTGTTGCTGCTTACCCAAAGAGTTGTAAGGATTTTGATTAGAGTTTAGTGTTCAATTATGTCAAAAGGGTCCAAATTCCTTTTGTGTAAGACTGATAAACTAAAGAAGTATTATTTTTAATATACCACATACAATATATGCACATATTGACTGGGTAAATACCCACGTAATTGGTTAAAAATACATAGAAAGAAATAAAATAATTTTGGACGATATTGTGGTTTAAATCGTCCCAAACACAGTCGATATTCTAATAAATACCCCTACGTAATGCATCGATAAGAAAAACACAAAGTACTCAATTAATAAAATATAACGCCAAAGTGAAAATCTTAAACTTTTTTCATGTTTTCTAAAGGCACCTTGCAGAAGGCTTTTCATTCAAGTTTATTTTTTCTTTTCGGAACTGAAGTG
This sequence comes from Micrasema longulum, assembly GCF_059751315.1. NCBI lineage: Eukaryota > Metazoa > Arthropoda > Insecta > Trichoptera > Brachycentridae > Micrasema > Micrasema longulum. The sequence continues at coordinate 295,252 of NW_028279808.1, forward strand.
TTTCTTTTATCCATCATATTTTAAAAGTGTCCTTTGAATGGCAAATATTAATTACAGCCCTTCAAAAGGACGCTTCTCATGGGAACCGAGCATAGACTTTTTTCACCAACCCTTAAGGAGAGCGCCAAAAAGTACCCTCACAAAGACACCATTCACCCCTTTCAAATTCAAAATGTCTGCCGTGAGTCTCCGCCTCGAAGGCATGTGTTTTGTTTAAACGAAAAGGATTTGAAATTCATCATTTTCAAAAATTATCCAGACTTTTTAATTAGTAATTGCTTTTAAGATCGTTCTGTTTTCTGAATTGATGATGATTCAATAATTGAAATGCCTGTGTGATGGACGTTTTTTTTAATGACCATATTAATAAAAAAGAATTAGGTATTTCTGTACGCGAAAGGTTAACAGCGGTATGAAATTAAGTTGTTACTGAGTCCAAAAAAATTTTTCGTTTCCTATTACATGGTAAAGAGCATTGACTTCTTCTTTAACAATTATAATTTATTATTTTTTTATTGTAACTTCACACCAAATTAGAGGTTAAGAACAATAAAAAAATAAACTGTACTCTCAAAGATTTTCAAAATGTGCATTTTTGTTAATTAACTCCAGACAAAACATGTTTGTGGAAATATTTTATTTTCTACACGCCATCTTGTTAAAAAACATGGGTAAAATAACAATTGTATACAATTATCATAATCTGACGAAATTGATTCCACTACAGGTTCACCAAATGCAACGTATCATGAGCATCAGTTACATGAAGTTAAAGTCATCAAGTTTACGCTTTAGGTACCCCTCAAGGAACAATTCAATGAACTAATGCATATATATTTCATAATATATATATATACATGCATTTCATAATATATATATACAGTTTTTTGTTCACTTTGCCTAGCTGTGTGAAACAGTACTTATGATTTTCTTGTTGTTTTACTGTAGAATGTTTTATTATTTAAACTTTCTACTGAATATGCTGTATAATTTTTAAGTTAATTTTTTTAATATAAATCTTGGGCATAAGGAAATTCAAGTTTGAAAAAAAAAATTTAAGCCAAATATGTTAATATTATAAATGTTTGTAAAAGGTAGATTTTCCGTTTATGTTTATAAAATAAAATAAAATAAATATGTAAATAAAAATTCCATATTTCGTGTCAAAAATTTCATTTTTTAAAAATCAAATAATGAAATAGTTACGTTTTTATTATTTACTCAAATTTTTACATTTTTAGACCAGTTCCTTCAATTCTTACATAACTTGTGTTGGAAAAATGGAAATCGAGTTGTAAAAAAGGATTTAAATCTCGGACCTTTGGCTCGTGAGTCGATAATACTACCGCGGGTTCACCAACCGGTTTTACATTTGAAATAATTAAACATGGTATGCGAATGCGCCAACTACTACACATCGAAGCAGACTTATATAAAACGAGAAAAGGACAATCGAGACTAATAAACCATGGACTGAAATTATAATAAACTACCAGACAAACCAAACAAAAGACTCAGACAACCTTTACAAAAGATGTTAAAAATATTATTATTAACAGTAGAATGTGAATTTTAAAACTGAAAATATTTTGTTAAATGTATCTAGCCCGTAAGGGTTTATCAATGAAATTTAAATTTAAAAAAATATATATACAATTGATTTTCATTTTCCAGATTTTTACCTGTGTGAAGCGATCGAGTCGTAGACGCTCGACCAGGATTCGGGTTCAATTTCAAACAAAAGTATGAATTTTTCGTTGCTGTATATTATTTCGTCCTTTGTTTAGGAGTGTTTACTTTTTAAGAGCATCTACAAATAATTTGGAAATGAAACGACCAACCTTCTCAAAGACGTGGTCCCATGAACTGGTACTAAAGCTTAAGGTGGGTTCTAAACAAGGCACAAGTTAACGATGTTTTGACCCAAGCCCACGTGCAGAATAAAATATTCACGTGTCTTACAGAACTCTTGAAAAATATACAAAGGTAGATAAGTACCAACTACTAGTGACCGACCGAAACCATTCTCAGCTGAAACTTAAACCAAACTTCTGTTTCTGTTTTAATTTAGACAGAAAACTGAAATTTTTTTAAATAAGCTAAATGTCACTTCAAAACGCCTAAAATCATGCGTTATTATTGGTACACATTACGAGTTCATTAAAGAAGTGTAAAATAAACTATCGGCCTTGTAGTGTGGTGGTCAGCGCGTTTGCTTGCCATGCAAGGGGCTCGGGTTGGATTCCCGACATAGTTGATAAATTAAAATTAAATTGAAATATTTATTTAATATGGTGTTTTTACGCTTGAATATTTTATAATTCTTGTAGCTCAATCCCAAATAACTATCAACGTGCTAATAAGCGACGTGATAAAAATTTCTCACTATGGTTGTTTATCGTATTCGCGATCACAATGCAACATCCGTGAACACCAAATATTGTATGTAAAAATTTCACAGGTGTAAATATGGAAAATATTCCAAAACTATCATTATTCCGCGGAGATGGCATGCCCATCTTTCTCGTTAGCGAAGTCTCGGAACAATTTTTTGTCCTAAAAATTGATGTTTACACGAGGACAATGGTTGAATTCTGGGAGAAAACCATATATTATTGTGTACGTGTAAACGGCCTTTTAGGATTTTTAATTAATTTTCTAGCAGTGTGCTGGTACACGTTTATATTTGAATAAATTAAATCAAAATTGATGAAGATTTCACCATAAAAGTATGGCATTTTTGGGATTTCTGTGTTTTGACTATTTCTCGTACTAGATGTCTCAATATAAAATTTCTTTTCATTTTAGTTTATGTGTTGTTAATAAAATATGCAGAAAATATAAAAACACAATTTAATTAAAGTATTTGACAAGCGCCACGGCGCAGATGGATAGACAGCTAACGGTGGAACTGGCATCACGGGTTCGATTCCCTTCAGTTGATAGAAATAAATTCAAGATTTTTTTTTTCTCAATTAGTCTGGCTGTTATGTGTTGTTGGATTTGAGTAAAGTTAAAGAACATAGGCAAAATGGTTAATGTTACACAGTGTGTAAAGTGGCCAGCTAAACCAGACAACGACGGATCAAGGGCCCTGTAAATGCTTATACTTCCATATTTCCCTCTCTAAAATGTTCTCCATCTCTGTTGTAATTTGTTAATCTTAATGAATTATTAAATAATTATTTTTTATTAACAAAACAAATTTAGATTCAGTGGTAAAAATAGTTTATCACCAAAGCAATTGCAACAAAACTAACTGCGATCTAACATGTTCAGTACTTAAAACAACAGATAAAATTAAATATCTTGGTGTATACATAGACCAAAACTTTAAATGGAAAGATCATATTTGTGAACTAGTTAAACGAATTTGAAAATGTATATTTATATTTATTTGATGAAGGAATATTTTAAAAATCAACAATTTTAAAGTAGCTTATTACTCAATTGTACAATCTTTGTTACAATATGGTATTGTAGGAAGGGGTGGTGTATATGCCAATATATTAAACCTTCTTAAAATAGTACAAAGATTAATTATTATAGTAATTTTAAAGAAAACCCTCAACATTTAATACAGAAAGTCCATATAATATATTTTAGGTTCATACAGTAGACATTCTTTATAAAAGAAAATCCATTATGCAAATTTATAATGAAGAAAAAATAGAAAGAATTTGAGATGAATAAGTCACTCAGATACCAAAATAATATTAAAATTTCTTAACTCCACACGAGTCATGGTTAAAATAGCTTTGTCTTCAAAGTTGAAAAAATGTATAGTAATCTCCCCAAAAAACAATAAAAAATAATAAATCAATAAATAAATTTAAAGTAAAACTAAAGAAATTTTTGAACACGTGTAAAAACTGCACTAAATGTCAATTAGTATGAATGTATTATTATTTTATGTTTTTTTATTTATATATTCTATGTTTTTATTTTTTCTCTCATATACTCGTATATTCAAAATTATATAAACTCTTATAAATAAACAACTACAACAGTGTAAGTCACTCTCCAAGCACAAGAGTAAGTCTCTTTTTTTAGAGAGTTACAGTAATAACATTTACTAGATGTATAAAAGTAGATCTGTATAGAATTCAAAAAAACATGTCCCGCTTAAGAAATTTTTTAAAAGAAAAAAAAAGTTACAAGGGTGTACAATCCAGTATTTTGTCTACAAACATTTAGAGAATCTTAACATATTGTAACTAATTTTCCGTTTTTGGTTGAGATTTCTAAGTTTGCTACTAATACTCTCCATACATAAAAAGAAAAATAAGTTATTTGTCAAAAAAACTTGTAAAATGTGTTCCTGGTCACGGAATTTCTCATTACAGAATACTTATTAACCAAATCATCTTTATTTTTTGTCAATAATATAATTAATAAACAAATATCTATTGAAAATTCATGGATCCATTTGATTAAACAAAAAAAAGCTATGATATTTTAAACATTACTAAAAAATACATAAATGATAACATATAAGATCACAGTCCAGTTGGCATTTGACATTAAATAATGCAAATAATAACGAAATGAATCACGTGATCCAACGAGAGTTAAAATGTCAAAATGTAAATGCCATTTTAGGCGGGATTACGGATTGGAATCGAGCCTACAAAAATAAACGTCATACAAAAAATTACTAGCATTTTAAAAACCGACTTTATTTGTTAATTTATTATGGGAAAAATAAAATCACAACGTAAGTGTTCGTTTGAATATTTATTCGTTCTCAAAGGTTTAAGGCGACGATAACAGGACTCTGAAGAGAGTTCTTTTTTTTTTACTGTTTAATTATTAAAAATTGAAATGTAAGATTTATAATTAAAACATGTTTAAACAAGTAGCAGCATAAAACTCGTATTAAAACGGACATAAATATTACAAAGTCTTGCGTAAGATTTTGGACCGTTTCTTGTTGAATAATTCTTCTGCCAAATCTTCAACCGTTTTATTTTCTGTTTTACACGGAGACCGTTTTTTGAATTGAAAACTTGCGCGTAAGCATCCGCAGCAAGGAGATTATTTTTGTCGCCATGAAAAACTAGCAGTTTTTAAAATATAATCAGAAACTAAAATAATAGCACTTCTATGTAAAAAGTGATTAATTAAATTTAAATAATAGTTGGAATGTTTTTGACTTTAACAAAAAATGATAAATAATAAATACATAAGTTTTGTTTTATATAAAAATCAAGAATCTTATTTATTGTTTAACCAGTTTTCATGATTTTCAAAATACCGTTAGATTTTTCTAGTACTGTGGGTGTTTTCTGCAAATTGAGAAATGCCGTTTTTGTGATCGACACCATTTTCAGAATGTGATAAATACAGTTTTTTGTATGAAAGCGGTCTGGCTGTTTTTACAGAACATAGAATTGACCTTACTGCACTTGATAACATCAACATCTCAATACTTTAAAAAATGTGGACTAGCTGCTTTCTGCATAACAATATTCAAATCTTACACAAGATCTTGTATTTTTTTTTACTCGGGTAATACGAGCTTTAGGCAACATACGGAAACGTACTTAAATTACGTTTTTATTACGTGCGGTTAATTTCAATTATGTTCAAAATCCAAATATCTTCCAAAGCCTAATAAAGCCAAGGTAATTTATGTTTTCACTTACCGATATCTGTTAGAGAAATAATTAAAACATTAAATTATATCTCCATTGTTTCATTTACAGTCCTAAGGTTTCTTGTTTATCTGCTGGATAAAAACAAACTCTATTTAACATATTTTCGCATAAGAATGCTTTGTTGAATGTTTTAGAATTAACAACGTTAATGTAGCCGGAAAAGTAATTACTTTTATCAATAAATCTTACCTCAGATCATTAAGATATAATGAAAATCATAAAACTCCGCCCGAAAAAAAAAGTTTGCCGCACTATTAGTTCTTAAAGCTTAGGTCAATCTTATCGTGATCTAGTACAAAAAAAAACTTATTTTCAAACAAAACAACAATCTGATCACTGCAAATTCATTAAGCGAGTTTCCAAACCATTTAAATAACATTATATGCAAAAAATGGCTGTATAATTTGGGTCTCTAGAACTGCCTTTAGATGGTTACCCCGCCAAGCAGTAGTCTAGTGAATATGGAAATATTGTTGGATCCAACAACCATCAAATAGACTCTAAGACCTTGAAAAAGTGCAATATTTTGTTGATTTGGGCTCATCAATCTCTGCGGGCGGTGCATGCACATGAAAAATTGAAAGACTCATCATAATCGCAAAATAAACGCCATTACTCGACTAACTAAAATTTGCTAAGATCGGAGCATCTTGAAGGAAAGTAAAATGTACATAGTGCATACGCTTGTATTTCCAATATTCTTATATGGTGCAGAAACGTAGACAGCTGGAGAGAATAGATGCGTTTGAGATGTGGTGTTGGCGTCGAATGCTAAGAATCTCATGGACAGCCTAAAAAACAAATGTCTTCGTACTGGAGGAACTCAACATGAAAGTTTGTCCATCGGCCATATGCCGCCTTTTAAGTAAATAACAGCATTTATAGATATTATTTCTGGCTTATCAAATATTATTCCTTTCTTTTCCACCCTTCCTTTTACCCACCCTTATGGTACCTACCTTACACCAAGATAGAAGATATTTAAAAAAAAGATTTGGATTTTGGAAGAAAAAAAAACATCATTTTTTTACATAACATGGGATTGCATACATAAACTTGGATTCGTCACGCGTCGTTGTAGAAGTTTTTACAAATCGTTTCATAATTCATGGTGAATTTTATTATCCATTGCCCAAAATTTAAAAACATCTTCATCGTATCAAAGGTAGAAACATTTTCGTGTTCCTCTCTTTTCTTAAAATATTTCTAACCTTTTACAAAACTAAATAAAATTCGTTTATTCGCCACAGTCCACTTTTCGTTAACACTGCTAACGTATTCTGCAGTTCTTGGGACACATGACGTGACTAATAATAAAAAAAAATAATAATCACGAGTGGTTTGCCAGGACGAAGAAATAGATTTACAGTTGCAGCTCGATGGAGTGACCGGGTGAAAATAATGTCACGGGCGACCCTATATGGAACTGTGGAGAGGGCGCTGAGCTGTGAAGGGTTGAGACGCATTGTCCATGGGATGGCTGGAGAGTACCAACGATCACGACCCTCAGAACCAAAGAACGACAGAGAAGAAGAATAGTTGGTTTATGTATTTTATCTATAACTGTTATGTATAATTTTTTTTATTGTTTCTTCTAAAATATAAAACTTTTTGTTACCTACTATTTTATTTTTTATTGACCTTATTTACTCTTTAGAAATATGTTATTTTAGGAACCTAAAACTATGAATTATAAAAATTATTATGTATATTGTAAATGAATGACTAAGTTATGGTCAGTAAGGTGTTCACCTCTAAGAAAAAAAAATATTTGAGAAGGTAATTACACTAAAAAACAAACAATTTGAAGGTATTCGTTGATAAAATTTTACATGGATATATATCTTCAATTAAAGAATAACAAAAAAACACAAAAAGATAGAATAACATTTTTTATTTTTGGTTTTTAAATTTCTTATACAATATTCAACACAATAAAAACAAGTTGTTCGTTTGTACTTTTAAACTAAGATTTATTCCTAAGAGATTATTCGCAAAAGTTGGGAGAGTATCATAAAAAATGACAATCTTGTTATTTATTTATTATTGTTGCGTGGAGTTGCATCAAAAAATGGTAAGTAGGACGAGTATGGAGAGGTAGATATAAAATTGTTATAAAAAGCTGGTCCAATTAATAAAAAAATATAAAAAAATCGATACACATGCAAATATTAATGCGGAAACGAGATACGAGTATAAATATGTCAGTACTTATTTTCTAAGTTCATATTTCAGCGTAACTCATTGCTATAACCACGACACTGATTTTCGGTGTGTGGTTTAAATTTGTGAAAAATGAAGAAAAAAAATATTGACATTTGCATTTAATTTACTAATCAGATTATTAAAATATTAATATTTTTTATTACCCTTCGTACTACTGCGGATATCCTTATCAATCTTCTGAAAACATCCAGTGTTCTTATCCTTTTCTCCCTCTTTATGCACACCGAATGGAGCTTCTTGCTACTATGCATGGCCCTGTTATAGGTCTTGTCGCAAAGATAGATCTGATGGTTTTAAAAATAGTTCCAAGGCTTTTAAATAAAAAAATTGTTTTTTTTTTTTACATGTGTTATACTACCGCCAGGGACATTTTATCATAATTTTCACTGCTTACCAATCTAAAAACTCACCGTTTGCCATAACACACACACAAGCACAAAATGCAGGTATTCGTAGTATCTAAATTTTTATATGTTGTATAATTGAAGAAAAAATCAGGTTGACAACAATAACATACATATTACAAAATATTTTTTTTTATTCTACACACAAACATAGTTTGTAAATGAATGCTTCAAAAACACTCAAAGCACTGAGCTGAACTAATACACAATTGACTTTCATATTTAAATATGCAACAACTTAACTATACTGTAGATTATTTCAATAATTAAATTATTTATTAATTTTCATTATCAATTATTGGGATTAGAAAAAAACAATTATCAAATAAATGGTTATTTTGAACTCTTGTAAACAAGAGTTTTAAGAAAATATGTAATAAAACTACTTTAGATATAAGGATTATCATAAAAGAATATAAACTTTTTATATCATCAAATTTTATTCTCTAAAACATGTTTTTTAAGAGCAATTGTAATTTTCTCTCTTAAATAAGTTTTGAATCCTTAACATATCTGGATTTTTACACATATTAACACACACTTAAAATTGATACGTGTGATTAGCGCGTTTGTTTACCATGCAAGAGGTCTCGGGTTCGATTTCCGACATGGTTGTCATGAAATATTTATTGGAAAAGGTGTTTTTACACTAGAATATTTCATTGTTCCTGGACTGACACCTGAAACCTAAGACTGATCATCTTCCCATCATGTAACAGAAATGGTCAAGGTACGCTGCGTTTGGTGTACCAACCCAGTGCCAGAAAGGGAATGATGATGATTATAATTTATACATAAATATTAAGTTTATACATATATATACATCATACTACATGTATTATATTACTTTTTATTTTTATTGAAAACACCTAAATAAAAGACTCTATGTTTACTTAGAAATAAACTATTTTAACAACCTTCTATAAGAACAAAATAAATCACCCACTTTAAATACAGTAGTTCCACATTTTTTTTCCTTAAATATTATAGTGAATTGAAAATTCCTAATACGAATATACAATGTTAAATGATTTCTTATTTTTCTTACGGAATCAAATCACGGTGGTGGTTGCTATCATGATGGCAATTTTTATTTTGTCCGCAGTAACTCTTAAAAAGGAATTGGTGCTACAGTGGAACAATTCTCTTTTTTTTCAATGTGATACGGAATATTTCAAACTTCCTCCCCGCATAAAATCTTAAATATCCACAACCTTTCTTTTACAATTTTTAAGAAAATTTTTTATTTCGATATATTTTTATTGTAATATTTATTTAAATCATCTTACAGTAAACAAACCATTTCCTTTCAAATTCATTTAAAATCTTTTCATTCCACATACATTCAGGCATCTTTTTATATGTTTTTAAACCTTTATCCATAATGCGATTTTGGGGTTTCGTTTTATTTGTTATTGGCAGCCTTATTTTTAATATTTATTACGATTTTTTTCATTTAAAGCTAAATAAAGTACTTAGGCATTTAATTGTTTGGAACTTTAAGCACAACAAGAAACTTATTATGATACATATCAGTTTCTTTTTTATTGATGTCCAATTGAGTTGTAAATAATTATTCATATTTTATTATTTATCTTTCTTTAGCGTTATTTTAATGGCTTTGTTTTGAGAAACTTCAAATTTATTTTAATTTTTGTCAGTGGTTAAAAATTAAACTGAGGTGCAGTAATCTATAATGTGAAATAATTACGGTTTTATGTATGAGTTGCGCGGTATTTCTATTTAATATATTCCTTAATCTACGGAAAAATAATATTTTCTTAGATATTTTGTTTTTTAAATGCTTAAAGTTTCCATTCAAAGTTAATTTCGAGTCTAATAATACCCAAATACATAATTTTATCCACTTCCTCAATAGTTTTGACATCTATTTACACAAATAAATTAAGTCAAAATTCTAATGTCCCTTTCCAAACGGAATTTTTTTCTCGTTTTTTAAACAGCAATGTAAATTTAAATAACATCAAATTTAAGAAACAATATGTTTATTTACTTGAACTCTAATTAAATTATGCATATAAAAAAATACATAAAATGAAATTATTTGAATTACAGATTTTACGAAACTGTTGATGGGACCTATTCAGATCCCTAAAACTGTAACTGGTGATTTTGTTAAAATGTTCATTTAATTTTCATGAATGATTGTGGATCTGTGGACTTAAACTAAATTGAGAAGGGAAACATGTTTGCAAATAATTTAAGGGTCGTAATTTAGCGCCCTTACAATGGTTTCCTTCATTTGAACGTATAATATGGTTGTAAATACTTTATGAAAGTATAAAGAGCTGACATCTGTGAAAGGTAATTCATACTAAGCGTGCATATTTACGACTCGGGGTAATTAAGTTGACATAAAACAAGTTTTCAGTTATGATATTATTTCATACGAGTCCCGTGGCATTAATATTATACGGGTTTATTTAAGTAGAACTGATGCATCATATGCGAAGTTATCTTTCAAGGGTAGAATGTTTTGTTATTAAAATTATATCATAAAGCCGTTAAAGAAAATTATTGTACCATTGGCATAGTTATACTGCAGGCTTCACTAAAATATGGCCCTTAGACCAACCTTTAATTTGCACAAGGGGAATCACGTTCACCCTGAAATGATTGCCCACTGCCAGCTGGCCTACTTGTTTTAAGGATAATGCAGTAACAAAATCATATATTTCATCTAACAATTAATTACCAAAATACCCAAATGACCGATAACAAATTACTGTTGACCTGCGTAGATATCAGCCATATCGATAATTGCTGACAACTAAGGAAGTAGTTCACAAAGTCAAGGAAGTAAAGTTAAGTAAAGTAAAGTGAAGAAGTAAAGTAATGCTATCTTCGTGGCTGCAAAATATAAAGTTACCAATTGAGATAACGAAAACGAAATACTTGGTGTTTTTTTTGGATTTAGCCAAAGATTTTTATACCATATCTCATGTAAGTCTTTTTCAACAACACTTGGGTAGTTTATCACTTATATGGACCGAAGAACTTATATCACAAAAGTTAGTTATCTGGTGAGTGATCCTGAGTTCAATAAATTTGGTGTGCCACAAGGTAGTACACTAGGACTATTACTCTTTTTTATTTATATAAATGATCGAACTGACTTGGAAAAAAATGCATCTTAAATTATAAGTTTTGCTGACAATACAGTTATTCTATAAAAAAAACACCTCCTGGATTGAAGTATATGAAAAAGCAAAAAAAAAAAATAAAGAAGGATTAAATTGTGGCTGAATTTTAATTAACTAATGCTTAAAGTGAACAAAACTAATTTTTTTTTTTTCAGTTCAAAAAAATCAGACCAACCAGCAAATCACCCTAGCATACCGATCCAAACGTGGCAAAATAAGAATCAACAGTAAAAGCAAATATGAATCAGAGGGACATGCTGAAACAACTCGGTATCTCGGTATTACGTTTGACCAAAATCTCCGATGGGAAATACAAATTAACACATTAACTGGTAAGATAAAAAAAAACTATTTATTGCTTTCAAGGAATTTTCTGAGCTCGAAACTTCTACGAAACGTTTATTTTGCACGGCGTCAAAGCATGATTGGATAAAGTATAGTGGGCTAGGGTGGAGCCGCTTTATCTATACTAGATCCATGAATTCAATTTCAAAAAGCAAATATACGAATCATTATGAATAAACCGTTTTATTGTATTTCATTGAGAAGCACTATTTAAGAGATTGAATGTTTTAAATTTGAGAAAGTTATTTATGACCCTGTTGATTAAAAATTGATAAGAAAACCCAACTAGTTAAAATACACTCCAAAAAAAACAGAGACATATCTATAGGTAGTCTTGTGGTTCCTCAAATGAAGACATTTTTTGCTCAAAGACACTCAAGTTTTATAGGACCTCGATGCTATGATAAGCTACCTCAAAAATTACTCATTCTTCCAAAAATATGTTCCCAGCTGAAGTAAAAGAGTTGCTCCTTTGAATCGGAAAAAGTCAGCTAGATAAGGTTCTATGAATAACAATTTAATGCTGTCTTCAATATTCAAGGTCTATTTTTCATTCGTTTGATTTGTTCATTATTTTTATATTTGTAATTTTCATTACTTAGGTTTTTAGTTTTTGGAATTCGAACTTTAAAAAAAAAAGTCTTTTAAATTTTTTAATTAAATTTTTTTTCATACATTTATATATATATATATATATATATTTATCCATTTTTTATCTTATCATTGTTTAAAATTTTTTTAACTGGTTCACAAATGTTTTTCGTATTTTATTTCTGTTACTTCTTTATTTTTATTACAAAGTGGTACTATAATTGTTATTTTTATGTATTATAGTGTATATATAGTATTTATATTATAAATGTAGCTTTAGAATAGGTAGTTTGTATCCAGTGAAGCTGCTAGAATATTTTTTTCTAATTCAATTCAATGTCAAATACTTATTTTGTTATATTTTTTATTGCATGTATTTATTTCAATTTTTTGCTAATAAATCCCGTATTTTGGCACTGAACCCGAGTAAAATAAATACTAGACAATTTATAAGTTGTAACACATTTAGTTACACAGTCAGTCAGTTATAACATGAAGTCAAGTTCAATGCTCGGTTACTCGGTGGAAAATGTTGTAAACAAAATCGTGAAGAAAAATATAAGGTTAAAAGCAAAAACTATAAAAAAGCCCAGTTGGAACAAAATTTGTGGAGAAATATCGAAACAAAACTAAAGGTATCGAATGAGGACTATGTAAATAACAAGCCAGTTATTTGAATAATAAAAAATCTATTGTAATTTTGTTTTTATATATATAATGACAATTCCTTTTATGATATTATTTCAACGTACCTAATTGATTTCTACATTATGACTACTGAAAAATATGACAGACCGTGGGCGATTATTCCAGCGCAATTTTAACAAATGATTTATCAAAGCCGCAGATAACGATACCGTTTTCTTCAACTTTACATCTCTGAACACCTTTAAGACGGGCAAGTGATTATGCCAACCGCATCACGGCATATTACGGCCGCTAGATACTGGCACATACTTTTCTAGGAAACCACACCTGTGCTTATCGGTGAGCCGAAATATCGTTTCGTGTAGAAATCATACTAGAATTATTTACATAAAAGCTTATTGTTACCCACACATAAAGAAGAGGTTATTTTAGATTTGAATGGACTGTACGTATTTTATTGTTCCATAAATTATTAAAATTGATTATTTTAGTAAAATTTAATCATTATTTTACTATAATTAAAATAGCATAAATGAAATAAAATAATCCTGTTCTCCGAATGAAATGTAAAAAAAAAACAGTATTCAGCTGGGATGAAAACGTACAAATTGAGAAAATTCCCATGTAACTTTCAAAGGATTTAAGAAGCTATACAAGTTCAGATTAGCAGGAAATAAATCTACCCACTGGATATTTTTTTAGGATATTTTGTACAATGAGGCGACAAAAGCACCAAGATATTTTTTTTTCTGAATTTATTTTTAATAAGTGCGTTGAGCTATCTAAATAATTATTTTTTTATGTATTTGTAATAAAATACACGCGTATAACCAAAATTCACTCTTATTCATTTATGTTATTATATTATATTGGTGGGCTTATGTATGTTTATTACTTTAATATTACTGTTTTTTATTTTGTCTCTCTTTTGTCGTACTGCGAGTGTTGAATATTTTAAAAGAGCGTACACAGAATACGGGTTCACGATTGAATTTTTTTCGAAGGTGTGTTATTTTCTATTTAAATAACGATTTATAAAAACTCACCAGCCGCAATGATGTGGTAGACGCAAGGGACTCTCTGGTGTCCGATTCTATTGGTAGCCCAGCAAAGCAAGGTCCCATAGTCCAACTCCGTCATTGGAGTGTAGGACACGATACTGGATGTTCCAGATCTGGCTATGTGCCCTGTGCTGACCTCCATGCTTTCAGCTGAGTTGTTGAAAGTCCAACGAAACTGAAATAACAATATATTTTCAAATTTGTTAGTGAATATTTCCAATGGAAGTTAAAAACGCAATTTGAAGAATGAATTTCTACTGAAATAGGGCTGAAAATACTACAAGTTTGGTAAAATATAAATAAAAAAAACGTATATCATGTTATGTTTTTTTTTTTAATTAAAAAAAATATCAATAAGCTCATTCACATTTTCATTGGGTATTAAAAAAAATATATATATTACGTTGACTCGATTTATGAACAAAGTGCCGATGAAAGGATATGTAGATTTATTTAAACTTTTGTACACGGTAATTGACGGGTTTATTGCTACACAGGAATTTCTTACAACCAACCAAAATAACAAGAAATTATGAAAAAATACATTTTCACCCAACAATACGGTCCTTTCTTATCAAAGAAAAGTAGTGAAGCCTTTCTAACTCTCGGTGTTGTAATTATAAAATGTAGTACAAACAATCTTTTCACTGTGACTTTATTAAATTAAAGAAGTTAATAACTTTGAAATAAGTTGTGTTACTTGCAAAGTTATTGAATTAATCTTTTAGTAATTTGTATGAAAGGCGTCGGTCCACATAAGCAATCATTTTTACATGATGGTATAATAATTTACAATAATTCTGTTTAATTTATATTACGTAAGAAATGGATTTTACGAATTAAATTTAATTTATATTACGTAAGAAATGAATTTAACAAATTCACTAGCCAATTCAGTAATAAACAATGTTTTTGCTACCGTTCGTGTTATTGTAATATGGTCACGTGGCAGAATGAAAATATTCGATGTAAGTCTTCAATACGAGTTGTTTAACTCACAGTGAAAGAGCAATTAAAGCAGTAGAGTGAAATTTTTAACAAAATCACTTTTCTCCTTTTCTTTTGTCCACATCCACTCCTAAGTGGATATTGTGGACATCAACAAATGCCTTCAGGTGACCCTGTCGCTAATCAGTTCTCTCGTTTCTACCTACGTCAAACTCGCATACCCTTGTTCCGCCGAATAAAGTCGAATGATCGTCATCGGCGACCTTCCAAGACAGCGAGAGCCCTTTCATCGCGTTTTATATAGTATTAAAAAGTAAATCTATTTTAACAATATTTTGAGTTTGTCCAAATTTTTGTAGACAAGGACTGGATTCAACTCTCTGGGGAGCTGTTTATATTACCATATTACAATAGAGATGAAGAACACTTAAGAAAAGGTAATATAGAAGTCTAGGCATCTACAGGGCTTATGACCTGCCAATGGCTGGTTTAAGTGGCCACTTTACACACTGTGTAACATTCACCATTCTGCCTATATTTGAACATCTGCCATTAATAATAAATAAATGAAACATAATTATTATAAATTATAAAACATACCGATAATAATAAAAATTGAACCAAAAATACACATTATAAAATATAAAATTAGTAATAAAGAAATTAAACAAAAATATAAATTGGAAAACATACCGATAATAATAAAAATTAAAGCTTAAATACAAATTTGAAAATATATCGTTAGTAATTAAAAATTGAAGAACAAAAATAAATTACAGAATATACCATTTATAATTTAAAAAAATTAAGATACGTGTAAAATATTAGTATTAAAAAGAAAAATAAAACATATGTAAATGAATAAATATAGAAAGTCAATATTAAATATACATAAAAACAATAAGAGATTTTTTACAATTAAAAGCAACACAATTTAAAGTCATGAAAATTATTACAGGATATAATAATTAACATTTTTATTATTAGAGGGCACATAAATATATGTTTATGTGTGCCTTATTTCAGGATTCCAAATAAAATAAAATAAATAAAATAAAATAATAGTTGTTCACCTGAACTTCAGGGGGGTTGGCGTCCACCTGGCACATAATCTGCGCCTTTTCCTGCTTCGCGACCCCATGCACCCTTATCTGATTCGGCTTACAGGTGGGGGCGACTGAAACAAAAGATTCATTAGTTGGTTTTCAGGAAAATTTTCGCAATTTCAGACAGTCATTATTGGATAACTGAACATCGATGAAGTAATTTGAACCATATCGACAATCTTTAGTACTTGATAATTTGCAACGAGTGGTGATTGAACGACACGAACTGAATTTTTAAATAGTAAACTTATATATTTACTTCTCTTTATTTATTTATTGATTTAATCCAATATAAATCCAGCAGCGTTGGGAGGATCATTACCGCGCTTCTTCTGCAGGTAAAATCACTAAAATGTTTTTCCCAACTCTGGCTGATGCAGCAAACTTCGAAACGACCCAAATTTTTACCGGACACGGAGCTATGAAAAATTATCTATATAGGTTTAAATTAAGGAATGATGACTATTGTCCATGCGATGATATTTCTTCACAGAGTATAGAACATCTGTTATTTCAGTGCCCATTTTTCAGTTTGCTACGCCATAATCTTGAAGCAAAATGCAGGAAAGATGGAATATCCTTAACAGATATCCACATTGTAGTAAAAAGTAGTTATCACGCGCCATTGTTCTTGAACTTTGCAACAATGGTGATTGGACTCATAAAGGTAATAAACCAAAATCAGTGATCGAACATCCCATTTCCAAGACAAACAAAAACCTTTTTTTTTTCCGAGTACCTTAGCCTTGTACATGACACGTAAGGCTACTAAATACAGGGGTTCAAATATATTTAAAAAAAAAAAAGTCCAATATAAAATACAAAAACATAGTTTACAAATGAAAATGTTTATACTCGTCCAATAGATACATTCAATATATTTGTATTTTTATTTATGGATGTAGCCACTCTACTAGGCATACAGGCACGTTCCGGAGTGTCAATGTATTATTTATTAAATTGTACATAATTTCACATTGTAAAAATCCAAAAGAATTAAAATATACCAACATCAATAAAACAAGAAAGGATTTAAAAAAAAGTAAATTTATATTTTTATGTTTGAAACATATTCCTCAGCTTTCTGTTTACTCTTTTTAGCAATCGATTTATGGACTCGAGCAATCATATTACATATAAAATTATAATTTATACAAACTTGCCTTGACTATTTAACTATCTAACCCAGTTCCAAGAAAATATTTTTTTTTCATAAAACAGTAATCAATAATCAAGATACTTTAGATATATTTATAAAAAAAATAAAAATTGACTTTTCATTTTTAAACTAAATTAACTAATTTTATGAACAGCTATACGATGACAACCAAAATTCATCTTTAGAAATCAGATTCCAATCTGAAGATGCATACTCAAGCAATGCTTAAAAGATAACAATGAAGTTAAGACTGTTTTCTAAATGATATTAAATATTTGCATAACTAAATTAAATGCAATTCTCGTTTACGTTGAAAGAACATCAAGAAATTTTGATATTCGTGTTAAAAAACATTTAAGGTGTCTTCACAATAACAATTTCTTCGAATCCGCAAATCACCTTATCAATTTTAATCATGACTTTAATGAAGATTCAGGAGTTACAATTTTGCATATGAATAATTTAATGTTTAAAGTAAATAATACGGAAATATTTAACATTAAAAAAGCTTTAAAAAATAATGTTCTATTTAACAATAATCAAAAAACCTTTAAATATAGCCCATTATTCGATGTTCCATTGTAATGGTTACCCTATACTTATTAAACTCACGCCTCTTCATTTATCCCCTCCCTCCTTTTTCAACTATTTCTCCCACAACATAAAATATTTTCATAACCCAATCAGTGCATGTAAGGGTTGCTTATTAAAATGCATGTCGTGCTGGTTTTATATTTTTGAACAACATCTATGCCAAATGTGTATAGTGGGTTCTGCATGATGGTTTAATTGATGTTTTGACGATGAGATGGGTTCATCTCGAAACCGGTAGACATAGAAAAGTTGGTAAATGGTCAAATAAACGTATTTATTTACATTTGTAAAATCTTTGACCAATAAGTTAATACTTTTAATATTAATAAAATGAGGAGTGTTTGTTAAAAAAGTTCAGACTGTTTTATGTTGCAAAACCTAACAATAACCTTATTGGAGATAATTTCATAGTTATGTAAGAAAAATGAATCTTGTACAACAAATAACACCAATAAAGCTCTTTTAATATAATAAATTTGTTGGATTTATGAATTATAAAAAACATATTTTGAGGCAACGGGTTTTCTAAATCGATAAACGGAAATGAAGGAGCGTTTTTTTTTTACATAAAAAAAAGTTTATTTTATTTGTACCATTCAGTTATCTAATCTTTTATTTGTATACTTCAATGTTATTTTCCATACCAATTATTTGTAAGCCCATTGCATTTTTCACACGCGGAATTTCATGCATGCGTTGAAAAAAAAAGATGAAGTGGCGAAAGGCACTCTAATAAACCAATATGGTTTTCTATCAATATTTACTCCGTCAGTAATTTGGAAATACATTTTTATTAGAAACCGTGTACTTTTAAATTGAAATATGTTCATAAAAATCTAGGGCAGTCAGATGAAAGCATGTATTTCGATTTTGTATAGTGGTTAACTTGATCAATAAATCTAAATAATTGTCTTTTTTGTTTTTTCTGTAGAGCGGGTATCATTATTTGTTTTTTCTCTTTTTTTTTTAATTATTCATTTTATTAAAAGTATTTTGAATATGTTTAAACATGAGTAGACGATGTTTGAATTTTACTCTGACGGCGATATAAATATAAGATATTTTTTCAAAAAATATGAAAAAGCTAAGTAAATATTTACTATCAATATCAATGAGAAAAAAACAATATTTTTTCTGCAATGATTTGAACGCATAAAAAGGTTGTTAATATTTAAAATAGTAAGGATAGAAAAAATAAATATAAAAATTTTCGTCGTTGTCTAGTTTGGAGATCAATTTAAAATAAATATTTCTATTCTGTGAAAAACTTACGTTTTTCCAACAATAGACGTCGCTAGTTTTATCTATTGTCATTCAGTAGTAGGTCAAAACGCATACGAAATATTTAATTATTTATTTATTTTATTTATTTAAAACTTTGAGTTAAAGAAAATTGGTATTTTGGCGGACTTATTGCTTAAAGTAATATCTTCCAGCCAACCAAAAAACTGATTGGTCAAAAAAAAGAGATTGGTCAAAAAGTTGTTCTAAAAAAAGACATAAATATATACCAAAACATAGGTACATACATGAAATACATAAAAAAACTCATTAATAGAACAACAGCTGTTTTTTATTTGGGAAATAAGGCTTGCACAAACTTTAATAAAATTTTCAAAATTACATGATGTTGGACATGTTAAATGATAAGGAATATGGGATCAGGTAATTAAATAGAAAAAAATTGTTAGAATTACATTTATTTTTTTAAAACTGTAGAAATATGATGATATTTTTTCTGTGAGAGCAACAAAATTTATTTATTCGCTATCGAAAGCTTGAAAACGTAAAAGATTTAAATTCAATAGTTTGAAGATATCATGGATTGAATATTTCATTGAAATATTTTTTCTTTCAATTCATTATTTTACGATACGATGAAAATATTCTGACCGTTGAATAAATCATTTTGAAGTTCTTGACTTAAGAAAACCAGCCAAAACAATAATCATATTTATTAATAACTCCAAATTATGTCATGTCCCGCGCGGTATCAGTTTGATTTAATATACTTCAAAGGGCGTATGTTCTTGAAATCCACCATAAATACATGATGACAAAAGAAGTTAAGTCAACCGCAAAAGCCAAAACTGGGGTAGGTTGCCAACACAAATTAGATTTTCTACATAACGTCCCCCATTCACCATCATATTATTTGTTTGAAACATTTCAGAACGTAGCTTATTTTGGAGACAACCTACATTTAAACATTTCTTTGTAAAGGTGTCCAATTAATTTTCATACCGCGTTCTATCTCAAAACAAAACACAGACGATATAATTCTGTTTTAATTTGAAAAGAGAAGTCGAGGCTTTTCAGAATTAAGCAAACAACCGTAGATACACGAAACAAAAGGAATCCTAATTTTTAAAACAAGACAAAATTGAAAAGCAAACGAAGGCAATCAGAAACGATATTCAAATTCCCAGCAATTATTTGAACAGACATCAAGAAAGAAATATCAGACCAAATATTTTAATTGTACGAAATTAACATTTTCGGATTCTTTTGATGGAAGTCAAGAACTTGCAAGGTGATTAAATTGTTTAACCAGAATATCGGGGTAACGTTGTATAAATACCAATCATGTGATCTAAAATTTGGGGGGAGATTTTTCCTTTTTGCAGAAATAAAGAATGATTGTATTAAAATTCGCTCGACAGGGTTGAAAAGGGATGATGCTTTTACATAAAATTCGTATACCATCCAATCGAAAAAAACGCACCCCTATCGATTTCCTATTTTATGATGCTTGGGAAGAAAATTGGATCGGTAAAAAGAAAGTTCAACGATGCCTTTACATAAATATTATTTTTCATGGAAAATATTTTCATGTAAATTTTTTATTAAGTTTAATGTTAGAGCATGTTTTTTTGAAAATATTTTTAAAAACCAAAAATCACACTTAATATAATTTTTTTTATTTTTTATATATATTAATAATTCTGATGCACCCCTTTTTTTGCCTTAACATTTTTTATAGGGAACAATGGAAAATTTTTAGGAATCTATATAAAATATTTAAGGTTCATACAGTAGACACTTTTTATAAAATAAATTCAAATTTATAAAGAAGATAAAATAAAATAATTTGCGATGAATTAGTCACTCAGATACCAACATAATATTAAAATTCCTAAATTTCATACAAGTCATGGTCAGAATAACTTTGACTTCAAAGGTGTAAAAAATTACAATAATCTTCACAATAAACTAAAAAATTTAAAAAAAATATAAAATATCAATAAATATCAAAATAAAAAAGTTAATCTAAAGAAATTTTTTGAACACGTGTAAAAACATCATTAAATTTTAATTTTAATTAGTATGAATGTATTATTGTTTAATGTTTTTTCTTTATATATCCTATGTTTTTATTTTTCTTTTTCATGCACTTGTATTTAAAATTAAATAAACTCCTGTAAATAAACAACTAAAACAGTGTAAGTCACTCTCCAAACACAAGAGTCAGTCTCTTTTTTTGGAAAATTACAGTGATAACATTTACTAGATGTGTAAAAGTAGATTTGTTTAGAATTTATGAAATTTATTGATGTATTTTTTTTTTTAAACGGATTATTAATGAATTTTTTTCTATAAGTAATCCATGATCCAGTGAAAAAAGACGGTCGAAAATGCATAGATTAGTATGAGCAATAACATTGGTCAAAAGTGTAAAAAAAGTGTCATTACTTACACATGACGTTGAGATGAAATGCTTGTGATTCTCCATCCCCTTCTGTGTTGAACCCCACACATGTGTAGTTTCCTGCAGTTCTTCTTCCAACGCCTTGAAGAACTAACGAATGGTTACTGACTATGATGCCAAGACCTACATTGTGGTTCAGCGGTCTGTTCTGTATACAAAAAGAAAATATAAATTGTTTTATTACGTTTTTTTCCAAACAGAAGAAACAAGGTTAATTGCTGTTATTTGCCAACATTTAAATTTTATTAATATTTAAATTTAGGTGTCAAAAGCTGAAAAAAAAGTAAATTAATCTATATTACAAACTATTGTGGGACTTTTTTTAGACCGGTCCAAAACCAAGAAGAAACGTTTGCACTTTTATTATTAACTCGTAAATTTAAATGCCATTTTCTAACAGTCTTAAATATCAGACTGTACAAGTAAATGTGACTCAAGCTTTGGTCCAAAATAACTCAAATTTTGGACCTGTGATCTGTGAATCCGCTACATTAAAAATATCATAACCACCAAAAGCTGTTTTTTATACCGAAAATCAAGTTGCGGTAGAGTTGGGACCGCATTTCAAATTACATTACACTATAAGAAAACCACGAAAAAACTCTGAAATTAATTTCATGGCAATGATAATTTGTAGCAAAAGTTGTCTTAAACTATTTTTACATAATATAAACGTATAATTTCGTGGTATTCTGCTTTTTTGTCGTTAAAATACAGATAACGATGAGCGAAAAGCAATGTGAATATTATTTCGGTTGTTTTGTTGTGAAATTTCCCATAATCATTTGTAGTTCTTGTTTCCAATGCATTTGCTCTAACTGTTAGGAAAGACCACAATAATCTAGATATGAAGGGCAATATCATTAGGATTTGTGTTCGGTGTGTATATTGGGCATATTATGTATATACAAACATACAGCTTTATCTCCATTTTCCTAATTGACGAACTACTCCTGATATTGAATACGTAGTACTTTATCGTATACAAAAGCCTTTAGCCGAAAGATTAGTCAGATTTTATTAATGCACTCATCGCTTTAGTATTTCTTTTTAAAATACGGTTTTGGACGGTGAAAATTATATTGCGGTCCAAACGCATTTATGTAAATCTTCCACGCCATAATTTTAAGAAGATAGTCAAAGGCTACATGCGAATTTAAAATTTTTATTTTATTAAAAAAATATTTGCACCATCACATTTTGAAGTTAGTTAAGGGAAAATATGAATTCTAGTATTACCTGTATATAAATTTCGTCAACAGTTAAGTAAAAAAAAAAATGTTTTAAACGTGGTTTGAAGCCAGTATTTAATAATGCGGCTTTTAGTGAATATAAAATGAACTAGTAAACATCATAATATTTTGAGTTTGTTCAAACGTTTGTAGACAAAATAGTGAATTTCACCCCCTAGGGATTAACAAAATTAAGAATAACAAATGTCATGTAACGTAATGTTGTTACATTGTTTAATATTAACATAACATAAAACATATTTTGTTAATATTAATAAAATAAACAGAATATGTTTTCAGGCGTTGCCTAGCATGTGAAATGATTCGATCAAATGAATTTCTTCACAACAATAAAGGTTTCAGAACTTTTACTTCACTAAAATCAATAGATGGAAGAATTGAAGAAATACAGATGTTCAAACACAGACGAGATAGTGAATGTTACAGAATGTGTAAAGTGGCCACTTGAACAAGCCAATGATAGGTCATAAGTCCTGTAAATGTCTCGACAGTCATGTTTCCTTTTCTAAAATGTTCTACACTCCTATTGTAATTTGTTAATAATAAATATATAAGTCTTACGTTGTGTCTCCATTCCACCTTGTAGACATATGGGTGAGCTCGGATGATGCAATCAAAATATACGTCCGATCCTTCTTTTATATTGTCAGGGTTTAAATTTGTCCCTAATCTTACTTTAGTCTCTGGAAGAACTGAAAAAAATAATACAAATCAATTTATTGGTTCCAATATTTAATGTACTCTAACTGTGATTTAAGAAGATATTTAATATTATTTAAATCAACGGCAAATCTGCTTTTTACAAACAATTATAAAATTAAAAAATATTTGGCTTGATATTTAAAAAAAAAAAAAATCATTTCATCCAAGAAAGAAAGTCATAAAGTACTGTTTCGTACAGCTGGGAAAAGTGAATGAAAAATTGTATTTATTATGAAGTGTATAAATAAATAAATATAATTACCATTTACCATCTTTGAAAAAGTTCAAAAGGTTTGTTCTACAAGAACAATACCCTACACTAAATATATCCGATACGTGGGAATAACTATTGCCGAGTTCATGAAGTCTGTTCAATACGGCATTACAAGTATACACTGTCCGTGAATTGTTGCTACAAAACGGTGGCACCTGTCTATTCATTCTTCCAGGCACCCTGAAGTTGATGAGAGTTAACAGTTCAGGGCAATCCCATTTTGAATTTACAATTTTGAATAAATTTAAAAGGTCTATAATTTTTCTCCTATCGTTAAATTTTAACAAATTTATAGTTTTTAGTAAAAAATTGTAATTTAAAAATTCATGACTGATTCTAAGGTTTAAATAAACCGAATTCGGAGAAAATTTCGAAGTACATATTCTTACGAGCAAAAATGACAAACACAATTTTTATTATGAATATTCAAGGGCCACACTTTAGTAGAACATATTTTGAAAAATGTTAATTTGCTAAAAGTTTTTTAAAAATAATAAATGTAAATATATAAATTATGTAATATGTAAGGTAATATTTCAATAGTTAGTAGTTAGTGTCGGTTTATGTCATGTTTTAGCAACTCGATTCATATTTTCAGTTGTTAGGAAAACATAGAAAAAATACGGCATAAAAATAAAAAATTCTAAAAATTTATGTCGAAATGTAAGCCTCATATAATATATAGTGCACTTAACCAAGCAGATTCATTAGTTCATTGGTTTCCGGGAATTTGTTCGCCAACAGTTGTTCGCAAATATTTGTTCCCCGACTTATCTTTGCAGAGACAATTCACCGCCGGGGAGTTGTTTACCCCGGCACTTGTTCGCCATGTGTGTGCATTCAATGTTTAATTTCCAATACATCAAATATAAAATGAACAAACCATTTTTACAAGAAACAGACGACTAAAGTTATTCATTAAAAAATCGCTCAAAACGCCTTCAAGTAAAAAGGTACAAATCATGAATGGGTAAGAAAAAACACTTTGGTTGAGAAGATTAAATGGCTTTTTTGGTCGCCATCACGCAGCCTACTTTAAGGCGTAAGCCAAAAAGATAGAACGCCATACTTCTACATTTTTACAAGCAAGGTTTATCATTTAAAAATACGTATTTAATAATTCCGTAATTTAAAAATATCACGCTGGTTCCTTGCCAGACAGACATATAGGATAGAACGCCATGTTTTTTTATTTTTACCGATTTGTTTTTTAATACTGATATTTTGGAGAGGTAAACAGGACAGAACGCAATTATTAGACATTATTAGAATAACATTTAATAATCTATACTCATGATACGTTATGGAAATGAATAAGAACAAATATTCGATATTTTTAATATAAATTCTGTTCATGAATTAAAACGTATTCTTACTCTTTTTTTTTTAGAAAAGTAATGGATTTATCAAAAAATATATTTTTAAATCTAACTTTGTTTCCTGGAATACGTTATTTTTTATTTCTTTATTTTAACATGTTGGACATAATTTTAATTTTACATTGGTGGAAATGGCATGACTTCTTCCAACCAACTGATGATGATGATTTCACTAAATAAAGGTATCATTTAGTTTATTTAAGATTTTTCATTTTTATTTCATTGCTCAAAAAACTTATATTTTTTTAGTACAAATGTTGTATAACTTTTTATTATTATTATTATTATCGAGTTATTCTCAACTTTACTGTGTTATATTAATATTGAGAACATAAGGTTTTCTCGTGATTATTGTTATCTTTTATTTAGAGATGTTATGTTTCTTTTTTACTTTTTTGTTTTTTGTATTATTTGTTCACTAGTTTTTTTGTTTTGAGTATTCTATAATTTCATACTACGTACAACATGATTAATGTGCAATACTGCGATTATTTTTGTAAATTATTTGTTTTTAATAAAAAGTTCTTTAAATTAATAAAATAAATAAACATTGAAAAAATAAATTTACGTACTGTCTTATTACGACTGGCAAACTACTGTAATTGAGCAAATTTCCAGTAACGATACTTTTAAAATTTATCATAATTTTATTTATTTTTATTTTGAATCCTGAATAGGACACACTTAAACATATTCTTATGTGTGCTCTAATAGTAACAATGCGCGTATATTTAAATTACAAGTTATTTAACAAATATATCTAAACCTTTTGTTTGAATTTTGATAAAAAAAAGAACGCAAATGCTTTTTCCCATTTCATAATATTTTTTTCTGCCTTTTATGAAATTATTTTTTTTGACTTCACCTTTCGCTAAATGGGAGTTTGATTTATATCTTTTCTCTGGTATTCTGATCATGTTCATGTTGACTTAAATAAATATATATCTCGGAATTCCGTGTTTAAAAAAAAAAAATACGCAAATATCATCGCATTGTAAAATATTATTTGCGCAGTAGTTTAAGTTCATTTAATATTTTAGTTGTAAAATGATTCTTAAAGCTTTGTTTCGTAATATGGTTTGTTTATTTTTTTTTTTCTTTTGATAAAAATAAAATGCTGCTTTATTAGGTTATGTGTGGTTCAAAAATTTTTAATAAATAATTTTGCATTAATCCTTAACAACGAATCTTCTAATTCTTCCCAAAATTGAATTATTTTCGCAATCTTTTTCGTTTCTATCTTAGTACATGTTTTGATAAAATGTAAGTTTGGAATCCATTATTACACTCAAATATTTAGTTTTACTAACTTCATTCGGTTTTTTATCTACCACAATTCACGGAGTTATTTATAATCTGTTATCATAGGAAATATGAATATATAAATAAAAAAAAACATTATTTATTGTGAACATACCTGCGTATTTTAAAGAAAAAAAGTTTACTTACATATTTTTAGTCTTAAGTACTTACCTAGCCTTTTCATAAAATAGGTTTTGGTTATTTTATTTGTAGCACTTGTAAACTTTTCAAATTCTAATGTTAGCGTTCTTTCACAATAAACAAAAAAAAAACAACATTTTAATCAAATTTCTTTATTTATAATTATTTCATGTCTTAGACAGTTTTGTTTATACTTATTTACTATCTTTATAAAAAAATGTATTATTTACTAGTATTTCTAGCCTAGGCATATTATTTCTTTATTTTACTAATTAAAAAATATCATCGCCCTAATTTGTAAAACTCGTGAGTCCACAAACATTCAAAAATGATATTTTGGCGTTTTCTGACAGGATTTCAAATAATGTAAAACTTGTTAATTCAAACAGTGTTCCATTATTTAAAAAAAACACACAAAAAAAATTTCTACCGTTCTACTGAGCAGAGGTAAAAACTGATTCTACTCTCCCCCGAGCAAAAGTATGTTTGGTTCTTGTGAGTTCTACAAATTAACGATATTTGATATTACTACAACTTTCATACGTAAATGTTATTATGTACGTTTTATTTATTTTCTAATTCTTGTATGATTTCATGCATTTTTAATTAAAACTGCATATATATTTAACATCTACACACATAAAAAAATATCAAATAATCTAAATAATTTGAAATGATCATGCATTTGGACCATTAAGCCAGTTTTCTTCTAATACGCATCCATTTCCTTGAAAAAATAAAAACAAAAAATAAAATAAGACCCAAACAAACAAAATAAAATAATAACAAAGTATAAATCAAAAGAAATAAAACATGCAATTTTGATTTTAAATTATAATATTTGGTGCTTAATATGATTTGGATTTAAGTTTGGTGAAAGCAAAATTACGGTTCTTTACTCATGTTGGAAAATAAACAAAAAAATAACCGAGGTATCTAGAAAAATTCCTTAGCCTACAAATGGGTGTTAATATTTTAAATATATTTTTTGTTCTAAAGGAACAACCCGCTAAGTTTATATTTTAAAGGCTAGAAAAAGAAAAAAATACACCACAACACTCAGACTAATTAAGAAAAAATGTTTTTTCAATTTCTTACTAGCAACTGGCGAGAATCGAACTCGCTATGCCAGTTTCACAGTAAGCCGTTTAACTAATTGCACCACGGAGCACATTACATATTAAAAAGAAGAAAAAGAGCAAATTTTGAGAGCGGCAAGATTCGCATCGCGATTGCCAAGAATCAAGAAGAGAATTTAAATCCAATATTTTATATCTGATTGAGACATTCAATTAGTTGGGTGTAGATGTACATACAGATAACAAAGGAATGATTTATTTTTATGTTGAAATTCGCAAATCATCCAAAGATCCAAAGGAAAAAATCATGTTAATTCGAGCATATGCTCGAGCTATATAGTGCTATGAATCCGTTAAACATGTCCTATATGCTCAAGCATATCAAGTGCAAGATAATTTAATGCATTTCAAATGATCCTAAACAAACCAAAAAAACAAAAGTCTAATAAAAAATCTTAAATTAACAAATGAATTACCAATAAGACCAAAGAAAGTTAAATAAAAAATAAATAATCTATACTCTTACTTTATTTATAACACATCGACATCAAAACAATTGGTAACTTACACTGAATATCCAGCCTCCATCCATCTTCGATAGGCTCAATGTTAAGCACTGGATTTTCTGCTTTGCAAGCTAAATATTTTCCGGCATCTTCTTGAGTGGAATAAATTGAAACTGTTGAAGTAGTTGTATTTCCATCTGTTGACGTCTGTAAGAAAAATATCCAACATGTTAAAAAAACACAAACCTGCAAAAAAATATGAGATCGCCAGATAATTCAATAATTTCGAGAGATACGAAAAACTTTGTCGAGAAAGACATGAAATTCTAGGCACCTGCCGGGATTTTGAACTCTCATACACTGTAACACTACGTATGAAGTACTCTCTTATGCTAGATAAAATTTTCTGAGATATCTCTACATGAGCGAGTGCAGGTATTATCCTTGGCTCTACCCGACCGAATTTCTCCAGGGTTTGCTTGGCTACAACAGTTTAGAGACTAGAGAAAATGTGTAGACTACATATTTTTATCGATCGTTGCACATGTTCAATTATCCTGAGATTATTATGAGCATTGGTTTGTATGTTCCTAAAATTTACCTAAGAGATTGTCAGCATAGATTGCTTCGTAGGACCAACCTAGCGATGGTTATGCCTGTTGGAAGGGCTACAGATACTCTGAACAACATCGCTCTGGATGTTGATCTGTTCCATGTATCCGAAGGGGTTTTCCAGGGCAGGATTCTCCCACTACTTTGACAAGAGCCTCTTACTTGTATTTTTTTTCTTTTTATAATATGTACGCCTTAAATTTGAGTTTTTTATGTAAGTATTGTTTTCAAAGAAATGAATTGAAATAAATTGAATTATATTTAATACACACTCGTATGTATTTGAATATACACAAATACACATTTATCTGTTTATTTTAATTAGATCAATCTTTTAAAATTTAAAATTAAAAATGTTGCACATATAAGTATGTTCTTATGTGTAACCTAATATTAACATTATTTATATATAATTTTAAAATATTTGATGTAGTCCGAAAATATTCCCTAAGAATATGAAACTATCAATACTTGCATTATTTCGCGTTTGAAAAATAAAACAGTTTTACGAATCCTTCCATTTTAATAAGTCAGTGAATTATAAAAACTCATAAATTTAACAATAATTTCTGCATAGGCAAACAGTTAATTTTTTGCAACAATTTAAAATGAGGAAGTTTAGTGTTTATTTTTCATATGTTTTTAGGCAATCCAAACTTAGCCACAAAATAAAAAATATATTTTGGTGTATTGTAATATTATTGCTACGATTTTTTTGTGTTTTTTAATTTTGAAATGACTTAAACCGGGACATCACAAGTCGTTAAAAAATGAACCACCTATTTATATAAAATACGCTAAGCATGGCTTTCCAGAAACCGAAAATTTTCCAGAACAGTGAATTGATTGCTTAGTATAAATAGCTGTTTACAAGAACTTTTGACAATTAAAAGTAGTTCATTTTTGTTAAAACCTATTGTTATGAATAAAAAAATATAGGTTCGACCTTAAAATATTATACCGTAATAGTCAGCGCGTTTGCTTACCATGCAAGAAGTCTCGAGTTTGATTCCCGACATGGTTGACATAAAAATATTTATGTATAAAGGTGTTTTTACTCTAGAATAGAGCCCCTGGAAAAAAAGTGATAAAGATACGCTGCGATTGGTGTACTAATGCAGTGCCCTATGCACTATTGGGTACGGAAAGGAATGATGATGATGATAGATTTTGTTTATACTTTTTAAGGTGTGTTTTTATGTACTCGTATTATAAAACAGGTGATAAAAATCAAATGGAACTTGGGGAATGGAGCGGAAGTATTGAGTCAAATATCAAAAAATGGATGGGTTTTGGCACCGCCATGATGCTGTATACGGGTGCACTGATTGGTTTAAAATTTAAACTGGCCCTGTGCCAAATATACGGGGATTGTTTCATCATGGCACTCGTTGTAGGTTGTTTATACTGACGCACTAAAGCCCCCTTTATAGTCTTGTTTATTATCGTACCAGAGAATTGAACAAAAATACAGTATTGTGTCGAAATGTTTTTAAAGACAGGTACTGAATTCAATCCTCAGGGGAGTTGACTAGAGAAACTCCATGCATCTTACTTTATAAATCGTATTCTTAAAACAGAGTAGTACATAAGTTTACCATCAATATTGAGGTATTTATATTCTATATGGTATTAATAATAAGTCTTATGTCACAAGAGTATCATAATATTTTACACTTGTAGTAAAGCTTTTTACTTAGGTTTTGCAATGAGAAATTTCAGCCTAACCCGGAATTAAATTTTTAAAATGTTTTTGTGTACACGTAAATATTTAAACATTTCGGAGAAGGATGGAATATCTCAAAAACGCACGCAAAAATAAATAAAAAATATTAAAAATAGTATTCATTTTAAAATCGTAAATAATGACGTCACTCCTTATATCTACGTGTAGTATTTCCGGTTTCCGCTTTAAAGCCCCCGCACCTTGTAAGGAACGTTTTGACTGAATAATTCGATTACGATCTATAACCTGAAATCCGGCAAATAATACTTTGTCGACATTTCAACCAGAGATTATGTAAACTTTCTAGGATTTTCTAAATCGAAACTTTTGTAAAAACAACCATAACATAGAAATGAGCGAATTACAATCAACGAAATGAAGTAATCAAAGCAATATTCCATAGATTCTTGTCAGTTTTGTTATTGGCTAAAGAAATACAACTTACCGCGGTCAGTGAAAGTAAGAACGCCGACCGTTTCATGACGTCACTACTGAAAAGTGACACACTGATTACAGTCATTTGTACATTTGACAAATGTAACTTTAAAAAATCATATGTTTGTAAATAACGCACAAAAAAAATATATACATATTTTTGCTTAGTTAAATAGTACGCTAATAGAAAAAATAAATAAGAAAACGGTGGAATTCCTCATTGCAATAGGTTTATAATCGTAAAAAATAACATATTTTATTAAATTTGCTGTACGTCAATAAATACAAAGTATGTGTCGTTTAAAAGGTTAACTGAGGAACTCTGCAGAGTGCATATTACACAGTGAGTAAGGTGTATATATAAATATATATAAATGTTTGGATGATTTATATAACGCCATTTTTGTGAAAATCACATCAAGGGCGCTGTACAATAAACACATATCCCAGCACGTCTTGCAGCTACAAAGCGCATAGACGGTTGGGATTTTAGCCCCCATTTACATTTTTTATTTTTTATTTGACATTGAAGTTTAGAGTTTGATTGATATTTTAAAAAACGAAATAAAAAGCAAATTCATAAAAATAGAAGTAAGATAACAACAAGTCTTCCAGCTACTGAGCGCACGTGATCAGTTATTCTAGCCAATGACAAGTCATGGATCTTGTAAATACCCAAGATTTTGTATTTCTTACGGCGTAACTTCTATTCCTTCGTTTTCCAGATTCATATATTTTGTTTTGTTTATATTTAATGTTAATCAATTATTTTTTATCCACAGAATATACATTTTTTTTTTTTTTTAATATTTTAAATTAATATTTATAATTTTTGCATAAATACCCAGGAAAAAAAGGTTTTTTAATCATATTGCTTAAAGAAATGTAATATTATCAATAATTTATTCCACCTTTTAAATGTCAGTTTGTTCACTTGCATGGGGTTTATATATAAATGCCAATAAATAAAGACATAATTTTAAAGACAAAATTCAATTTCGTACAATTACGTTTTCAATATAGGAAAATAAAGCTAAGTCCACTGGTGCAATTTCTCACTACACAAAGTAATCGAAGCACATAATTGTATTTGGAGCTTCATTTCAAAATACATAGACTTTACACAGACTCATTTCCCGACTCAATACTTCGTGGAACGACATAAGCTGATGCTCATTTTCGGGAACAAAACAAGTAGCTGCATAATTCAACCTGAAAGTTATCAAGAGATTTCTAAGTGCAATGACTTGAAAGTACTCGTATCGCGAATCGACCGTAGAATCAAAGCCAGAAAATTAAATTAATTGATTGAAGAGACATTCTAAGAAATTGATTCCAAGTCAAACTTAGACAAATGAAGGAATTAAACCCACTTAAGATTTTATTTAAACAGAGCGATATTTTAACAGAGATCGAAGAAAATACCATTGATAGATATCTCAACCGAGATCAAGATTTAGAGAAGACTGCTGCATTGCAAATATTTTTATACTATTAAACGCGATGTCCAGATGTTTATTAAAATACATGTTTTTGTAATGATTTATATTTTTTGTATTCTTTAATAGTTTACATGTTTCCACTTTCTATTGTGTTGTATTCCAACTCAACACGGGTCTCATAGAGTTAGGAATATGTTGATTTTTTTTGGTAAGATGTATGAATTGATAAATAAGTGAAATAAACAAAATAATTATTATGGTGTGTAGAAGTGTATGTTTAACTGAGTTTAATAACCCTATATTATAATTATTATTAAAGCTGGTTTAAATAATCACTTTACTGTACTCTTTCAACATTCAACATTCAACATTCATCATTCTGTTAAATTTTTGTGATTTTCACAATTTTTGCAAAATGCACATATTTCACTCTT
The DNA here is from genome assembly GCF_059751315.1 of Micrasema longulum. Taxonomy (NCBI): domain Eukaryota; kingdom Metazoa; phylum Arthropoda; class Insecta; order Trichoptera; family Brachycentridae; genus Micrasema; species Micrasema longulum. The sequence goes on from NW_028279808.1 coordinate 328,152, forward strand.
TTAACTTTCCATAGATTTTCGATCGAGTGGTTTCAAAATGCATCTAACTCAGATATTGTGACTTTGAGCGATCGCATCAAAGTCCACTTTTTTGACACCTACTTGAACTTAACGTTTTACGGTCTGGTCAAGTGCGCTTTGTCTGGGGAAACTGTTAAACTTTCATTTTTATAGTTACCTGATTTTACACAAACTATTTTCAGTATATTTGCAACTTCCATTCCGTAAAAATCCAGTGCCCTAAACCGACCCTTTAAAAAAGAAAAATATTTTCCATCCCGATAGTTGGCTGTGGACTAGACTCTGTAAACCTCATTAAAATTTTATTATAATTAAACATTTTTAGTTTTTTCAATATGTCATATAAATTTTCGATTTGCGCTGTGACTGACTGCGACAGGGTGGAAATGAGTTGATAATACATATGCAACTTTAGAAAATAAATATTCAGTTCTTTCGCACAGCGTATTATTAAGTTAAATCTTCAAGACCTCTACTTCAGTCCACTCCTCTCCAAGCTCCGAAGATCGTCGAGCGCTCCGGGCTGCAGCCATATTTAACCAAGTCTAAATTCTGTCTGAAGACTCCTGCTTGCAGACCTCTGTGTAAGCCAGGTTCTAGACGGGGTTATCTTACGAGCTAAGCAACGAAGTTCTGCACTGCAGGCCTCCGAGCTAAAGCAGGGTACGGGCGATTGACCTTTATAAAGACCTGACCACGACCTTTCTTTGACAACATGAGTACCCCTCTTGCAAGGAAGGGGTGATCGTAGCCAGGCGTGCGGTCTCTGTATTCGCCTGACGATGGATTACAGGGTCCGGCTGTTGCTAGCGACGTGCCGTATCTGTTTTAGATTTACAACTCGGAGCTAGGAACTGGAGCAGTAGTCGGAACGGCGGTTTTCCGTTTGCCGAGTGACCGCCCGTCACCCCTTTGGTGCGGGCGCGCCTGCGTGTCAACACGCCCCGCGTGTCGGAAACCAAACAAAAGGTGTAAAATGATCACTTAAACCAGCCAATAACGTGTCAAAATCCTTGTAATCACCTAAATTTCAGTACCTTTTCCTGCTTTTTTTTTTTACCAGATAAAATTAACAATTGAGAAGAAAATTAGTAAGAACACCTGCGCTCTCGATTGTTTTTTGTATTCATATTGATAGACTGTACGCATCATGACCAGCGGCTCACGCGATGATTATCCCTGTCAGAAAGGGATAAACTGAATCGATTCATGATGGCACATTTAACTGAACTATTCAATTGTATTTGTAGTTAAAGTCCGCGCCCAGAGATGGCGGGCATTGTTTTTGCTAGGTCGGTATCACCGGGCCCGAAGAAAAAATCAGATGTAAAAATAAAAACGCAGACTTAACAATTTTATCAACAATATTTTGAGTTTGTCCAAATTTTTGTAGACGAGAACTGGATTCGACTCCCTGGGAAGCTGTTTATATTAACATATTACAACAGAGATGAAGAACATTTAAGAGAACCAGCCATTGACAGGTCATAAGCCTCGTAGATGCCTAGACTTCTATATTCTTCATTTCTGTTGTAATATGTTAACATGATAAGATGCCTAGATTTCTATATTACCTTCTCTTAAATGTTCTTCATCGCTGTTGTAATATGTTAACAATTTTAATTTCTCGGACTTGTTCTTCAAGATTTTCATCACTGCATTGTGCCCACCAAAAAAATACAAAGTTTAACCAAGCTCAACAAAAACGGATCAAAATAAATACCATTTGATATTCAAAGGTAAATTTTCCTTATCCATTTTT